>NC_139062.1:7897682-8263685 GCF_965140915.1 Aythya marila | reverse complement strand
CACCAATACCCCCAAGTCCTTCTTTGCAGGGCTGCTCTCAATCCACTCATTATTCATCCTCAGGGGGTACTGGACCCAGAGAGTCCTGGAGAGCAGCTCTAAGTGTTAGCGGTCCTGTGAGAAGGGAAGATGACTCGTGGGATCAGCTAATCATCCAGTCTTTGCTAAGAGTCTCGTGAAGGTTTTTGTCCACTAGAGCCCAACTTCTATCAAGGGAGAGGCTTTATGGACAGCATGATGGAGGGGCTAGGAGTTAGCCCCTCACTTTTCTGATCTACATTTGGATGGCCAAATCCAAAGAAAGTTGAAAGAGAGAGAGAAAGAGAGAAAGAGAGAAAGAGAAAGAGAGAAAGAGAGAGAGAGAGAGGAGAGAGAGAGAGAGAGAGAGAGAGAGAGAGAGAGAGAGAGAGAGAGAGAGAGAGAGAGAGAGAGAGAGAGAGAGAGAAAGAAGAGAAGAGAAAGAAAGAAAGAAAGAAAGAAAGAAAGAAAGAAAGAAAGAAAGAAAGAAAGAAAGAAAGAAAGAAAGAAAGAAGAGAGAAAGAAAGAGAAGAAGAGAGAAAGAAAGAGAGAAAGAAAGAGAGAGAAAGAAAGAAAGAGAAAGAAAGAAGAGAAAGAGAGAGAGAGAGAAAGAGAGAAAGAGAGAGAGAGAGAGAGAGAGAGAAAGAAAGAAAGAAAGAAAGAAAGAAAGAAAGAAAGAAAGAAAGAAAGAAAGAAAGAAAGAAAAGAAGAAAGAAAGAAAGAAAGAAAGAAAGAAAGAAGGAAGGAAGGAAGGAAAAAAAAAGTATCTTTAACATCACTAGGGCTTTGACAAGGGGCCAGACATGTCCCAGGCACCAGCCCAAGGCATCCCTGTGTGGGACAGCTCAGGTAAAGAGCATCTGTGATGGAACAGAAACCCAAGAAAATAGCCATAGGAAACTCAGAGGGACATGTGGTCTTGCTTGATGCCATAAAAGGGACCACAATGTCTGTTTGGTCACCAGATATCTGAACAACTATAGTGAAATGAGCTGTAAGGAGACCCAGACAAAGAAATCCAGCCCAAATGGCTTGCTAAGCTGCCAGGTAGTCCTTGCAGAAAGCATGGTTGAGATGAGCTAAAGGGGCTGTCCTGGTCTTCCTTGAAGCCATCAGCTTTGCATGAAGCTGATAAAGGAGCACAGAGCTCACAGCTGCAGGGCACGACCAATCCTTTGCAGATGGGAGAGACAGAAAGTGGGGCAACAGCAGCTTGAGGTGTGAGATACGGGAGCTAGAGCAACCAGTGCTGGGCAAGGGAGGCAAGAGAGAAGTGGTACATGGGCTGGAGCTGGCCAAAGATGATATGTGATATCTTAGTGATAAGGTTTAGTGGAGGACTTATTAGTGTTAGGTCAGAGGTTGTACTCGATGATCCTGAGGTCTCTTCCAACCTAGACAATTCTGTGCTTCTGTGATTCTATGAAGATGGCCCGCAGGGAAAGATGGAAATTTGTCATTGCAAGTGTAGAAAGACCCCTCTCACAACCTAGGGCATGGCTGAAGGGGATATGTGAGGTCAGGATGTCCTCTGAGCTCAGACAGCAACTTAGAAACTCTGTGCTGTAAGATCTGAGCTGTTTCAGAGCTGGCAAACCCAACCCAGCAGAATGCCAAATCCCCCTCCCCACCTGCCAAATCCCAAATCCAGGCACCTTCCCTGTGATGTGAGCAGAGACAGCATTGCCTCAAGGCCTAGAGTCCACCCAAGCTGGACAGAGAACCTCTGAGATTTTAGGGAAGCCAGTGGTGTTCCTGGGGACATTTCTACTGCTCTCCTCCCCATACAGAATCATATGTTCACAGAATGTTTCTGCACGGTGCTGCTCTCCCCAGCAGGCTCTGAGCTGCCCCTAGGAATCCCAGTGAGACCCAGAGTTCAAGGCCCTGTACAGTAGATGATGCCTCAGATAACCCTAAACAAAAAGAATGGATAAGAGAATGGATTTAGCATTTGAAAGACATCCATTCTCAGGAGGGCCATGGTTGAAATTCATGCTTAAATTAAAAATAAATAAATAAATAAATCATTTTATTCATTCAGAAAAATGCAAAAACCTTTCCTTTGTCTGTTATGCCAAAAAGAAAGCAAAGCCTATAGGCCATGATCTACCAAAAGCCCTTTTCAGAAACGTGCTCCTGAGGGAGCTGACAGAAGTAGGAGACCTAACTGGCTTGCAGCAAGAGAGACGTGAAAAAAATGTAACTGGTGTGGCCAGGCCTGGAAATGTTCAGAGGGACAGCACAGACTTGAGGACCTCTGATGGCTCTGTTGAGTCAGCACTGAACTAACAGGCAGATTTCTCCTCTGCTTTGGTCTTGGCAACATACATGATAAACAGGGCCAGGGGATACACACAAAACCATCCAGATCTCCTTGTGACCATCTCAGACCTGTTACAGCCCACCAAAGCCCTTGGGCCTCCCCCTGTCCATGACCTACCTGTCCCTACTGTCAGGTACCACAGCTTCCACCATGTGTGTAACCCCGTACTCTCCCACTCACAAGCTCAGCCTCATGTCAGGCTATCCCCAGACATGTTAGTACAAGGTCGTTGCCACCCAAGTTCATGAGCTTCACTTCATGCTCAGCTGGAACCCAGCACCATTGCCAGGTCCCCACTTCCAACTCCTGTCTCTTGTTCTATGGACCAAGTGTCTGATGAGTCCTCACACGTGTCTGGAGGCAAGTCACCACCACATGGAGCCAGCAGAGACCAGAACAGAGAGGCACTCAGAGTGGATTAGATTTGAGATTGGGTTAATTGCGCCTTTCCATCATTTGTTTGACTTGGGATAGATCCAAAGCATGTGAACAAATTCCCCCCATGCACGCTACGTTGCTGACAAGAGGATATTGCATCTGGTTTGAATATGGCAAGTAGTGGCTGCAGAGGCACAGACAGTGTGGAGCTGCTTGAAATACAGCACACACTTCCTTGTGCTCCAGCCCCTCTGGACCATGTGCCCCATTATGGTGCAAGACCCCACCCTGTGTCCCTTGGGTTTTCCACTAGCTCCAAACACTGTTATCTCAGGCCCTCATCACCCTGGCCTACGTCACTGCCACCACCAGGCAGCTACTGCCCCTGGCCAGCAGGCAGGAGCAGGAGAACAACAACCCCTCAGACCAGCCCAAGGCAACATTCATGGGGCAGATTGGAAAGGTCAGGATGGCTGCGGAAGACACAGATGAAATGTTGGTGCTCCCTGGTGTCAGGAAAGGGTGGGAAGGGAAATGCAATGGAAGAGAAAGCTAGGTGGATGCCAAAGGATTATTTCTCTAATGCTCCCTAGAGTCCCCTGTCAGTCCTTGGGCAGTGGTGTGATCACGGCAGGGGTGAAGCACAGGAGACATGAAATGACTGGCACACAAGATGTCCCCATGGTTCTGAGGCTGGCTCAGGAGGGATTGGTGCTGATGCCAGGAGGATTTCAGCAGAGAAAGTATCCTTTGGTCTTGTGTCACTGGCTGGGGCTTGCTACAGCCCCAGGTTCATGAAGGACCAGAGGCAGCCTCTAGGGCAGGGGCACACAGCACTGGGGTGCTGGTGAGGTGGGAGAGCACAGGATGCCCTCCTTTCCTCTGTATTCACACCCTGATCTGCAGCTAGCACAGGTCAGAGGCTTTGCACAGGCTTCAATGAAGCAAGAGAGGTTCACACCTTTGCAACGTTGCCTTAAGACATGGGAGCCTGCAATAGCTCTTTGCATAGAACCACTCAGAGCATGGTGCCGGGTGGCTGCTGGAGGCACTGGGCAGCAGGCTCAGTGAAGGGACACCCTGGCAGAGGGAGAGTCAGGTACTAGGGAAGATACGGGGTGGAAAAACACTTTTCCCAGGATGAACCAAGGAAATAAAAGGGCATCTGGGGTTGAGCCACAACAATGGCATTTGGAAAAACAGCTTTCACTCACAGATGACCCAAAATTCATAAGTAAACTGAAATAAAGCCTGAACCTCAGTCCCTTTCTCCACAATCTTTCAGTTTTGTGCTTTTCAGGAGGGAGATCGGAAAATATTGACCTACATTAAGGCGCTCCCCAATGCATTCTCATTTTGGTTTGGCTCACCAGGACATGTGCCCCTGACATGAGCTGGTTGCTTTGTTGGTCCCTGCAGCAGCACTCCAGAGGAGGACTGGGAGATGATGGATGTGCACTGAGTTCCCTACTGGGCAATTGTTGCTGGTATGTGCCACCATCCATCTCTGCCCCAACACTTAGCTCCTGTCATCTCTCACTGTGAGCACGTGCAGAAGTGTCTCAGAGACAGGAGATGGGGAAGCCTGAAGCTTTCCAATTCCAGAGTGCATGGGGGTTTGGCACTGCCTGGAGGGCAAAGGGGCTTTCCGTGCTGCCACCAGCAACCATCACAGCCCATCTTAGGCTCACTCTGTCTCCCACAGTGCCGAGCACAAAGGAATGCCAACGTCTGGGCCAGGAGATCTGTGTAGGGCCCTTCCTCCTCCTTGCAGGACAGCTGAGCTCTGATTTGCACAGGTGTTGAGCACCATCCATCCCTGGCGGCTCTCAGAGCTGTCACAATCACTCAGCACCGCCCAGGATCTGGCCTTTTTTCCCCGTTCTTTTATGAAGACATTATTTTATGGCTTGTTAATTTGTACTTTTTCAAGCTTTTAACAGGGAGCAGGGGCCAAGTCCCTAGGCAGCCCATTGGCCGTGAGGAATCCCATTTGGTATCATATAAATTATTGCAGATATTACTAATATTGCGTGTATTGTATAAATACTGACTAAATGTTTGAAAAACACAAATAAATACAAGCTGAGCTGATGGCTGGAGCAGCTGCCTATGAGCCATTCCGGGCCCTGGGGGAAAGAATCCACATTTTAAACTAATGTGTAAATATGTAACCTGCCTCCATCCCCTGCCAGATCGGCATGAGCAGTCCTTGGAACCGGCCCAGTCCCTCAGCTGCATGGTTATGATTTAACAACAGCTATAAATACATCTCATACACCGGGCAACTGCACAAACAAGGGTTCACCTGGCAGCAAGGGGTCACCAAGGAGTCTCCCACCTGAGACCACTGAACACAGGGGCTAGCGTGCTGCCTGGAAACCCAAGGGCTCCCGGGTCTTCAAAGCCTCCCTCAGTTCCTGGGCCTGATCAGCCAAAGGCAGCAGACCCCAGCGCTGCACATTGTGGCCAGGTACGAGCTGATGGGCCATCAGTGACAGCAAGGCAGCTGCCTCCTGAGCCCAACTGCTTCCTTGCCACGCAATCTTCCCTTTTCAATGGTGGTCCCTCCCCTTGTTTGCCAGCTCTTTCTTGCTGTTCCACATTGCTGCAAGGAAGTCAGAGTCCCCCAGAGTTCTGGTCCCTCAGAGCCACCCCAAGTCCCAGAACAACCTGCCCCTTGCCAGAGGGAGAAAAGACTGGCCAAGCCTCTAAGTCCTGGCATCCTACCAGCCTCCCCGCCTCTGAGGCTGGAAACTTCCAGCCTCTCCCCATCAGTCCCCAGTTCCACCCATCACCCAGAGCTGGCTCTGAGTGGGACAAGGAACTTCATTAACCCCTTCCCATCCCAAACCAGGGGTACTTCAGCTTGTTCCCTTGGAACAGTAGATGAAGGGTAGAACCACAGGCTGCAGACAAGGGAGAAGAGATAGCCTGCATCCCTGGAGTTTGCTTTTGTTGGGCATGGGCTGACTGTGGTTTTTGTCTGTTTGTTTGTTTTGTTTTGTTGTTTTTCCCACTTTTTCCATGATCTTCCCCAACCATCTTGATCAAATTTAACTTACAGACACTAGTCTGGATACAAAAACCTTTGTGTTTGCCTAGAGCCACAGAGCTCCTGCAGAGGGTGAGTGCTGCTAAAGTGTTCACAAACAACAGCGTGAGGCAGATTTGCTCCTCAGCTGATGGATGGCAGTGTGGCAGAGGTGGCGCCAGGCTGTATAATGGGTCACATCACCAGGGACTGCAGAGGGAGGTGCCAGGAGCTGCAGGGCCTCCAGCACCCTGCCTGCAGGCAGGCAGTGCAGGCAAGGAGTGAGAGGCAAAGCTGGGCCAGGAAGATATGAGTCAAGGCAATAAGGTCATTGCTGTGGGATCCACTCGAGATGCTTCTGGGTGGATGCCTGTCCCCTGAAGGGAAACATGGGATTTAACGCCATTTCTCTTGAGAAAGGTGAAGATCCTGGTGCGGATTCCCATTTCGAAAGCCACAGTTATTCTTTGGGTATGGGATGCCTGCTCTGATCTTGGCTGCAAATAATTCAGGTCAAAGACTAAGGCCACATCATCTCCACCAGACCAAAAACTGCAGCAAGACTTTTCCCAGCTTCGCCTGCCTACTACCCCCTCTCTGGTACAGCCAGAGAGATGCTTCCCCACTGATTTTCTTAGCTGCTCCCACATCCTGGGGATCTGCCAAGCAGCTTGTGAGCTTGTATACTCCTGGAGATGGCAGTCGCCATAGACCCCTCCTGGCATTTCTCTTCCCTGACTCCTCTAAACCCTACTCTGACTCCTCCAAGCCCCTGCAGTTGCTGTAGGGGACACAGGTGCCCAGGCCTGGCTCAGCAGCAAAAAATCCCCGTCCTAAGTCTACCCATTTGACTCTTACATGTCACACCTTTGTGCTCTTTTATAGGTCCAGGCATGGGTCAATGACCAAATGCAGCAGATGGAGCCAAGCAGGGTGAGAGACCAGGGAAAGGACAGTGCTGGAATGCTCTGTGCATCAGGGCCTAGCTCTGCCTCTGTAAATACAGATTAAAGTAATAAACTCAGAAAGATCTAGCATTTGGCAGGGCCTACGAAGAACTGATGCTTGACCAGCACTGAGCTTACAGGCACACCCAAATAAATAGCATTGTTTATAAGGACTGAAAATTAAAAATTAAGGGCCGAGACTTTCAAAGCTCCCTGAGGAGCCCTCAAGCTGAATTCCCATAAAAAATGAATGGCATGAAATCTCATCCTTACATTTCTCTGGAGTGATAAGAGCTATTCATTGTGCAATCAATTGAAGAAAATCATAATTATTTATACTAAAAAAATCCTAAGTAATTTCACTGCTATGGAGAGTTTAATTTAGCAATAAATCTAGCAAATAAACTGCCTACCAACTGAGTAAGAGAAATGACTGTAAAATTCAGCAGATTAGCTAACACATTGCAAAGTAAATTCACTTCTTATTATCTGCTGGGAATTGAAAGCCACCAGTTTAAATTCATTTACTCTAGTTTGAATTTTAAGTCATTTATGTGAGGTTTTGCATGCAATGGGTTTTCTTTCAGTACAGATCTTTATTCAGCAATGAAATGGAACGAAGTTTGTACCATCACAGGCTTTCAACAAAATCATGCGCTGTCAATCAAACTACATTGAACACTGCTCCTTATTAACACTGCCTCAATTTTGTCAAGAGAAAAACATCCAGGAAAAAAATTTGATTCAGAGATTTTGGCCCTTCCTAGAAGTCTCTGCTGAGTTTCTATATATTTGCACATGCCATCAGGATCCCCTGCCATCACCCCTCACATGGAGAAAATTGATCAATTCCATATCAGGCACCTTCATCCCACCTTTTGTGTGGTCTGCTGAGGATGAGATAGGTGGTGCACGGGCCACATGAAAAGCCACCTCTAGAGAAATGCCATAGAGTGAGCTGATCCCATACAAACACACACAAGTGCACACACGTTCTGGCCTGCAGGTCCCCCACCCACCCAGACCGCCCATGTCTGTACTGCAGGTGTGCAGTGCGAGGTCTTGGAAGCCACATGGGCATCCCTGCAAGCAGCCAGGAGGGACACTCCTCCTCATCCCATGCACATACAGGGTTTCATTCTGTGTCAACATGGACAAACTGGCATTCCCAGTTCAGCTCACATGCAGCAGGAGCTGTGTTGTGGTAGGCACTTTTACATGTCTGCTCCACATCTTCAGAGATCACCCATGCTGAATAAGCATGTGAAACACCCCCAGGACACCAAATGATATGGTTGAGCCCTATACTCTTCTCCAAACACAATGCCTGCCTTGGTCCTCTCTCCATGGTTTGTCTATAGCCAGGCATTCCACCTCTGGCTCCATTCAGCAGATGGATCCTACAGCCACACAAACAGCTACATTAATTCCAGATTGGATCAGCAGCATCACTCATGCCCAGGTGTTGTCCTTGTTTGGGGAATCTGATCCACAATAGTAGTTTTGAAAGTCATCTGAAAACCTAAGCATTGGTCCCATCACAATTCTGCAGGAATCATGTTCCATTCTTCTTTAGGTTCCTCTGAAACCCTCCCCACCTTCAGGGCTTTACAGAAGCATAAGTCCAAGATCAAATCAGACGTACCATCAGAAGCCACTGCAGATAAGAGTTCCCAAGAAAAAGTCTGGTTTGGCAGAGTTGTAAGGAAAAAGGAGCAAGTCGCAACCCCAAACATATGAACAGCCTGGTTATCCTGAATTAGTGATTTCCTTTTCAAGAGGTGCTACAGTAAAGGGAAATACAAGTGGAAATCTCTTGAAACTACTTCTCTGATTTGAAACTGTTTCTCTGATTTGAGACATTTCTGATCATCCCAAACCAAAAATGATAAGAAAGGAGACTTCAGGTTCTAAATGTTTACTGTTACAGGGAATCAAGAAGGACAGGGCAATAAAGTGGCATGGGATGCCGCAACACAGGCCGGATACATGTTTCTTGGGGCTGAAGGGTGTAAGCAACACTTAATGTTTTCAGAGAGCAGTTTCCAATGTTCACCACACATGGTACAGAGTACTTTTCTCACAAACTGCTAGCCTAAGCCTTCCCTGGCTCACAGTCTTGCTCCCTCTTCTCCATCAAAGACTTCAGATGGTTTCCAGCTACGCCTGATGTATAAATAAGGATTTTGCCTAAAGAACTGTCCTTGCAGCCTCCAACAAGTAGGAAGTGCCACAAGAGTCATCTAGAGTGTCTCCCACTGTCATCCCTTCTTCATGATGCTCAGGGGAGAAAGATGGTTCGATCACATCAACACACTGCCCCAGAGGTCACTGAGGTCAAAACCCAATGAAATTACTTGTTGAATTCAGCACATCAATGCTAACTAAAACCCTGGTCTTCCCCACAGGCTACATCCCACCATGCCATCATATGCCCACTCCGTGCACTGAGCAGACCCAAGGAAGGACTGATCTACAGATCTGGAAAATGCCAGGCCACCTCCAAAGCAGTATCAGTGATGAGTGGGAAGATTGAAGTGTGAGGCCCAGCTCCATCCCATTCCACTTCCATTGGCTTCACCATCAACAAAAGGCTTCACCATGAACAGAGTGCGTTGTATGTGCATCACCTTCCTGTGGCTGGTTAGGAGCTGCCTCGCAGCTCCACAGAGCCCAGAGGGGCTGGGCCCACGATGGCTCACACTGGCCCCAGACCCTGTGGGCCACCATGACTACCTCACAGGCCCAGGCTCGTGGCCAGTGGCCACGTTCCGTTACACATGGCTGTGTCCCCCTCTAGTGGCGTGTCCCAGCCAACACACACCCGGCCACCACTGAGCAGGCAGGATGCGCTTGCCCTTGACATGGTCGCCACGAATTCAGGCCTTGACCACCCATCAGTGGTCCCACGCTGGGTGGAAGCAGTCAGGGCTATGATGCACAAAGTAGCCCTCCAAGAAGAAGCAGTGCTGCTGCCCTGTATCACATGCCAACCTCCTTTGGCCCCAGCAGGGCAAGTTTTTCCTATAGGGAAGGGCTGGTCCATAAAGGTAAGCAGGGCCTTTCCAGGCCCCAACCTTCCCAAGCAGCCAGACTAGGAGGGCCTGGAGAATGGCTCGGCCAATTGGCAGGACAATGTCACATTCAGTCATAGGTACCAGGGGGCGTAACGTCTCCACTTTCTCATATTAAGGGTTGCTTTTTTGAGAGAGAGAGAGAGGGAGAGAAAGGGCTGGGAGGATTAAATGGAATTCAGTTCAGGCAGCTGCTGCCAGCAGATGAGGAGATGAGTAACCATCTGGGCTGTGTGGCTAGCATGGTGCCTCCACATCACAGCTGGCACCTTGCTCTCTACATTACTACTGCCTTGGGCTTCCTTAACAGTCCTGGTTTCATGTCCCCGCAATCCAGAGCATCACCCCAGGGCAGGATCAAAACCTGTTTCCTTGCTTCATTTGTAGCAGAAGATGGTGTTTATTAGTGAAAAACAGCAAGTAAGACTCCCTGTCAGATGTGTGCTTGTGCGTGTGTGTGATGGGACAATGGTGTTCTGTTGTCCTAAACATTTTAAGTTTCTTTTGTTTGCCGATTCTGTTTCTGTATATACTTGTAGAGTAAGCAATGCAGACAGTTCATTCAAGAGAGCAGAACCATGTTGAATTGGTGCAGCATTTCATTTGTTGTGAGGAAGGACCCACTCTTGTTTTTGAAGCAGTGGTAACCATAATTGCTCTGAGATGCTGGGACACCCTGGGAATCCACAAGTGAGCCATATTCTTAGAAATTTATTTCACCAAACTAATTTTCAACATGTAATAAAATTTGGATATGCATACAGAGCACTGTGACTCCTTCCATTATGTGACATCCCATTTGTACTGAGTGTAGTCAGAGCTCAATCAGATAATAGAAGTTGCTGTTGGCTAGCTGGCTGAGAGAGCATTTGACTTAATTCATACAAACACCTCAAGACAAAACTCAATGAGCTGCATACATCTCCCAAGAACTACGTTCAGCAAGTACCGAGGAGCACATTAAAGAGCATTTGTCTGGATTTAACTGCATGTGCTGAGAAATGCCTGGAAGAGCAGTAGGAGATAAATTATTTTCTCCAACACTTCCTTCTAAACTGGGGGACCTCAAACTAGATGTCCTTGTGCACCTAGCATTGGAGTCCACCAAAAAGGTGCTTTGAGTGCTGCAGGCTTTACTAGCATTCATGTGAGGCTCCATTTCTCTCCTGCACCTCTGGAGAGGCACTGCTTGGAAATCAGAGCTCTAAATATTTTTCAATTTTCTTGAAAACTAGACATTTCCACAAGCAACAGAAAACAATAATCTGGAGGAAAAAAAAAAAAAAAAAAAAAAAAAAAAAAAAACATTTTGGGGAGGGGAATAGAAATGAAAACTTTTGACTCTTTCTACTTATTTTAGCAGGCCTGAATCCATGCACACTGGCCACTCTGTACTGGTCATCTCAGCTTGGTAGAAGTCCAGCGAGATGGTTAAACTTCTTCCCTTTGGCTTTTCCTAATACCAAAAATGCACCAAGGTATTTCCTGAATCATGCAACATTTTGGAGCTTTATGAAGACTGTCACCTCATACAACATTTCTAGGATGGAAGATGACCCATATATCAATGTCAGTATTTACAGCTGGGAGTCCTTTGAACCCCTCAAGTCACCCACAACTGCACTTATGAATTCTGGCATCTGTGACAGCAGCTCTGTTGCCCTGGGTAGCCTGATTTTCTGCTGTCATTTCGCCTTCAGAGACACCCACAGAATATGCCTCAAATCAGCAAGCAGCTCACAAATTTCATTTTGAGTCCTCCTCACATGGGCTGCCAGGGATGAATTCCTCTCACCCAACTGCACTCACCCAAAGAAGTCCAGTATTGAGAACTTACATGGGCTCCTCTACAGCTTTGCCAAGCATTCTGCAAGAATGATCCCCTAGGAAAGACAGGGTGAATGCCCACTAGAGAGGCCATCATTCCTCCATGGATTAGGAAGGGACTCTGTCCAATTATCTTTGATAAGTTGAGACCTAATTTTTTTCAGGTGGCTAAAGTTAAGTGAGACATGTTCAACCTTTTGTGCAGACCTGCAGTGCTGTGATGGACTGCCATGCATGAGATGGTGCTGCTACACCCTTAATGACCCTATTCCCTGAGCTGCTGCTTACCCAGACAGAGTGGTGATGCACGCACCCACAGCCTGTCTCCACTGCTGTGTTTCTGTACTCTGCCTTCTGCTCTTGACTTCTGCAAGACTGAAGGGTGCCTCTGTTAGTATGCTCCTGGTAGGTAGTCCCCAAGCACCGTACTTCAGTGTCTGCCTCGCTAATGCCAGCCTGGTAGGACTCCTGTGTCTCAGCACTCAGTTGTCCACCCTGTGGCTGGATGCTCTTGTGATCCTGGTAACCCACAGTGTTCTTCATGCATCCAGAGCACAAAGCCCAGGTTCTGTCCCTTTCATGGGAGAGGGCACTGGGTCTCACAGCCCCAGAAACAGAGCTCAGTTCCTGCTTAGTTCTCACCAGCCATTCCTTCACTGACCTTTGCCCAGAAATCCCCCAAGGAGTTACTCTGGAGGTGCATTTCCCTTTATCAGGGGGACAAGATGTTGCTTCAGAATAGATCACCACATGCTTATTGAGTACAAGGAACATTCTCCTTCCCCAAAGATGCAATCTCTTTCCTCAAGGAGGCATGACTCCTGCTGATTGCCCATGACTTGTCCTCCAAATGTGTTGAGTTTCCCTTCTCTTTCCTTCAGCCATTTAATTCTTTCCCACTAATATATGTGAACATGTGCCTTTCTGATCCCATCTTCTCCCCAGATTTTCTGTGTCTGAGCCACTCTGTTTTTCCCACGTTTCCCTAGCTCTGTGCTGTTTAAGACCTATCTCTTTGTTCTGCTCTGGAAAATCCCAGTGCTGCAAATGGGGCACAGGCAATGGATGCAGCACTGCCAGTGTGGGACTGACTTCCCATCCTCTGACCTATGAGGCATTTTCCTGACTTCAGGATCAAAACATTTGCATTCATAGGCAAAACATATGCGCATACCCACAGGCATTGCTCCCCTCTACCATCCCATTCTTGGTAACATCTGTTAAGAGGTTTTCTGGAAGTACATCTGTCCCATGACTCAGGAACCCAGCTAAATGCAGTATGCTAAATGATTCCAGAGACTGTCTCTCATGGATCTCTTGGATCTGCACTTTTGAACCTCTGATCTGCAAATCCCTACTTCGGCAAGATCAACAAAAAGTAGCTTATCAACCTGGAGTCTGCTAGCAGTACAGTTAAATTGCTTTGCAAGGGCCTATATTGCCTCAGGAAATGTTTTCAGACTCTGTAAACCAAAACAGGTTGACAGCCACTGACCAGAGGTTGGGGATTCTGTAGCACATCTAAGATGATTCAGACACTCTGCACTTCTCGAGCTGAAATGTTAATAAGAAACTATTGACTTTAGTTGGGATGTTGACCTGAGAAGGAAGTCCTGACCAAGAAAAGAAATGAAGTCAATATTTACCAGATGGGATAATAAATCTCCATTTATGATCAATGCAAAATGCAGTGGATGCGTTGCTATATACAGTCCACCAGGTAAACAAAACCACTGCACTCCGTTTATTTCAATAAGATGCAAGTAATTCGCTGAGATATTCAGGGTAACATGTAACTGAGATGTTCTGAGGGCGGTTCCCAGCCTATGGCTAAATAACCTGACACCTCTAAGTGATGTGGAACGTTTCTAGCTTTTGCTGCAGGCAAAACCAAAAGTTAGACAGTGCTACCCTAATCATTCCCAGATTACTGGGATTGTTTCTGCTGGGTCCCTGCCCCACAGCAACACAGCCTGGGTGAGAGGCAGAGGCAAGGAGGCCACCTGAATGCAGCTGGGGAGGGTGGGTGCAAGGGGGGGCCTATTCCACAGCCCTTCCCAGCCTTCACAACACAGGGAAGGGGCAGCTGAATGTCCACAAGGAAAAATTCACCCTCCCGTGTCTACCAACAAAGTGACTTTACCAGGCAGGAGATCAGTGGCTGCCACCTTCCATGTGCATTAGATGGCTTTATTGTCCAGTCTTCTGTTCACCTCCATAAGAAAGAGCCATAAAACTCTGCCTTTCTTCCCCGCCACAAACCTTTCAAGCTTCACTGATTAAGTTTGCATTGTATGCAGCTAGCTATTAAAGCCAAGCATTTACGGTCCTTCCAGTTTTGCAGGATAATTTCAGAAGCAATAGCTTCAAATGAAGTCCTTTGCTGCAGTTGAATAACCTGATTTGTACAAATATTTTAGCAAAAATCTGGACTATTCTGATCTCTATGTGGCTTCCCTCCCCTCCTAAGAATAATTGCACCAGATCCTCCAAGACACAGGATAAACACAGTGGTTTCACTTTATTATAACAAAGTATAGATTTTTCACTGCTGCGTCACCAGGTCTCTCACTCTCCTTTGTCTCTGAAAGGTTTTGTTTTCATCATTTTACCCCCATATTTACGTAGAAATGTGCTGGACAGCTGAGGGGATTTTACCGTCTCTAACATTTCCTGTTCTGTTGTTTAATTAGTCATTTTTTAAAAAGAACGTTACTTAACATAAGAAATTTCCTGCTCACAAGAAAAAATGAAGTCCAATAGCCCGGACAGCACAACACTGTCATGCAAGCTTCAGTCCTGACATGTTTCAAGCAAAACAAAGATTTGGATAGGAAAACAGACTCAATTATCGATTGCATTTCAGTGAAGTGCTGTTCAAAGCTGATGTGAATGCAGGAACCTCAGTTATCTCTCGAAGCCCAGCCCTGAATCTTCCTCCCAGTCAGGAGACAGTGCCCTGTTCAAGTGCCTTTGTCAGCCAGAAGAAGTTGTAAAACCACAGCTTTGCTCCATGGGCATCTGAGGAACCCAGTTAAACAAAGGACCAGCTCTCCAGGAGACACTTGAAGGTTGCTCATATCAGATTCCTGTTTCCTCTTCCTTGTGGATGTAGATTGTATATAATAAAATAAAACCAATAAAAGAAATGGTTCAGCATAAACTTTCGGACCTCCTGGTTATGGATGCGGAGGGGAAATGAAGTCAAGTGAAACATTCCTTACTCAGGAACAGGGAAGGCAGGCTTTTGGCAGTGTTTTGGCATATGTCTGACAGCCAAAGACAGAAGAAACTCTGGTTCTTATTGATGTTCCGTATGGCCTTCAAAGAGCTTTCCAAGGTTGTTTCACAGTCTCTCTGTGGAAGGAAAAATGGGGAATTCATGCACAGGGAAGACAGACAACTTGGATCAGATGAAGCAGAGGACTTTGGTCCTGGACTTCTCCATGGGCACAGACAATCTCACTTGCCTCTGTCTGCCCTCAGCCTAGGAAGAATCTTGGCAGCTTTTTCCAGGCTCTAGTGCACATTTTCTCTCAGTGCTTGAGATTTAGAGGATTTTCTCCTGCAGCATTTTATTCACCATCAATAGACACAATATCCCAATCAGCACTTGTCCTTTCTTCGATTTCTTCTGTTCCTTCCCACATCAAGGTTTCTGTTCCCAGAAGGCTGTCTCCTTGAAGCCAATGGGGACAGGGAATGATGGCACAAAGGGGCAAGTGTTACATACCTGCTAGAGACCATATAGGTCATACTATCCTAAAACAAAGCTGCCTTGTCCACCCTGTTCCTTGAGACCAGACCTCCCTCAAACTCTGGCCACTGCCTGGTGTTGTGCGAGTTGTCTGGGCCAAAACCATGGCAGCGAGAGCACAAATGGGTTGAGTGGTGCCAGGAGGGAGCTGGAATGAGACACATCCCCACAGCCTGCTTGAGAATGGTCACACACAAGGAAAGGAATGAGGATGCCACTTAAGCTGAGCTCCTCAACATTGCTTACAAAACCTGAAGGAGGACCAGGACTGCAATGTGCTGAGCGTCTCCAACTCCACCACAAGTCACAGATGGGCAGAGGTGTTTGCTCCTGCCAGCTCCTTGCCTGGCCATCACCAGCCTGCAAGACCCTGTGCGATCCTGGGGACCACATCCCCTACTCCCACCCTGCTCAGTTGAGTGTGGCTTCCCCCCAGCTCCTGCAAGGGAGGATGAAGTCTTGATGCTCCTGAGTGCCTGGGGGTATAATAAGCACCAAAGAGGATCCAGTCATTGTGTTATGTATCCAACCAGCTTGCAATCTCATTTTCTCCCTGGGCTGGGTGAGTAGGGCAAAGGTTGCAGTAGCTGGCTGTCACTCTGGCTCACTGCATATGCACCAGTGTGTGCTCCAGTCATCCAGCACCTGGATCAAGATTTGTTTCAGCAGCACCACATACAGTCTGCTTGGTTTGGATGGTGCCCAGGTGAGTGGTGAAGCCAATTGTGATATATTTTAAACTCTAGAGTCTGGAGTTGTGAAACAACCTCCTTTGAAGGTAGTACAAGCCAGGGGGCAATTCATTCACAGCCCTGTGAAAAATGATATATTTGGCTGGTGGAAAACTTGGCTCTTCTGTAATGGGTTGGTTTGAAGGCATTCACCACATTCAGGGATGCTCTTAAATTCCTGTACAGACAACTCTCATGGATTCACCATAGGCACTCACATGCCTTTTCCCAGAGAAATGTTCATAGTGTGTTCACATCCAAAAGAAAAGACCTTAAATCCCAAGCCATTCTGCTTTTTGCAATGCCATACTTGACAATAAATTCAGAGGAGTGAATTTTCCAGCATTGGCACTGGATTTGGAGTGATGGTATGGCATATTTGTTAGGACTGAATGTCTGCATCTGTGGTTTCCGAAAACTCACACAAATAAATGCACACCCCCAAGCATGCAGACTGAAGTGCTCTGCAACCCACACAGCTTCCTGATGCAGCTGAAGGAAAACCATCTTCACAAGTCATGATTTTCTTGTGACCATCGTCCTGTATTTGGTACACCCCTGTCAACCAGCTGAGCAGGGGTTACAGCAACCACTCGTTTTCCGTTTATAATGAACTGGACACAGTTCTTTTGTCAGAGTAATTTTCATTTTCCAAGGCTGCTTCTGTTTGTGAACTGCACTCATATACAGCACCTTCTCTGAGCAGTCATCAGAGCAGCTCTGAAATGTTTGGATAGTTTGAAATAAATTTCATCAGAAAAACCACAAGTTTCTATAAAGGAGCACAATTGTCCTGTGTTTTCTGGTTTGGAAGCTCTCAGAACAGCTCCTCCTTTCTCCAGG
This sequence comes from Aythya marila, assembly GCF_965140915.1. Lineage (NCBI taxonomy): Eukaryota > Metazoa > Chordata > Aves > Anseriformes > Anatidae > Aythya > Aythya marila. Next base: position 8,246,750 of record NC_139062.1, on the reverse strand, counting down.
ACAGGATTAATACATGTACTGTTGCTAAGTGTCCAATATTTATGTTCCATTAAGTTCAAAACAGAATTTATTTCTATTCATTGTAAACCCCTGCAGCCTCAGGTTCAGTCATGAGTTTTGCCTCAGTCTTTCTCACAGCTCTTCTCCTCATCACGTGGTCAAGGCCACTGTCCATGCTGCAGGCTACTCCACTTTCAATCCCATTCAAAAAGCCCCATGGGCCTCAGAAAGTCAAAAAGAACCTGTGAGAGACCTCCTGCAGCCTCTGTGACTACTAGCACTGGTCAGATCCAGGAACTGAGCCACAGTGCTACCTGCCTGCACTTATGCTTCAGGGTAGCTGTACATACATCATTTAAATCCTTTGCACAGTCCTTTGCAAGCTCTGCACTTTCACACTGGTCACAGATTAGGTCTCAGAGTTGGAAACCCTCATCCTGCTACCACAGCTGGGAATTTTTCCTTGCCTGAGATATGGCAACGGTAATTCTCTGCAGCCTTTGAATCCAGAAGCACCTGGACAGGCCTATGAAATACCTCTTAGGTGCATGCTATTCATCTTCCCATCCACTGAAATATGTAAACATCAAAAGAAGCATTCTTATCTAATGGGGTTTTGATGTTCATTAAAGCAAGACATTAACTGTAACAAACAGCAACACCCTGCAGCACTGGGGAATGACAGCAGGTGCTGAGCCCCAAGACACACTGGGGGTGACAAGGGTTGGTCACCCCATGGATGCTGTCCTCTGTGGGTGGCAAAGGAGTGGCTTCACTGTGTCCACTCTAAACCAGTTCACAAGACCAGGAAACCTTGTTCCTCTTTAAACACTTTTCTTTACCTTCCCCTTTCTCAACTCCAAACAAGCTGTGCTTCAAAGTCTTCACTACAGCAACCTGGCATCTTCTGACCACAAGGTCAAAAGTATCTTGTTTGCAGGTAATCACTGAGCAGCATTTCATGGCATCTCTGAAAGGGCCAAGGGATTTCCCTTGTTCTTGGTGAGTGGCCATTTCCAAAGTCTATCCGTTCACACTCATCACCTCCTCCACCATGGAGGATGTAAAATAAACACCCCTCCTGCCCCGCCACTCTCTTATCAGCTCTGCAGACAGCTCACCCAGCACTTCCCTTCGGGGTGACTAACTTCAGATGTGCTTCATCTGCCCCCTCTCAGGCATAGGGCTCCCATCCATCCCCCTGCAAACACCCAAACCCCGACGCATCCCATGGAGATGATCTAATGCTGTGACTGCTGCAAACAACCTCATGGTCATGCACAAATCCACATCTGCCATGTGTGGACAATTCCTTCCTGTGGGGTAAGCTGGGGTGTTCCCTCTGCTCTACCTGCTCCCCTGGGGACAGGTGGCTTGAACCCACCACAGCAGCCGGAGGACATCCCGCAGCTCCTGGGCCAAGGGAAGGCACCAAGGCAGACATGTCACAGGCAGAAGGTAGAAAGTAAAGGAGAGAGCAGATCTGGGGAAGAAGCAGAGAACACAAATCTCCAAGGGTGCGAGGGCCAAGTGGCTGAAACCTCTGCTGCTACTAACAGAGAAAAGAACCAGGTGAAGACCGCACGATCTGCTACATCTCCCTGGCTCACCTAACCAACCCTTAACTCAGAGCCAGGTGCTGGGAGGGGACTTCATGGGGCAGAAGAGCATCTTGCATGACCCTCAGCACATGGGGCTCTAATGAAGGTGAGGGAGCCCAGACCTTGGGAAATCAAACCATGGTATCTCACAGTCTTCCAGCCCAGGCCAGGTACCTGCTGTGCCATCCTGCCATCAGGGCTGCTCTGGGAAGAGCCACAGCATTCCCTGAGCCTGCCAGCAGCACTGCCAGCTTTAGCACCTCAGCCAGGGATGCTCCTTGGGCCACAGGTATGCGTCATGCCTCTGGGATCCCTGCAGAGGTCCAGGGCCATGCTCACCCATCTGAATTCTGTTGGACTCTTTGGTGTTGGCTTTTGTGGGGCAATAAGGCACCCGAGGTCCAAACACTTGTGAGTGCACACTATTTGTGTGCACTTACATGGCTCTGGCAGCCCAGCCAGGCACTTCTAACCTCTCTTACCCATTAGCTTTTCAGCCAGGTCTTGCCTTCCTGATGACTTCACTCAACACTCGGAGGCATTAGAAGCAAGAGGAAAGCCACGGTTTTGTCTTGCACAATGAGCCAGATTAATCAGCTTCACTTGCACTGAATTACCTAGTTGGGGCTCACAGCGACAGCCTCCAATTCACCTGCCCACCAGCCAGTGTCCTGCTTTCAACCAAGTTCATCAGCGAGAACACGAAGCTAGATGAATGACTAGGTGAGGGTGGGCTGCAGCCTGTCAGGAGCTAGAAAATACGTCAAAGCACTTTGAAATTAAATCCTCACTTTGACAGGGAACTAATGCAGAGATTTTAAAGTAGGTGTAATATACTTAGGCATGTGTGCAGCACAGTGCAAGTTGCCTTGATTTGAATAAGTGTGCTCCAGCTATGCTGTGAGCAGGAAAATTGGGCTGAAAAGACAAAGGGAATTTTGAATAGCTCCAAACCAGCTTGGCAAGATTTTAGAAATGGTAGCAAGAGGTTTTAGTAATGGACCTAACTAATAGCATTGACAGGAGGAGATTTGGTGCACAGTTGTTTGCTGCTTGGGATCTTGGGTTTCACTCCTAGCAGCCATCTCATGACATCATGTGTTGGTCCTGGCTTTAAATTGAGTCATTTGTGCCCATGTGGTCTGTGGGGGATAGATGGAGACATGGCAGATGGGGAAAGAGATGGGGATTCCCACTGCATTTCCTGGCCTCCAGGGCCAGCAAACCAGGCTGCTGGGATTCCCAGCAGTTGACCTTTCTAGACAACTTCAGGTGTGGATTTAATCCTTAATGCTTGTTCAAGCATCCTCCTCCACATGCTCAATGCCCAGCACTAGGCACTGCAGGGACAGACCTGTGGTGACACAAAGAGGGTGTGTGGCCCTGTCCCGATGCCAGCTCCGGCTGCTATTCCCTACTGACGGTAATCCCCCAGGACCTCCCTCTTTTCAGTTTTCAGATGACGAAGTCAGGAGCTGCCTAATTGTGGCGAACCCTCAGAAACCTCTCCTTGGGAGACTCCTTCCAACACAAGTGGAGGCAGTTCATGGATGCCCAGGTTTCTCCCAGCGCTACGGAAAACCGAGGCACCACCGTGCTCCATCCCGAGCCCCGCGGCCCGCTGCCGGCGGTGGAGCGGCACCGGGGGAGGAATCGCAGGCGGGCAGCGCAGCGCGGCGAGGGGACGCCACCGGTGCCGCCCCGGGGGTGTCCCCAGCGGCGGGACCCGCCCCGGGAGCCGCAGTCTGGGGCCGCCCCCGGGGCTGCCCCCGCCTCCGGCCCGCCCCCGGCCCGCCGCTCCATCCCGGGATGGGCCGGCCGAGCTGACAGTCGGGCTCGGCGGCCGCCGCGGGCGCATCTACCGGGCAGCGCCCGCCGCCAGCCGCCGCCGCTCCTGCCCGGCGCCCACCTGCGGCGGCGGCTGCCTGGGGGCCGTGGGCCGGGCGGGCGCCGCCGCCGCCGCCGCCGCCGCCGCCGCCGCCGCCGCCGCCGCCGCCGCCGCCGCCGTCGTCGTCGTCGTCGTCGTCGTCGTCGCGCTCCACTCTGCTCCGCTCCGCTCCACTCCTTCCTTCCCTGCCTGCCTGCCTGCCCTCCAGGATGAGCCCGGAGTATTTCCTGCGCTCCTTGCTGCTCATCATCCTCGCAACCTTCTCGGCCAACGCCAGCAACTGGCTGTGAGTAGCCGCGGGCGAGGGGAAGCCGCCGCCGCCACTTGTTGCTTCCCCCCGGGGGCGGCCGAGCAGGTGCCGCGGGGCCCGGCAGCATCCCCCCCGCGGGGGTCGCGCCCCGTCGCTGCCCAGCTTCGGAGCGGGGCGGCGGCGGAGCTCGGGCTCCCGGCCCCGGGTCAGCCCGCGGGGGGCTCCGGGCTGTCGCCCCCTCCGAGCCGGCGGGGCCGGGACTGGCGGCCCGGCGGCCCCGGCAGGTGGGCTGCAGGGATGCAGACCATGCCTGGCTGCTCGGCTCCCGCGCCTCGTCGAGGCCGCTCACCGGCTCGCTTGAGGGGCATGAAAGACCCCTCTTTCTCCTTTTGTTCTTCAGTTACTCGGTTGGGCTGCGCTGGGGAGCCGAGGTCGGGCCCCCGGGTCAGAGCAGGGCCTGGGGCTTGGCGAGGCGCCCTGTGAGGGCCATCGGTCCAGGGAAGGACTTGTCAGGGCCAGGGCGGCTGCTGCGGCCGAGCTGGGCTTGCTCGCGCACTGGCCCCGGGGACCCGTTGCAGGTCAGGCTGCGCGTGTCTTGGCTCCCGCTGCCCCCCGAGCACAGTCAAGGGGCCGTGGGGGGCTGCTGCGTGCTGTGGAGGAGCCCGGTGACATTGGTTACCCGCTGAGCAAACACTGAAATAATGTCTAAGGTAAACAGGGGTGGAAATCGTTCTGGAAAATTCCTGCACATTTGCCAAAGCTGAGGGGCTGTCTTCTGGGGAGACCCCCAGGGCAGAGGGGACGGAGTGTGACAGCGCGTTCCCTCAAAGCTCTGAGGCACTGCTTCCTCCTAATAAATCTTGTCTTTTGGGAGACACTATTTGCCCCACTCCCAGCGTCACCGGCTGCTGTGCTCGCAGGCTGAACTCAGATCCCGGTGCTTGCACCAAGCGAACCTGCTGTCAGGCTGGGCATGTGGGCCGCATCCAGCTTGCTTCCCCAGGCCTCCATCAGCAAGAGCAGGCACACCACAGACCCCCAGGGAGACCCCAGGGCTGGAGGCTGGGGCTGCCAACACAAAAGCTCCCTGGTGGCTTGCACCTCTCCCAACAATCACACCCAGGCAGGCATGGACCCAGAAGCATGTCCCCTGTGCGGCACAAGGAGTGCCCTCTGTGATTCCCATCTCTCCTGCCTTTAGGTTTGGCTTGCTGGAGACTGCAGGAGGTGGATTGGTTTTGGAGGATGCTCCCTACAGCTGGGGAAAGCTGGCACCAGGTCAGCAGTATTCTCCCAGTGTCCTGCTGATGGGAAAAGGTGCTCACCCTCGGGCAGCTGGCTGGGATGTGTTAGCACTCAGCCCTCCTCCCCCCTGTTTTGCCAGATGGAGCGACTTGTGCTCCGATAGTCTCTAGCAAAGAGGTGGGTGGATCGCAGCAGCTATCAAGGTAGTCTTTAAGCTGTCACGCCTCTGGTGAAGGTACATCGGAAAGAGTGGGAGTGCTTTTCCCGCAGGGAGAAAGTCCGGAGGAAGCCCTGCAGGATGACTGCAGGTCCCCGGGGAGGAGCAGCCTCTGCTCGCCCAGGATGGGCATGGGGAAGCACCTGGCAAAGGAGGGGTTCGGTGTTAAACCACAGCAGCAGGGTCAGCTCCACATGGGTGTGCGGAGGGGGAGTCCTGGCACACGGCTGCAGGGCTGGGGCTGGTGGGGAGAAGTGGGAAGATGAGGCAGGCAGAGGGGTGGCTCACTGCGACAAGCGGCAGCACTGTGTGCAGCCAGCCGTGCTTGCAGCACGACGAGAGCACAGCACGAGGGGTGGGCGTGGGGGGTTCATCCATGGGAGAACGGAGGGCTCATTCCTGCCAACAGGGGAGGAAAAGCAGATACAGCTCAGTGCGTTCAAAAGAAAGGTTCAACTTTTTGATGTTACAAATGTATTGTGATAAAAGGATCATCCCCCGCTCAGTGCTTTTTATTCTTTGCCTTTAGGATTAAGACAATTCCCATTGTTTATCTTCTCACATCAGAAACAAAGGCTGCTGGAGGCAATAAACAGAGTTAGAAGGATCCCAGGAGTTATCAGATATTCAAAGAATGAGTATGCCTCGTATGTCTTTGCAAAGCTGCATGTGTCATGCGTGTGGGCTCCAGCATGCTCTGCTTTATCGCAGTGCTGCCTGGGTGCTGCCCACCCGCGCCCAGCATCTGGAGGCTGGATCCAGCTGGCGCACGGTGCTGGGTGCGCGCCTGGCCAGGTGCATACTTCTGCACGTACGTGTGTGCACTGGGTGGCAGCGCACAGTGAAGTTTGCTTTTCCAGAAACCTGCTGGATTAGTGATTAAGCTCAGTGTGCCTTTCACAAGACGAGGCTTTTTCTAAAGCGTCTTTTGACCTGTCGGGACTCGCATTCCCTGAGCGCTTCGGAAACGCCACTTGCAACACTTGAGCTGAAAGTTTTCGGCAAGCCCAGCTCAGTGAGGTAGGGCTCATCAGGACCCTGCACACGGTGCCTTCTGAGCCCCATCCCACCTGGAAGAGGATGGTGTCAGCATCTCTGCCAGGCATTGCTCTGCTGCTGCACATTTCAAGCTGGAAGGGACTTTGCCAGATCTTTTCATTAAATGGACTGAGATACTTTCTATCTGGCTAGGAAGTAAACCTCAGGTGTGTTTTCTCAGTGTCTGAGCTCGGGGAGTTGCTGTTGGGCTCACCGCCTGTCCAAAAAAGCTGTGACACACAAATTTGAAGAGATGCTCTGTTCCCCCTTCCAATGAAAGCTTCAGACTTGCTTTTCCTTCTGCCTTTTGGGGCTTGGAGTGCTTTAAGCCTTCCCCTTAAAGCAGGCACAGAATTGTAAAGTGAAGTAAAGGGCTGTAGCTGATTGTGCTTGTGCATAAAGGGCAGGTCCCTCTCCCTTCTGTGTTTCCTCTGGAGGACTCCAGGGACTTGCTTTACCCATGGGACGAGCTGCAATTCGAAGCAACTTGCATGTCACGGCCTCAGTTCAGCTCTTGAACCTATGCATGCAGGAACGTGACTGAATTTGGAAGCATGTTCGGACAGAGGTGCAGCAACATCCTGGTGCTGGGGGTGTTCTCAGAGGGTTCAGCCAAACGCCCAGCACTGCACGGGCTGAGTGCCTCTCGGAAGTGGCCCAGGGAGAGCTGGGCCCTTGTCTTGGCAGGAGGTAAGGGGTGATTTATTTAACTCTTTGGGGGCTGGTGGGGAGCAGAAACCCACCTGAAGAGGTGAACTAGAACATATGTGAAGTGGGGATAAATGCAGGTTTCTCTTAACTGCGTATGGCACTGGGGCTGCTGTTACCTGTAGCTATTTGGGTTGTTGGAGCAGTTGTAGCCTTGAGAATCAATTCCCCTGCCTGAAAAGCTTCAAGAGGCAACAGGGCAGGGGTCCCTTATGGGCAGGGCCCTGGTTATCTAGCTCTCTGGGAGTCATTGCAGCCTCTCTCCCTCTTCCTGCTGTTACACATCCAGAACTGGCTTTGGAGGAGGCTCTCCATGCACTCTGAATAGTAGGAGATGTGATTATGCTGCTGCAGAGCAGGGTGTGCCACCGGCAGCTCCATCTACCCCCTATTTACAGGAGTTTAAAGCTTCCGATTGGGCTTGAGACTTGGCTTAAAGGGCCAGGAGCACAGCTGGGCTTTTAAAAGCCTTTAAATAATGAAACTGCCTATTCTTGGGAAAGCTTGGAGACCTTGCAAGCGTCCTAACAAGCCTGGCTAAGCAGCTAATAGCAACGACTTTTGAGGGCTGGAGAGAGAGGGATAAAAAGATTTTTTTTCTGTAGCCCCTGTGATGTTTCACTGAACATCACAAGGTGCTTGACAAACACAGGGCCCAATGCTCTCTGCTCACCCCTGCCAGCTTTGCAGAGGGGATATTGCAGGAGCAGCCTGGGTAGCCCTATACACTAATCTTCTGCCGGTTTTGGGTCACTGCACAACGTAGGGGATGTAGAAGAAGCAGGCCTAGGTCCTCTACTTGCATTTCTCTGTTCTTAAACCAGACTCAATTTTTAAGGTGAATCTCCCCAGCTTTGCTAGCAGAGTTTGCTTCACCTCAAGCCTGGTTGGGTTCCATTTTGCGTGAGATTCTTTGCAATGTCTTTGTGACCCTCCCATTTTCCACTCAACTATGAACCAGCCCAGCATTTTCCCAGTGGATGCCATGCTGTTGCAGCCCTCATTCAGCAGGTGCAAGTAGCTCCGGGGCAGATCTGCTTCTGCCAAGCCCTGCTCCCCTCCCCATGTGCTTTTTGGTGCGAGGACGGTGTCGGGAAGGTTCCCCAGTCTCATCTGCTCTGGCAGCTAGGGCAGTGGATTGCACAAAGTGGGTCTGATGGAGAATTTCCTTGCTTCAAGGGCTGCTGGGGGGCTGGATGAAGGGTTCTCTGCTGCAGGGGTGCCCAGAGCCCCTTTACGTTGTTCTGGGAATCCTGCTGGGGCTGCAGGCACAGCACTTAGGGCTCCCCTGCCCGTGCACTGCATGGTTAATTAACACCGGGGGTGCTGGGACCCTGCATGCTTATTCCCAAGGGATTTGGGGAGGCAGACCTAAATCAGCAGCCTCCACTGAATTGAATGATTCTTTTTTTCAATACTTGAAAAAAAAAATCCTGCCACTTTTGACAAAAGCAGCTAAGTTTAGCTCAGCTATTGAAACAGACTGCCCTTAAGGGTTGCATCCTGCAGAGGCAAGAGACCTTTGCAAATCTCGACACTGAACTCCCAGGCTTGTCTTTGAGCTCTGCCAGGATGGAGGAGGGATTGATGCCCTCCCGCTCCTCAGTGAGGATGGGCATTGTTCTTTCCCTAAGGACACCTCAAATAAAACTATACCCTAATCTTCAGGAGCCATATTCTAGGGAGGAGGGACATGGGTCGGATAAAGCTACCCTGTATCCTACGGTGTGCAAAGACAGGATCTGGTCAGCTCCATGTGCAAGCAATGGCAAGAAGCAGATTTCTTCTTTGCAATGGTTTGTGGTGGATCCATGAGTCAGAACCAGGCTTTTGTATTGCAGCAAAAAAATGCTTATGCTACTCTGCAGAGAGCTGTTGTCCTCTCAATTAATCCTTCCTTGTAGATGGAGGGAAATACATTACAGCCATTTGTTTGGGCTTGTTTAAAATGTGAAACTGCTGAGCAACCTTGGAGGTTAGCCATTTCCAGGAGGTTCCTCCATATTTCCTTAGAAGTGCAACACCACAGGCTCTTACAATACTCGATTTTCATTATAATTTTTTTTAAGCTGAAAGCCTTGCGAATCCACAGAGATCTCAATTATCCAAGGCTGCTTGAATGGCAGGCCCTACCCTGGCTACAAAGTGCAGGCCACCTCTGATTGCCTCCAGGTGTGGGGTGCATGCCCCCCATTCCTGTGGGTGACCCCCAGTTGCATCCTCCGGGCTCCCCAGGAGTGGCTGCTGTGGTTTGCAGCTGGGAAGGTACTGTGCAGCATCTGGCAGCCTCAGCAGAACTGGAGCCAGTATTGTGCTTTCATTAAATTACTCGGGGAAAAAATTAATTGAGCATCTTGGCCAATGGAAACCAGCCTGGGGTCTGTTGGAAGTTGGGTGAGATCAAACTAATCCTGAAAAAAGGGCTTCTCTCACCATGTGTTTGCAAATTTGGATTGAAATGAAAAACTTGTCAGAATTTCTCCAACCAGGTCTAGCCTGAAGTGCTGCACAAGGCGAATTCCCACATGGCTCAGACATGTGGCCCACACTTGCTTCCTCTTGCAGTCAGTCCTTGCTGCTGTGCTCAAGCACAGGAGAAGATCCTATTGGCTTATAAAGGGAGATGCTGTAAAGGATGCTTCCTGCACAGCTAAAGTAGATTCCCAAAGTAGATTCTGCCCTCAGGGTTGGCTCAGCTTGCCAATTCTGCTCTTCTCCATCACAAAGTGTAGGTGCTGAGCCAGGGCACCAGGCTGTCCTGGGACCCACAACCAGGCCCCCTGGCTGTCCCCAGGGGTTGGGGGGCCAGCATTGCCTGTGACAGCTTGCTAAGGGTGAAACCACATCCTAGAAGCTGCAGGGCAGCTGGTGGAGAGTCCCTAGCTGGGCTAGAGCCCCGTGGGGTTCGCTCCCTGCCAGCCCTGGTCAGATCATGGTGAGCACGGTGGCCCTGGGGGACTGCTTTGGCAGCCATTAATTGGAGGTGGAGAATCGGGTGTGAAAAACATGGTTTCAGTCAAGAGATTAAATATGCAGTAACTGGCAGGAAGGACAGAGCCAGAGAGCTGCTTTTCTTCCAGGGAAGAAACCAGACAGGCTTTTGGATGACGGCATTGTAAATCATGGTTTACATTTACAAGCGACAGAAAGGAAGGACATCTAATCCCCAGGGGGAGAGGCGTCTAGTCTCTGGGGGGGGGACGGGGGACGGCATGTCCTGCTGCAGGGCCACCAGCTGCACTGGGGCAGCCTTGCAGGTCTTCAGCAACACCCACCATGGGCACAGGTGGAGGCTGGTGGCTGCCTTCCCTGCTCCAGCAGCACAGAGATACTGAAGCATTTTCCTTCTCTCCTCTTTTCTTCTCTCCTCTCACTTGTTTTGGCTGGAACAACCCCTTTATGGCCTTAGCCAGGCAGGTGGCCCAGGAGGACAGGGTGTTTGCTGAGCAGGGCGAAGCTTCTGACTCATCTGACTGCTCAGCATCTCTGATAGGGGGCCACAGGCCTGGCTGTCACCAACTTTAGGAAAATGTTCTCCAAATGAGACAACATGAGGAATTTTCACACCTGAAACTCAATTTCAGATGTTTCTTGGTTGTTTTGTGTGTGTGTTGTTGTTGTTTAAAAACCAAGATTTCTGCTCACTTCAGGACATCTGCTGCATCTTCCCCAAACCGCCTCTACTGAGAATCCATCCGTGACTCACATTTCCACACCTTTCCATGGCAGCCAATCCCCTCCCCTCTCCTTCTGCCTCTACCTGCCAGCCTCTGCGGCAGAAATTATCATCACTTTTATTTAAGTAGGGCTTTCTTTTTTCCTTTTCAAATCTCCCTGGCTTTGAGGTTTCCCTGTTTGCCATCTCACCGAGTGGATCAACTGCAAATACGTAAATTGTGGGACTTCAACCTTGATCTGTATGCTGTGGATGGATATAAAAGAATGGCTTTCTGTCGGTTTTATGTTAAGTCAGTGATTTTTAATAAAAGGGAGCTTGTTCTGTGAGTGACTTGTCTGGATGTAAAGGCAGGAGAAAAGAAATACAAATCTGATGATGAAGCAAGAAGACAAGACTTGAACAAATGACTTGGGCAGGAGCTACCCCTTGAAACATTCTTTGCCCAGTCTTGGTAAGGGAAGAAATTATGCTATTGTTTGTGGGGTTTTTTTTTGTTTGTTTGTTTGTTTTTCCACAAGCAGGGCTGTTCTGAGGCTGCCTGTAAGACTTAAATCGTAGTCTAGAGCCCTGCTCAGCTACAGAGAAATCAAGATGTGATATTGAGATGGAGATTGCACTGAGACCTTGCAGAGGACAGCTTTGCTTTGGTTCACTCCTGGTGTGCTGGTCCTACTGCATGTGCACAAAGGCAGAGAAGGTAGAAGTCTGTGGCTTCTACCACCTCAATCCAGGAAAAAAAATTCCTGGATGGGGAAAAAAAAATCCTGGTGGGGGCAGAGCACCTTTCCCAGCTCTTATCTTGCCCCACAGCTGCCACAGAGAAGGGAAAGGCAGTGAGATGTTCCTGTGTCATGCCCCTGAACATGACACGGACAGGTGCCACCTGAAAGACTCAAAGCAGTCCCATACTTGACAAATATCCTTCCTTGCATCCTTGATTTGACCTAGAGACTAGGGTTGGAGCTGCCCCCTCTGGTTGGAGCCTTTTTTTTGAAAGCAGAGACGGTACCAGAGGGTGTGGGAGGCTGGAGGTAAGCTGGGAGTCTCCTGGGGCTGTGGCATTTCAGGCACAGCTGCCTTCATCCCCGGAGGGGCAGATGTGCATGGGCCGAGGAGGAATGATGGGGGAGAGAGGCCACAGCATCATTCTGGATAGCTTCACCTCATTTGCCTGCCTTGCAAAACAAATTATCAGACATGCTCTTGGAGAACTGTATCCATCTTTGAAGCATCTTTGTCCTTCATTTTATCATCCCAAATACCATTAAGTGCCTGTTGGGGAGGTGTCTTATCAGGCACATCTACTTGGAAAGGCTTGAAAGGCTCTTGTCATCCTTCTTTCCATGTGTACTTTGAATTTATAGCTCCACATTGCTTGGAGAATCCCATTGAGCTGGGAAATATATTAGAAAAGGAGATGGTGCCCCTATCTCCTTTGCTCCTAAGCAGAGCTGATGTTAGGTGCCTGCAGCAGGGCTGGGCACTGGCTCACCAGCAGGACCAGCCATGCTGCTTTCCAGGAGCAGGTTCCCTCCTGCAAAAAATACTGCTTAAGTCATGGGGGATGGGGAGTGGGCAAAAAAAGGCAGATTAGCACAAGGGGATGGTGCTAGAGGCAGAATCTGGTTTTCTTGTCTTCCAGGCTCAAAGCTAATCACCCAACTCGCAGTGTCTCGGGATGAATCTGATTGCATTGCTGTGCACTGGCTTCCCTGTGCACAAACTGAAATGACAGCTGGGTGAGGGAGCGAACAGGGCTGTCATGGGCTCAGCATCAAGTGTCCTGAACGATCCCAAGGGACATTTGCTGCCTTTGTTTTGGCCCAGCCACATGCAGCAGGGTGCAGAAGCAGCAAACATTGCTCCCAGTGTCCAGGGCTGCAGCACAGCACCAGGAGCACTGCTCGCATCGTGGGGCTGGCAGGAAGGTGACGAGCCATGGGTTTGCTCACTCGTGGTAGGGTTTTCAAGTTAGCTGTGTACATCAGGCAGTCATGCAGCCGGTCCTCTGCAAAGACTGGGCCCTTAGAGGAGCAGAAACCCTTGGGCAGAGCTGCTTAGCTGGTATAAAGGCTAGAAAAGAGCTTGGCTCTGAAACCACAGCAGCCTGCCACTTCCCACTGTCCGAGAGGCATTGCATCAAGTGACCTCCATGCATGAGGAAAGCTGAATGCTTTTGACGGCTAGCCATGCAGACTCCCCACGGACACTGCAAGCCAACACGGCTTTCTCACCATCTCCCACAGCCCCCAGTTGTAAGCATGAAACCAAGCTGGTGAATAATTCTGCTGATGCACAGAAGAGAAAATCCTGCTCCCTCCTCCTGGGGCAGGCTGGCATAGCTAATGGGAGGAAGAGGCTATGACAGCTTGATCTTGTGGCTGAAGTCAGCAGATCTGGCTCCTGGGACACATGGGAACAGGCAGGAAGCAGGAGCCACTTTTGAACAGTCACTTCTCAGAGGCAAGCAGTGCTTCAAAGGCAAAATCCTTAGTAGGATGTCGTAACTTTGGAGGAGGAGAAAAAAAACACAAGCAAACAAAAAACCCGCAAGCTCTGTAGGGCTGAGAAATGCAGAGTCAAGGAATGAGCTTTCCAAAAAGCCTTTGCTCAGTACTCACATCACTCAGCACGGGCAAGGTAGCAATGTGAGCTTTTTGGTGCTGGTGATTCCTGAGAATGTTAGAGCTCAGTGTGGCTGGAGGGTGCGAGTATGAGCTGTGCCTGCCCAGGGATTGCTGCCCTGTGGCAACACAGGGTGCCACCAGTGGCAGTGGCACTTGAAGCAGGTGCCATCAGCCACAGGAAGGAGGGAGGTGTCTGGGCACATGCCTGCACCCGCACTAGCGTGGATAATCTTAGAAAATCGGGGTTTATCCTACAGCCTGGATGAGTTGTGGGGGGTCTATCTTATAACCCATCTAGGGCTGGGGCAGGAGGCTGAGCCTGGGAAACTGGCGCACATGGAGATGGATGCAAGATGTGGTGGGTTGGGTTACTGCAGTGTGCAGTGCACTCAGCTGCTTGGTGGGGAGCTGCCAGGAGCTTGCGGGATGCTCACCCAAAAAGGGGCAGCTCTCCCTTTCCCTAATGCCACCACTGGAGAGCAACTCTGTAAGTCCTGCTGAGCATGGGGCCATGGAAAACTGAGCATGTGGCCAGCTCTTCCAAGTCACCAAATCCCTGGCAGCTACTTTTGGGAGCCGGATCAGTGCAGGAGGTGCTCAGCACATGCAGTTTTGTCCCCAGTGGGCTTCTGGCTCCATCCTCCCCACTTCAAGCCCTGCTTGAACCCCAAGTTACAGAAAACCTGGCAGCTCCCAGAGGCTATCCTCAGGCACTGGAGGAGCTAAAAGCAGGCTCCAGGAGGGAAGTGGTTTGGAGGGAGATGTTTGTCGGTGATGAGCACACTGCCACGCTGCGGGAGCCGTGTGGCAGCTGGAACTGGCAGCCAAGTGGCTGTCCTGCTTATTTTGGCTGACTTCAGAGACCTCTGGCTTTTCCTAGTAGCACTTGGATATGCTGGTACTCAGGAGACCTGACCAGGCACATTCAGACAACACCGAAAATATCCTCCATGTAGGCAACAGAGGCAAAGGGGAGTCAGCAGCTGGGCTCTCTAAGAGACAGGGGACCAGGCTGCCACAGGATGGTTGTTTTGCTTGGCCTTGCTCTCTGCCATGCAGAAATGCATCCCGTGGAGCAACTGCAGTGGCACTTTTAAGGTGACCCAGGTGAGGGGATGACAGGCTTGGGTCTCCTCACCTCCTGCTGAACATGAGTGTGTGCTCCCCCAGTCCCTGCCTCCTAACCCGTTGCACTGGCCGTTGTGGCAGGTACCTGGCAAAGCTGTCTTCGGTGGGGAGCATCTCTGAGGAGGAGACCTGTGAGAAGCTGAAGGGCCTGATCCAGCGCCAGGTGCAGATGTGCAAGAGGAACCTGGAGGTGATGGACTCGGTGCGGCGCGGAGCCCAGCTGGCCATTGAGGAGTGCCAGTACCAGTTCCGCAACCGCCGCTGGAACTGCTCTACTCTGGACACACTGCCTGTCTTCGGCAAGGTGGTAACACAAGGTGAGCCAGGCAGACATGCATGGGGTGCTGCAGCACAGGGGAGAAGCTCCAACAGCCCGGCCAGGTCCTTTGGGCTGCAGGGGGGTTTCATTTGCCACCGAGCCAGCAGCTGCAGAGAGTAGGGAACAGCCCTGCACTTGGTCCTGGGGCTCACAGCCCTTCCCTGGGCATTGCAGCAAAGCTCTTCAGACTGTGCTGGCAGCAGCATATCGAGGCCCTTGTGGTTCCTCAGTTGCTGGATGGTTGCTCTGCTGAATCTTTTTCACACCCAGTGGGTGCCCATCATACGTAGGCACCAAGGAGGCATCAGCCCCAGGCATCCAGCCTGGAGCTTTTACAAAGACATGCCAAGTTCGAGCAGGACCATAAGGTTGCTCAGTGGCCCCGTCTCCATCCTGCTGAGCCAAGGAGCTTTGCTCTGCAAAGCCACAGCTGCAGCAAGATGCTGGATGTATTCAGTCTCTTCTCTGGGCAGCACCACAGTGGTGACTGCTGCCAAACAGCGCTGCTCTCCAACAGAGCCATCTGCGTGCAAGGCCTTGTGAGGACAGCCCTCTGCCGCCCAGCAAGAGTAAAACACGCCGCGGCTGGACCCTCTTTGGAGCAGCATCGGCTGCCACCACCACACTGCCAGCGTTTCAGGGAGGATTTATGGCCAGGACAGCACCTGGCCCCTGCGATCCCAGCTGCACAAAGGCATCCTGGGGGCACAGGGCTGTGACCAAACCAAGTGAGGGCCCAGAGTCTCAGGGTGAGGAGCCGGAGGGGAAGGCCACTCCAGCACCCCCAGAGACCTCCACAGAGGCCCTTGCATCCCCTCGGGTGCCACCCAACCTCTGATGCACTGAGCACCTTCCCATCTAGGGAACCGGTCAAAGCTGTCACCAGCTCCTTGTTTAACTTTCCTCCCCTCAATACAGGGGTGAAGAGCTCTTCTTGTGAAGGTTCAGGACTGGAAATACCAGAAATACCAGAAACTGAAAGTCGCCTCTTTTTAGTCAGCCACAGCACAAACAGACCAACATGATCCTACCATTAACCTCGATTAACTTGGAGGCGGTTCAGTCCCACCGCTAGCTGGGCCTTCCCCAGCCACTGCTGCTTGGCCACCAAAGCCTGGGCTGCGACCACCAAAGTAGCTGCCCTCTGTCCAACCGGTGAGCCAGGGAGGTATCTGCCACCCCCACCTCTGTCTTCACACAGCCCTAACACATGGCTACCCAACACACCAGCCTTCCTCTTTGGTGAGGAGCTGTGTCCTTAGCCCCCCTCGGCCTCAGAGGCTGGTGGGTGTTTGGGTTTTGCAAGAGCTGACAGCCACGATCCCAGGCTGTGCCGCCCCTGGGATTTGTGTCCAGAGGTCTCCCCATGCAGATGGTTCAAATGAGTTCTTTCTCTCTGGGTGCCACCACACAGGTAGTGCAAGAAAGTGGAGGGAAGGGACTGCTCCTCAGGACTGGGCTGTGATAGTAGAGCTTTGCAGGCTGTTTTTTGGAGGTGTCTACAGCTCCGGGATGCTGTGTGTCAACGACAAGGGTCTGCAGCTGCAGGGGGCAGTCCTGGATATCAGGAGCAGTGCAGAAGTATAACTGGGGTGCCAGAGGGCTCTCATGAAGGGGTGCCCTGTGAGCACCAGGCAGGACAGTCACCCCATGTAGGCTCAGGAGAGCTCTCCCCATGCTGGCGATGCAGCCTTTGCATCTCTCTCACTGCCAGGTTAAAATCTTACCCATCACATTCAGGTTTTAACCTTGCAGGGCAGTTCCCAGCTCCTTGGCCATTGCAAGATGGGGCTTTTGCTGCTGCAAGCAGCGTAGGTTCCTCTGCTGGGACTGGTGCGGGCTTGGGACCAAGCATGACAGGCTTGGGACCAAGCCTGTCATCCCCACATCATGCCTGGGAGTGGGGAGGATGAGTCCTGCATGTGGGACCGCATCGCTGGGGAAGAGGAGACAGGGCAAAGGGATCGATTTGCTAGCTCTGTATGCGTGTTTTGCTAAGAGTCCATTTTCAGACCAGATTTTCAAGAGGCATTATGTGCAACACCAGGGCAAGGAGGAATGGGGAGAAGAGGCGCATGTAGCAGCCCAGCCCAGCCTTGGCCACCTGAGATGCACAGCTTCTCACATGCCCCGGCCCTCCTGCCATGTTTTCCACCATTGTTTGTGCTGTTGCAGGGACGCGGGAGGCAGCATTCGTCTATGCCATCTCTTCGGCAGGGGTGGCCTTTGCAGTGACCCGCGCCTGCAGCAGCGGTGAGCTGGACAAGTGTGGCTGCGACCGCACAGTGCAGGGGGGCAGCCCACAGGGTGAGTACACACAGCGCGGGAGCTGTGCGGGGATGCAAAGCGACCGAGCATAGCAATGCCCACTCTTGGGGGGCCACCCTTAAGAGAAATGTAACATATATATATATAAATAAAAAGAAAGACACCTGGGAGCACAGCCCAAAGGATCTTGTCTCCTCCCCCCTCAAAGGGCCGCCCTTCTCAGGCTTCCCCAGTCTGGTGACTCACATGGGCAGCCCAGCCTGGTGGAGAGCAAGACAGAAGTGGGCAGATGAGCAGTAGTTTAGCAAGAGCAGGGTTGAAAGGGATGAGCAAGGCAGGCTGGTGTCTGGCGTCGTGTCTCACCCATGCCCTGTGCCTTAGGCTTCCAGTGGTCTGGCTGCTCCGACAACATCGCCTATGGTGTGGCCTTCTCACAGTCCTTCGTCGACGTCCGTGAGAGGAGCAAAGGGGCCTCTTCCAACAGAGCGCTAATGAACCTCCACAACAACGAGGCAGGGAGGAAGGTAATGGTGAGGGGGTACCCGGGCAGCCCAGCAGGGTCTGCAGCCACTTTGGCTTCACTTTTAAACCCCCTATGTCCCACAGAGCCCTGTCCCTTTCTGTCCCACCTTCCTGCTGCATCCATCCCGTGCTGATCATCCTGTCTCCTTTCTCATATGTGCTCCTCCAGGCGATCCTCAACAACATGCGGGTGGAGTGTAAGTGTCATGGTGTGTCAGGCTCGTGCGAGTTCAAGACGTGCTGGAAAGCCATGCCCCCCTTCCGCAAAGTGGGCAACGTGCTGAAGGAGAAATTTGATGGTGCCACGGAGGTCGAGCAGAGTGAGATCGGCTCCACCAAAGTGCTGGTGCCAAAAAACTCCCAGTTCAAACCGCACACAGACGAGGACCTTGTCTACCTGGACTCCAGCCCTGACTTCTGTGACCATGACCTCAAGAATGGGGTGCTGGGCACCAGTGGCCGGCAGTGCAACAAGACCTCCAAGGCCATCGATGGCTGTGAGCTCATGTGCTGTGGTCGGGGCTTTCATACGGACGAAGTGGAGGTTGTGGAAAGGTGCAGCTGCAAATTCCACTGGTGCTGCTCCGTCAAGTGCAAACCCTGCCATCGGGTGGTGGAAATCCATACATGCCGGTGATGCATAGAGGGGAGCTCCAGTCCATTCCCCTCTCTAAGTGACCCTGCTTCTCTCTTGCCCCAGGGCCAGGACTGAGGAAGTGGCCCAGACGCTGCAAGGAGATTGCAGCTCTTTACAGAGACAGAGCCCCAGAGGAAAACAGATTTTAAAGAAAAAAAAATATTTAAAGTTAAAAAAAAAAAAAAAGCAATTGTTGTATTTTTGTTTGTTTACTTTATTTATTGTTGAAGCCAAAGCCCCACAGTGGCCTCCCGAGCCAGCAGGGATGTGCCTGATCTCACCAGGTGGCCAGGGACCTGCACGATGCCTGCTCTCATCGGACGAGTTCCTACTGCCTCCAGAGCATTGTGAATGGGCGATGGCTAAGCTGAGGCTGGCGTTTGGCACTCAGTATCTTCTATCACAATGATTTGTATTTGTTTAAGGCATGCACTAAGCAGCCCGGAGCACTGCTTGGCTCAGATGAGCCTTGAGAGGCGATGGAGTGCAGCCAGTATGTGCAGCTTGGGGCATGGCAGGAGATGGGGAGATGGCAACAGGGTGGCACTGTCCCTGGGTCTTAATGGCAACACAGAGAGCCCATCTAGAGCTATGAGAATATGGAGGGGATGTGGCACACTCCTGAATGCCCTTGTTGTGGGATGCTGAAAGGCCTCCTGGGCAGCAGCTAGCTTTTGGAGCAGCTCTGGCAGCTGCTGTGATTTACAGAAGCTCCTCAGCAGCTGCCCAGGCTGTCAAGGGACACCACATCCCCACTCGACTCCCCTTCCCCTTGCAAACCCATTTACCCCCTCACTGCTCCAGCACCTCACTGTGCTGGAGCCTGTGGAGAGGGTGCAGGGAGGCTGTGCTACCTGCAATTCAAGGAAGAGATGGGAGCTAGTGGCAGGAAATCCCAGGGGATTTCTTTCCCTCCTTTCTATAACCGCCCCTACCTCGCTCACCAGCATCCCACCACCAGGTCTCCTCCTCTTCCTCTGTGTGTGCTTTCCCCAGGGCATTCTCCACAGCCAGTGAGGGGTCCTGGGGACAAGGTTGGACACAGCCAGTCCCCAGCCTAGTTTTTACCAAGAAAAGCAGAAGTTTAAAGTGAAGCAATTGCTGGGGTGAGGGGAAGACACTGCAGGGGGACATGCAATGCTCATGCTCTGCTGCTACTGCTGCCTCATCCTCAGGCAGTGTGGGAGGAAGGCTGAGCCCAAGGGATGCTGCTGCGTGTGCCCCATGTGCAGGGATTTAGTGCAGCAGAGCCCCAGCTGCCCTGTGCCCGCAGCAGCGCCACAGGGACAAAGTGCTGTCCTGCCCGCTCCCACCTCCCCGCCACCTGGTGCAGCATCCTTGCTGCTAGGCTGCAGGACGAAATATTTGGAGAACTAATAAGCAGTGGGGCACTGCGAGGGGAGGTGGAAAGCGAACCAGTTTTCTGCAAGTTGAGAGGCAAAGGGAGCAAAGAAAAAGCCCCAAATGGTACCTCAAGCCAAGACGAACATCTGCCCAGAGTGCCAGGAGCCACTGTGGGGTGGCACTGCATTTGCTGTGTGAGCAGGGAGCGCCCACGTGCAGCCAGCCCATTCCCCTCTGCCCACCTCAGTCCAGAAAAGCCCAGAGTCGTGACCATCACCATCTGGGCTGGGGGTCCTTGCAAACCTGCAGCCTTATTTTTCTTCCCTGTTTTGCCTCGAGAGGGGAAAGGTTAGGGGAACACGCAGACATACATTAAATCCCGTCTGTGCTGTGGCAGTGATGGGCTGGGGGAGAGGCTGTGGTCGCTGGAAGGTCTCCAGACACCATACGGCTGGAAGGCTTCTGACAGCTGACTTGATGCAGCAGCGCTGCAGCTCCCAGGGCCAAGCCGTGTGCCTGGAGCAGGCCCCTGCTCGCTTCCTCCACACCACGGCAAAGGGGAGGCTTGCACCAAGGGACCCGCCTGTCACCCAGCTGCTCAGCTCCCCAGACCTTCAGCAGGGGGCACCGGGTGGCAGCAGGGGGCTGGCACCCAGCAGAAACCCCAAGGTGGAGCCACCACAGGTTGAGGCATTTTCATGCAAGCTGGAGATGTTTGAGCAGGGCAGCACAGAGCAGGGGCTGTCTCGCCTAGAATCTGCTGGGGATCTTGGCTCCGCTCCCCCACCCTCCGGCTCTCCAGGTCCCAAGGCTGCAAGCTCTCAAGTACCTTGGAGACTGCTCCTCCTCTTCCCAGCTCATGCAGAAGAGGCCACAGACCTCAGGCCACTAGCCAAGTGTTCTGCTCGTTGTCCATCTAGGACGAGGGCCAAAGCTGAACAAGACAATCCAGATCAGTGTGTAGATAATCTCTGCATACGGGATTTTTTTTCAAACTGCGATGAAAGCTGAGCCCTGTAAATGTCACCCAGAGATACCCTGGCTCTGCAGCGCTCTGGCTCTTCTCATAACTAAATTTCAGCAGTGGGTTAGGAGTGGGAATGCTTTTTTTTTTTTTTCTCATATTTACTTTGTCTATTAAATAATGAGTTTGTGCTGAATTAGCCACAGGGTTTTCTTTTCCTAGCAATCAGGCTCCGCTGGGCTGCGTGAACCCAGCACGCTGCGAACAGGAGATGGTCATCGGTCTTCTCCTGTGAGGCCTCACCCAGGAGGAGAGGTGCCCACGTGGCACAGTGCAAAGGGGACACTGAGGCCCAGCCTGGGCTGTCCTCGTCCTTCCTGAGGAACCTCCCAACCTCAGGCGATGCTAGCATTTGGGCCACAAGCTGCATCTCTGCTTTCTCAGCAGTGTTTCCCCTTGTTGGGCTCCTGGTGAGCATGCAGCCATCAGTTGCTGTGATCATTGCTCAGGCAGGTCCTGTTTATGCTCTTCTGAGAGGCTGCAGCCCTGTGCCAGGGCAGGGGAGAGGGGGACCCAACAGTGCTGAGGGCAGCAGATTGCCCCAGCTCATGCAGCCAAGCCTGGGTAGGAGCTTGCTCCCTCATCTTCTGCCTCAACCACTTGACACGCTGCTGGCTTAAGAGGCCACTTATCTTAGATTTCAGTATGTCCAACTTCCTCCTATAGGCAGGGTGCTGATATTTGTCTCCTTAAAGCAGTGCTTTCCTCCCCTGCCAAGGGGCCAGAGCCACTGTGCAGGGTCAGCTAGAGTATTGGAAGCATCCTGCCAGTTCCCAAGGTTTGGGCTGGGGGGCAAGAACTGCCCACAGACATAGAGCCAGGTACCCCTGCACTGTGGGATGCTGGATTTGGAGGGGTTCTGACGCCAGGTGCCCAATCCACTCCACACTGACCCCATCAGCACGTTCCACTCATCCCTCTGCAAGTCAGGGGCACTCAGCTGCCAGGCTCAAGCCAAGAAGCATGGCTGAAGGCAGTCAGAAAGCACCATCACACCCTACTCATCTCAGCCAAGGGGACAAACGGCGTTCGGTCATTCCACAGGAAGAGCATCACCTCTTAGCCCCACGCTGTCCCACACACCACCAAGTACCCCCAGAATGCCAGTGCTGAGTGCCTCTGTACTGGAGCTACCTGCTCCAGCACCCTGGTGTGCTGCTGGGCCCGCATGCACCCTGCCCTGCCCCTTTTGGTAGTTGTAGCTCTCTCTTTTTGTGCTCTCCAAGGGCATTAATACTCCCATGGCAGCTCAGCCCTCCTTTGAGCAGCATTCACTGTAGAACTGATGGCTTCTCTCACTTTGGCCTCTGTGGGTGGCAGGGGTTAAGGCTTTTTTCTTATTATTTATATTTTAACTTTTGTTGCAGGAATAGGATGGTAGGATAGGATAAAACGAGCCCGACGCCTCGTTTTATCCTATAGGAAAGGAAATACCTTTCCTTTCTGCCACTTTCAAATGGCTCCTCTCTTCCTTATGGATCCTGTCCCACAACCTCCCCAGCTCCATCTCTTCCCCTCACCAAACCAGCTTCAGCCCCAGGTGAGGGACTGTGTCCATTTGCCCCCAACACCTCCCCGTACAAGGGTAGAACAAGGACCCCCTTCTTGCCCTTGCTGGCACAGAGAGCTGCCAGCTCCTCTGCAACCCTAGAGGAGAAGGATGCTCCTGACCCCCTCCTCCAGTGCTCCCCAGGCCTGTGACATCTCTCTTGCCCACTCAGACATCCCTGACATCCCCCATGCGACCCTGAATGTCCCCCTAAGTCTCTGCTCACTGCTGCTGCCCGTCCCATGCCACCAGCCTCCCTGACCCACTGCATTTGGGCCAAGAGCCCACCCCTTCACACAATCCTCCCTGTACCAACCCCACAGCCCCAGTCCCCAGCCCCTCGGACATCCTCTGCTCTGCCTGCTGAGCTCATCTCCCCTCCGAGGACTCGCAGCCCAATGCCTCCACCCCGCCTCTCCTGCTCGTAACTTCCTGGGTGTCCCACTGCCAACTCAAGATCATCATGGTGAAAACAGGACTTCCCCTCCAAGTCCTCCCCACCGTGCTTCAGTGGATGGGTAACTCCAAGAGTTTTTTTCCTATTCCCCAAACTCCCAACTTCAGCACCATCTTCTGCTCCTTCCCTCTTTCTGGGAATCCCACCCCATGTATCACTGTATGCTCAACCTTGGCTGTTCCATGCTTCTCTGCACTTCACATTTGCCACATCTTTGCCCTCCAGTCTAAGCAGGACATGGCCAAGCACATGGGCAGATCTCCTCTTTCCCTCCTGCTGTCTTGGCCACACCACGCTCATGCCCTTTGCTGGCTGTGAACACTTCTATCACTCCCAACTATCTCATCCTCCCTCCCCAGGCATGCTCAGACACCCTGCTGCTCTACTTCCAAAGCAGCGAAGTCACTGTGGGTACTGGGCTGCAGAGCACAAATTAGCACTTGCACCCTTTCCCTCCCCTACACCATACAAGAACATAGCAGCAAATTCCTCTGTGTATTTCCTCCTGCATTGGACTTGGGCTCTTTCCTAAGAATGGCAGCACTCTGCACCCTGGTAGTGGTGCGCACAGCAGTTTTCCTGTATCTCCTGCTCTCCCTCTATCCACATGAATTTACTGAAGTCAGCTGGCCATAGAGAAGCCAGGCAATGAAGGTGGCAGGATGCAAGAGCCTGGGACTAGGCAGGACAGGTGCTTTTCTCCCTGCTTGGGCAAACAACAGAAGAGGATTAGGCCTCCTTACATCATGGGAATCAGAAAGGATGAGTCCCACCTCAGCGCCTACACCAGGGTGCTCCAACTTGTGTTCACCGAAGATGTCAGCAGTGTCTCGGCTCCAGGGTGCTCCCCCCAGCAGCCCCAAAGCCACAGCAGCACGGCACTGCAGGACGCCCAGCAGAGCAGAGCTGTGCCTCTGACAGCAGCAATCCCAGGACAGCAGGAGGGCACCCAGCCAGCACGCCTTGGAGAGGCCTCCCGACCCTGACTGCTAAAATCCTGCTTTAAGTACAGGAAAATAAATTGTGCAACCTGCCTCAGATGGGATCGTAACACCCCGTGAAGGCAGAGCAGGAGGAAGGGGCAGGAGCTGGGCTGAGGATCGGGCCTGCATCACAGCATTTAGCCCAGACTCCGCTCATAGCTGGCATTTCACCAGCACCGACAACACGTCCTGCCCTCCTCTTCTCTCACAGGCGTGCCCGGGATGTTTCACCCCTCCAAAGCCCCTCCTCAGGGGTCCTGGAGATGTGGCCAAACACATCCTCATGTCTGCACGTGGACCTCAGGAGACACGAGTTCAACACGGACTGTCCTTCATCACATCAAAGGAGCAGCTTGGGGAGCTGCATGGAGCCGAACACCCCAGTCCCTACCTCGTTGTCAGTCAGGAGCAACAGAGCTCAGTGTTCCTCCAGTGCCCAGGAACCCCAAGGTGCCAGTCCCCACCAGTCTGACCCAGCAAGATATTCCTCAAGAGGAATTCCTCAAGAGCAACAGGCTCTGAATTTGTTTTCATGGCTCTGTCCAGGCTGCTGCAAGGAAATTCCCTTTCTCCCTGGTGTCTCTTGGCTCGTTCCTCAGATGCCACTACTTGAACAAGGCGGAGTTTGCTAGCAGGGGGTGTCTGCTTCATGGAAAGTAAGAAACAGGCACTTCAATAGGGGGGCTGAAGCGGGACTGCATGCTCAAAGCAGAGGAAGGGCTGCAGTGCCATCTCCTCTCTGCAGCCAGGAGGAACATCCCACGATTCAGCCTCAAGAGGTGAAGGAGGCTAGACAAAACCAGGGATCCCTGACAACATGGGGGAACATTTGGGTTAAATCACCCAATAGTGAGAGCTATTATAGCAGGGTCTAATAAGGAAGGGTTTGGAAAATCCAGTGTCTTCAGCTGTCCCAGTCTCCTTAAGCTGGGTGACAGCCAAACTCCATGGAAGGTCTCATTGCTTTCAGAAGGGGCTGGAGGAAGGCTGACCTTATATGACTGCTGGTGTACAGAGCAGGAAACAAAACCAGAGTGGCTTGTCACCTGTCTCACCCCCCCCCCCCCAGATGACCAGAAGATGGTCTCATAGAGGTACCTGCAGTCTGCCAGAATAGCACCACTGCTCGCCAGGGAGGAGATCAATGGTTTTGTGACTTCTTCACCAGACCACAGCCAAGAGACCATCAGCTTCTCCAGTTCCCATCCTTAGGCCTGCAAGATGACTTCAGCTACTTGTAGGTACAAGCATTACCTTGGAGTCCAGAACCAGAAGAAACACAACTTGCTCTCACCACAAGTCAAGGAAATGGCAGGAAAAGTGCTGTGACCAGGGAAGCACCAAAACTGCAACTGCATTTTCCCTCTCATCTATGGCTTCCACCAAAGCAAACGAGAAGACTCGGCGCCTTCCCGTGCACACACTTTGCAGCCTATAAACCTCAACTTCTCTGAAGGAGAGAAAGTTGGTGCATGGAAGTTTATCGGTCAATGCTTCTTGAACCTGAAAATTTAAAAATTTAAAAGGAAGTTTTCAGGCTGCTTCTGAAAAAGACAGCTCAGGCACCCTGTTGCACTGCAAAAAGTTGTTTGCTGAGCTACCGTCTTAGAAGGAAGATGTGCAGAAAATTAAATGTGGCAGGATTATAGATGTCCTCAAACTTGAAACTTGGCTATAAAACAAGAGATGTCCAAAGACCACCACAGAAATATAAAACATGTTCAGAGCAGTGCCAGAGGTCAAGGCACTGTGGTTTACATCCAGCTCAGTTGGAAGAGTGAAAAAATCTGTAATTCTGCATAAAAAGGAACATCAGCATTTATATTGCCTTGTGGTATTACCACGGGAAATTGTCACACAGACAAGCTGAGACCAACCAGAGGGGGACCGTCACCTTGCAAGAACACTCTGAAGGTGTTCTGAGTCTCCGCTTGCAGCAGTGTTAATGTGCAAACCAGAAATACAACACTCTCCAGGCTCAGGGGAGCCTGCAAAAATGCATCTCAGAGGCTTCACAGTGCAACTTTCTATTCTAGACCTCTGGAAAGAGCAAGCGAGCTCTGGAAAGTCAGAGGCAGGTGAACTCAAATACTTCATCTTTTGCTTCATGAGCAACAAGCCATGCTTCCTTTCACCTGGTTTGCTTTGCTTTGAAGCATAAGGCGTATTTGTTTCAAGCCCAGGAGAAGATGCTCCTTGGTCTACAGTAATAAAGACAAGTGGGGAATGAAGTGGAGGTCTTGCAGCTGCAGGGCTGTGTCCTGTATACAGAGAAGCTGTTATGGTGGTACCGTGTATCTGGTGTTTCATCAAAGCTGAGAGAAGAAAGACACTGAGTCTGGGTGGGAAACAGGGTGAACAAGTAACCAACAGGGTAAAAGAAGGAAGCAAACGCACAACCCACTACACAACAGGAAGATGCACACTCTCAAGTGAAGTGAGACCACACAGGGGGAGGCAGGACACAGGCCCCCCCAGGATGCTCTTATAAATGAGATTTGAGATGACTGTGGGGAAAGGTAGAAGAGTCACAGAGAAAGAGCAGCAGTGGCAGCCATGCAGATAGCTGATTTGGGACTCAGCCTGCTGGAAGCACTCTGCTTTCTGTGGCCAGCTGGAAAACCTGCAGCTGTTTTATTTCCACCAGGAAACCCAGAATATCCGGGAGGGCATCAGAGCTGAATTAGATGCAAAATAAATCAGTCCTCTGTGTCTTTTTTTCTCTCAACAGAGTCACTTTGCCACCTCAATTTCCCACCTGCTGCGGCTACGAAGAGTCCAGACAATAGAAAAAGCGTGCCAGGATGCTTGTACATATGGGTGTCCCTGCTATGGGCTGCCTGCGGACTCAGGAAGGCAACGCAACAGTTACCCTCTGCTCTCTGACTTCTGCTTTTTCTTATTAAAAGGTTGGTGTGTATTACTGTACCTGCAAACCATACGGTGGTGAGAATGCAACCCTGGGCTCCTTGGCCAGAGCTGGAGGCAGCAATTGCTCACACAGGAACCCTGATAAGAGCAGACAGGCATGTAAAGGGAGGGGATCCTCGATGCCAGGAGAGCTGTGAGAGCTGCCATTTAAAGGCTCTAGCAGGTGATGAAGGTGGAAGCTACAACACACCATGTGGAGGGAGTAGGGATCCAGACCAACATGTAGGCAAGGAAGCAAAAGGAAACAAGAAGATTTTGGAGCTGGGGAGCCTGTCCAGGCAGAAGGTTTGGGGGCAGAGGCAGTGGTGACGGTTCTGTGACTTACCCAAGCCCTCAATGAGTTTCTCAGCCAGCATGAGCTAGAAACCTCCGGGCAGACAGCCCAGAAAAAGCTGAGCTCTGGACTAGCAAGAATGGTGCCTGAAGAGCAGATGAAGCAGAGGTTGTACGAACCAGTTAAGAGCAAGGGCAGTGGGAAAAATGTACATGAAATTTTTGTGTGCTGGGGATTTGAGAGCAGCCCTTTGGAGGTGCTCCCCTTGCTGCCCAGGCGTCCCGCTCCCCTCACAAAGCAGTTTCTGGCCACATTGCCTGCATCATCCCAGCCCATGTGTGTCCCCATGGAGATCCCTCAGCTCCATGGAGGTGAGAGCAGAAGTAGATGCTGGTTGAGGTAGGTGGAGAGCAGCTGTTTCACTGCTGCTGACAAACACTTGGCACAGTGGATGTTTGGGGGAGCCCAGTTCTGCCAGGTGCCAAGCACACACAACCCAGCACACTGAAGGAGAAAGGGAAGGACCTCGGTGTTCGGCCAGAGATGGCACTGGGCATTTCATGGTCATCCGAGCACAACAGCCATTTCCAGGGGTGTTCTCGGGTACAGGGGCAGACTCTGCTGATGTTTTTCTAGCCCAACTCAACTTGGGAGTGTCTGTTTCGCACCTTGACATAGCTTGGCCCTGAGATTAATTCTGGAAGCGCAACAAAAATCCCCTCCAATAAACAAATTCACAATGATCCTAATGATGCCAACCTCTTTGGTTTTCCTTTGTAGCAACCAATGACGAAGCCACCTTGAGCTGTTTTTCCCCATCCTATTTCTGTCTTCATCTCCCATTTCCTTCTATCCAATATTACCTTCCAAATTCCAGCTCTGATCCTCAGATAATTCAAACATATTGCATTGCTTTAAGAACTGTTATTTTATCCCTTTCACCTGCCACTTTTCTTTTAGATAAACACTCGTAACTCCCAACATATCACTTTAACTCTGGAAACACTTTAACACTTTAACTCTGGAAGTAGAACCAGAAGACTTTCACAAGGGAAACTCTCCTTTTCTTCTGTGCTTCATGCATTAAGCCAAGAGAAATGTCACCTGCTTTAGCATTGTCTTCATATCATTTTATTTAAGCTCTGTCTAATAATTTCACCAACTTCTAGGGTTATTGTAACTGTTCAGGCTGGACATGTGGTGTAAAGCTGTCTTAAATCACAGCATCTTGTTGAGGATTACTTATTTCTCTAATGCTTCCTGCCCCGACTATCACCTCTCAGGACTGGCCTTCAGCACCCAAAGACCTGATCTGCCCACAGGATCCCAGATTACAATGCAGGCATACATTTCACCCATTCTCCATCCAAATGCAGTAGGCAAGGACAGCACCAAGATCAGGAACTGAGCAAAATGACTCCACATGAGAGCGTTTTTCTGGTGCTCCTTCCATATCTCTGCCAGAATGCAAAGTCCAACCCTGTCCTCATTGTCAGATCTGAGCTCAAAGCTGCTCCAGCATCACCCATTGCACATCACCAGTGTCCAGGCGAACCACAAACAACCTGTGGTAGAGTTGAGGAGCAACCAAAACACGGCGCAGAGGGAAAAAGTTGCAATCTAGAAATCCCTTTCCCCCCTACAAACAAAACTCAGGAGCACTTCACTTACCATTTTCACGTCTATCACTCAGGGATCTCTGCTCTGCTCCTTGGACATAGCCATGCCTGCCCTGCTCAGGACCCAGATCCACCTCCTGCAATCACAGGATCAGCTAAATCACCATCCTTCACAACAGCTGATCCCTTATCTTCCCAGCCTGAACCACCTAAAAAACTGTTCTTTCCCCAAATTTGCCTCCTTCAGGACACTAGACCAAAGGGATTTGGGGTCAATTTGCTAATTTAGGGCTTTTGCAGGGAAATCAGCCACCTTGCACAGTTTCTGCGAGAGCCCAGAACTGACAACAGCCATTCAGGTGTGCTGCAAGGAGACCAGCAGTGAACGTCACCCTCTCCACCTCACAACAACCAGACCAACACTGAGTGAGTCCTGCTGAAAATCCCACATTGGCCAACTGCTCCTCCCTGCTGGGAGCACCACAATGCACCAGAGCATGATGAAGATTAAGAGACCCTGGGCAAGTGTGTGTGAAGTGGGCAGGCAGCCACAGTGGTAGTAGGCAATGTTGGCTGCTGCAGGGCAAGCATCTGTCCAGCTGCCACTTCCAGCAGCCTGGCTCTCTGCCTCCCATAACAGCACCAACATGACCTGTTTGGTACCATCCCAGTCCAGAGGGAACGTGTCACGTAGGGGGCAGGCAAAGCAGTGCAGATAGAAGATACTAAGAGTAAAGCTTTGTCACTCCCGCACGAAGGCATCTCCTGCTATTAACCAGAGGATGCAGCACATTCTGGCTCCCTTCTCCAGGACCACCTTCACCATCAGACATCGTTTTGGGGAAGAATGGCCACAACACAAGGCTCTTGGAAGGTCTCACACTAACACAGACTCCTGGCCTCACCATGGGCCTCCACACCATACCCCCTTCCCAGTGGAAGCCCAAACACAGGCCCCAGAAGCCACCCATGGGACCCAAGTACTGACATGAGGTGCAGCCACTCAGAAACACCCCATGGCCTGGGGGCACCCCACAGCCCGGGAGCACCACACAGCTCTCCAAAAGCTGTCTCCCATGCCATGTACCTCAGGAGGCTGCCAGGAGGTGGCCAAGTTAACAGGGCCACTCCACACTGAGATCCACCCACCTCACCTAGGGTCACAGCCAATCCATGTCACTATGTTGCTCTGAGTCATCCACTTCCAGTCACTGAAATGGCCTCAAAGTTTGCACAGATGGTGCTTAATCTGAGTTTGGACAATGGACATTTGGGCTTTAAATGACAATTTCTAACCAAAAGCATGGGGATGGAGGGGAGGCAGGGCAGGAGAGGCCACAGGCCAGCAGAGGATGGAGGTCAGCAAGAGCAGTGAGCCAGACAATGCTCAGCACCCAGCAGGGATGCAGGAGCTGGAGAGGCTCAGAGCAAGTCAATGCTAAATTCCAGTGGGATGAGGACCAAGATTTAATGTCCTGCAGGGACCTAAGCCTGCCTGGGGCTTTCTGTCCTTGACCTCCCCATGCACAGCACCCAAGGGGTTGCTGTAGGTCAACAGCATGGCCCTGGCTGCAAGAGAGACAGTGGGGTGGTTGGTGGCCCCTTCCCAGACCACGTTCCAAAGGCCAGGACAGCATATAGCTGCTCCTCTTCCCACCCTATGTCCCATCCTGCTCTGGGAAAGCACAGGTCTCCATCAGCCCCCTTCCATCCCAAGCACGGCGAGCAGCAGTGTTTGTCTTCCACGACTGGCCACGATACAGAACAATTCTCTGTCCAGCCAAAGGGCAACACCCAGCACCCTGCAACATGTACCCAGGGCTCCTGTGCTGGCATGGCTGGAGGTCTCTGAAACGCTCTGTACAATGCATGTGGACACTGTTTTCGAGGCCTTTCCTCTCCTGGCCATGCTCAGCTGGACTCACATACAAGAGGGGAATCAGACCCTTGAACACCACTACCCCAGGCCCGAGGCCTTTGCAGGACCAGATGCCACCAGGTGGCAGGCACGGGGGCAGAGCAGTTCAGCATGGGTGAGCAGAAACCCTCCCGCAGGGCAAAACCCTTCTCTCCTACCGCTCATCCTTCCCAGCCCCTAGCACCACGAGTCAGAGCTCCAGGGTTTTAAAGGCCGGCATTAGAGCAAACCTGGGATGGGGCAGGGAGAGCCAACAGAGCTCAGCATGAGGACTGGGCAGTGGGGAAAGCCTCGCAGCAGGAGGTGCAGCAAATCCTGGGGGCTGATGGGTTAATGGACCCAACAGACAGATGCCCATGGAGGGAGACACAGGGCAGGTGCTAGTATCCTATTACTGCTTTCCTGCCTCTCCCCTGTCAAATCCTCCTCTCTAGCCCAGAAGAGATGGCATGGGGCAGGAATGGGGGGGGGGGGGGGGGGGGGGGGGGGGGGGTGCTCCTTCTCCACAAAAACTACATCAGTCCCAGGGCTTCTGAGCAGCTGGGGCATGGCTGAGAAGCCTCCACTCTCTGCGAGTTATGTGGGGCTGACACAGCCGGGAGGCAACAAGGTCTCAGCAGAGCAGAATGGGGCCAGTCCCCCCTCCCCCCCAGCTGCGCTTGCTGTCCCCGCCACATGTTCACATCCATTCGACAGAGCCCTGCACTTCAGGAGCAATTAGCAGCAGAGTTGAACTAATTCCCCGCATGGCGGGTCCAACACAAACAGCGCGCGTGCTGGCCTGTGCCCCACACCTCTATGCACATTCACCTCTGTGTTTCGGAGGGCCAGGTCACCCCTGCCAAGAGCAACACAAATAATCCGCCGCTTCTCCAGGTTAAGAGGCAGCCCTGGAGGCTTGGAGTTTGGTGGCCAGGCTGCGCGCAGGCTCTGCAGCCAGCAGAAAGACAGCCTCTGTTAGCAGCCTGGGTCACGGCGGAGGCAGGCAACAAGGGTTCGAGTATTCGTGGCCTGTCCCCGAGGCCAGGCGCGAAGGAGGCAGCAGTGAGGGAGTCCCCTCATTGTGGCCCCCACGGAGCAGTGCTCTGGGGGCCACTGGAGCAGAGGGAAGAAGGCACTTGCAAACAGCACCTGCAGGGTGTTTGTCCATCCCACGCAGGCACAGCCAAGGCTCCAGCAGCTGAAATAACAAGCAGAGGGGAATGCTGCCGGGCCCCCCTGCCTCAGCATTGGTCCCTGCTGCCAGGCCTAGGCACTGCTGGGTCGTGGGCTGGGGAGTCACCATGGTGAAGTGAGGCTCACTCAATCCTACCTGGAGCCACAGACGCTCCTGGGTCTGGTGACAGGCCCCAGCAGTGTTTTGGGACTTGCCCAAGAACTCCTGCTCCTGTTTGAACCTCGCGGTGCTGCAATGCAAGTGGGGCTGCCAGCTCCTTCTGAGGCGCGTTGCAATTTTTCAGTGCAAAAAGTTCAGAGTTGAGACTGCCCCCTCTGTGCCCTGTGGAGCTCACGCTGGCACCACCGCAGTTTAGACATACCTGACCCTGTTTTATAGTGTCCCCCTGCACAAAGGTACAACAGCCCTGGAAATGCACCTAAACCCAGCCCACAGCCACACACACCTGAGATGCCTCACAGCAAATCTGTCCTCAGCAGCTGCTGCAAGCAGCAGGATCAGGGAAAGGGAGTTCTCGTCCTGCAGCACAGCTACTCAGACAACGCTGGCCCACACATGCCAAGGATATAGGGCCAGAGCAGGGCAGGAGACTGCCTTCAGGGCAAGCTGTACTCTGGTGCCTAGGAGAGAACGTAGGACTTGTCCTGTGACAATAAAGGGGCCCCAGGGACTCCAGAAGACAAACTCACTGATGGCTGAAGATTGGAGTGGAGATGGCATCAAATCCTGCCCCTAGCATCACAGCCTGCTTGGGGTCAGCTCTGACTGAAGCCCCCTGACACAGGGAGTGCGCTACCAGGTCACATCACACTGAGCAGGTCGGGGCCACCTGCCCCGTGCAGTGAGAGGGCAGCAGCCCAGCACCCACCTGAGCCAGTGTACAAGGAGAGGAGCCAAGAGCAACTGCAGGACAGCACCTCACAGGGTCACAGCAGTGCCGAGCACCAGGTCAGTGTGTGCTGGGCATCCTACCCGGCCTCAGAAAGGCTGTAACCCTGGTGCAGCAACTGCTCACTGCTCCTGTAGCTTAGGCCATAGCTCTCCCACCCAGCACCTAGGCAGGACTGTGCTGGGGGCACCCACTACTAGTGAAATGAGAGTTGCTTCACCAAGCATCAGCCTAGCAGTAGGCCCATATCCCCATCTCACACATGTGGCCAGGGACAAACGTCTGCCTTCAAAAACTCTCTGACAGGCAGAGGGTTGCTCGCCCATCCTGCCTGTACTTCCCCAACAGCCCCATGGCATAGCAGTGGGGTATCCACATCTACCCTGCAGAAACTGAGCTCATGCAGCCTGTCCAGACAAACTGACAGGCATCTCCAAGTGCCACAGGCACAGACAAGTCTTCAGACTCAGTATGCAAAGTCCTCTGCAAGCAGAGCTGTGCCTGGCCCCTGTTGGGACGCACTGCCAGAGACCTGGGCAGAGTGATCCCTGGTTCCAGACTCACGCTCACACATACAGCAAAACCAAGCCATGTGCCTCTATGAAAGCCCCCAGCTGCTGCACCATGCAGGTGATAGAGGTCCTGAGGTCAAGCTATTAAGCCTCCTATCTGATAAAACACTTAAACTGCTCAGTGATCTTGGGCAGGCAACCCTACGGGGGAGCGTGGTGGAGAGGTAGAGGGACTTGAAGTGAATGATGCTGCACACTGAGGAGCTCCAGTGCTGCCAGAAGATGCCAAGGGCTGGTGAAGCTGCAAGAGACAGAGAGCCTGGGGGGCTGCCAGCGGGCTGGGAAGGCCTGGGGCACAAAGCAGCCCCTCTTCTGTCAGTGCCCAGCCCTTGGCTACTTGCCACCATGCCCACAGCTTTCAGGCCCTACTTCTCTGAATGCATTTGCAAAGCCAGAGGATAAGGAGGCAAGGGCAGGGGCTTGCAGATGAGGTGGATGGACGCACGTTCTGGCCTCAATGGGCTGTATCTGGCAGGACCAGGCTGTACTTGAGTACTTAACCCCAGGGAACAGGGCTGGATCCAGTGCTTAGCATCTCCCTCAGGAAGGGGAGCCACGTGTTTTCCACTTCTCCAGCACACCCAGTGGCTGGGTTCAGCTGTTGCTACATCCCCAGGGTCATCTTCAGCAGAATGGGCAAGAGGAGGAAACAGGAGGCCATAAAACATGAAACTTGCTCTGAGACTGGCTGTACAGACACCACACCAGTGCTGGCTCATTTCAGGAGTTCTCCTGCCTCCCTGACACTCCTAGGACATCTGCCCACCTATCTGCACCCTACCTTCCAAGCCTCACACAAAGCTTTCATGGAAAAGAGAAAAGACAGGGCTCTTTATGGAGGAATAAACCTTCAAAAGCCACAAGCAGAGCTGGCTCCACAAGCTCCAGGCTGGCCGGGTCTGACCCGGTACGCAGCACCACACAAGGTACAGATTTCCACCAATTCGTTCTCCTCCCTAAAGGCATGGGACAGCCAATGAAGGAGCCAGAAACATGGCTGCACTCAGATGCCTGCACTGAGAAAGTCTGGAGCAAGTCCCCAGCCCTCAGGTAGCTCTGTGACCCCTACCAGGCTTACCTGAGCCTCCAACAAACCTGGGTGCCGCAGGACTCTGGCCACCCCTTAGCACTGCCACACCTGCAATGCACCTCCACACATGCCTCCTTCTGCAGCGGGCTGGGACAGGCGGTGACTGTCACCTCTGGCCACTGCAAGAGGTCACTCAAAGCAACTTCAAGGTTGCCCTTACCTTGACTCTCTGCAGGGCAGAGATAGACAACGCTCCATGACACCAGGTCTGTTAGACAAGAACTGTTGTTCTCGCAACCAAATTGCCACTGGTCACAAGACAGGAGCGGGGCCAGGTCCATTGTCTGGGTGGGCTGTTTAACAACAGCATGACACATTAACCCATGCCAGAGCCACAGCAGAAGGAAATTAGAAGGGAGCAGACTATGGACCAAGAGACACTTGAGACAAGTGAGATTAAAGCAGGAATCAAAGCCCAGGGGCTCTTCTGCAGATCCCAAGCCTGCTTCAGGCAGCAGGGCAGGTACCCTGCTGCAGAGGTCTGAGGAAGGACCTGAACAGGAAGCGGATCCCCACAGCATCACTCCAAGGCTTTCCTGCATTCACAGCCAGGCTTATCATCAAAGCAAGCATATCAATGCTGGCACACAAGCACTGGATTTGTTGCCCTGCACTGTGGACATATCCAGTGGTCCAGATCCTTCCCCACTGCCCCCAGCAGGGTGAGGCAAGCATTAGCCTCAGCGAGAGCTGGGACTCTCTGCAGCACCACAGCCAGCACCAGACAGGCAACCCCAAGGCAAATCATCCTCCATAGAGGGGCTGGGAGCAGGATGGGCTTGATCAAGTCACAGAATCAAAGCTCACCAGTTCATGAGCCCCCATGAGCAATACAGTCCCATTTTTAAAAGCAATACTGCTGTATATGCACAGCAGCTGAGCTCTAGCCAGACACTATAGCCACATTTTCAAAGATCTTGCAGTTCTTCGAGACAGATTCAAGTCTGGAGAGATGTTCAGAGGCAGCTCTTTGGACACCTAAGCATCTGCATCCATCAGGATCTTAAATCACTTTGGCATTTTGCAGAAGTCTCATGCTCTGCAGCAGAAGTAGTGACATTCCCAGGTTCCCTGGACAAGTGTTGCCCAGGAACAGTCATTTGGAGCTGGCAGCAGCTCTTCCACATCACCCAGGACACATCAGTCTGGCACATTTAAGCTTTCTCACTCTCAGGAGAGGGAAGATGCTCCCACTGTTTTACTGAACCCTCAGAAGTCCCAGCTCACAGACCTGAGCAGCATCTTCTCTTTGCACAAGATCATGAAAAGGTCCAGGAGCCAAAGCTGGAAGAGGGATCAGTCTCGCGACAGTGCCCTTGCTGGGACAAGTCTGTTCCATCTACCTCCACAATTTTGTTTACTGAAGAGGCTGAACCACTGCAGGCTCACTGGGGGAAACAGCAAAGCAGAGACATGGACAGAGCAAGCTGAACACGTCGGAGGCTTCACAGAATCATCTAGGTTGGAAGAGACCTCCAAGATCACCAAGTCCAACCTCTGACCTAACACTAACAAGTCCTCCACTAAACTGTATCACTGAGCTCTACATTTTAAATGTCTTTTAAAGACCTCCAGGGATGGTGACTCCACCACTTCCCTGGGCAACCCGTTCCATTGCCTAACAACCCTTTCAGTAAAGAAGTTCTTCCTAATATCCAACCTAAACCTCCCCTGGTGCAACTTTAGCCCATTGCCCCTCATCCTGTTGCCAGGCACAGGGGAGAACAGACCAACCCCCACCTCTTTACAGCCTCCTTTAAGGTACCTATAGAGAGCAATAAGGTCACCCCTGAGCCTCCTCTTCTCCAGGCTGAACAAGCCCAGCTCCCTCAGCCGCTCCTCGTAGGACTTGTTCTCCAGACCCCTCACCAGCTTTGCTGCCCTTCTCTAGACCCGCTCACGCACCTCGATGTCCTTCTTGTAGCGAGGGGCCCAAAACTGAACACAGTACTCGAGGTGCAGCCTCACCAGAGCCGAGTACATGGGGACAATCACTTCCCTAGCCCTGCTGGCCACACTGCTTCTTATGCAAGCCAGGATGCTATTGGCCTTCTTGGCCACCTGAGCACACTGCTGGCTCATATTCAGCCGACTATCCACCATCACTCCCAGGTCCTACTTTGCCTGGCAGCTCTCCAACCACTCATCTCCCAGCCTGTAGCTCTGCTTGGGGTTGTTGTGCCCCAGGTGCAGGACCCGACACTTGGCCTTGTTAAACTTCATGCAGTTGGCCTCAGCCTATCCAGGTCCTCCGGCAGAGCCTTCCTACCCTCAAGCAGATCGACACACACACCTAACTTGGTGTCATCTGCAAACTTACTGAGGGTGCACTCAATGCCCTCTTCCAGATCATCAATAAAAATATTAAAGAGGACTGGCCGTAGTACTGAGCCCTGTGGGACTCCTCTAGTGACTGGCCTCCAGCTGGGTTTGACTACACTCACCACAACTCTTTGGGCCCGGCTATCCAGCCAGTTTCTAACCCAATGAAGCATACGCCAGTCCAAGCCATGAGCAGCCAATTGCTTGCTGCAAGGAAGGAGGTGAGGAAGTGTGTGGGCAGCATCATAGCAGGAATAAGGGGCACCTGAGAGGGACTCAGCACCTTCTGCCTGCCCAATGCAGAAACTACAACCCTGGGGACACAGCCCTGGGGCAAGCAGGCACTAAGGAAGCAGGCAGATGAGCCCTTCCAGCAGCTGGGGAGATGCAGGGAGACCCAGGTGGCTCAGCACTGTACATCGGGGCAAGCAAACTCCTGCTCAACCTCCTCACTTCTCTCCTCTTCCTCCTGATCCTCTCTAAACTAGGGCCGGGTTCAACGGGAGGAAGCCAAAAGCAACAGAGCCGAGGATACTCCCTGAGCCTGGCGACAGCAGGCGCCCAGCTGGATGCTGCTAATTCAGGCACTCTGTTGATGGCGGAGCCCCGGCGCAGTTGTAAACAGCTTGGCAGTTTGTACACTCCCCAGTATCAATGTTATACAAAGGAGCTGGAAATGTAAATGATTGCACTAGACCTACAGCCGGAGGCTGCTGGTGCACAGACGGCCCCTGGTAAAAAAAAAAAAAAAAAAAAAAAAAGAACTCCAGCTCGCTTCTTGGCACTGTGAAGCACGCCTGACTGTGGCCAGGAGCAGGGAGCAAACCTTTTACGTGTTTGCCATCTAGCGGGCTTGGGAAACCCTGCACAGAGGCACTGCCCTGGGGTACGAAGCCCCATTGGGCACAGGATTGGCACCAAGTCTCTGCGATTTAGCAAAGGCAGACCAATTCAGTCACTGCTCATCCCACTGATGCTCTGCAATGAAGTGAGGCAAGGCGGTCGGACCCAGACACTGCAAAGCATCCTGCTGCTGCAATTCCAGCTCCTGAGGTAACATCGTGGGGCAAGACAACCTCCATCAGGGCAGGGGCTGTACCTACGTGCTGGGAGCCTGCAAATCCAGCACAAGACAGTTGAAGCAGACATCTCAAGAAAGCAAGGATGCCACATGCATTGCATCTGCTTTGTCTGTTTGCAGAAGGGACCACATATGATTTTTTGGATATTTTTTTTTTTTTAATCAGCCATTTCAAGGGAAAGGAGCTTCACATTTACAGGACATTCCCAGCCAGTTTGGCTGCTGGCTCAATTAAAGACCATTTGGGCTATGTATGCCTATGAAGGCTGCAGCCCCAGAGCCCACTCGAGCATCTTTAGGATTGTAAAGAAAAGGGGACATAAAAAGGGAAGAAAGGAAAACACGCTCCACTATGTCATGGCACAAGTAAACTGTTCTAATTTTCACCCAAGTAACAATTGCAAAAGAAGAAAAAAAGTTTGTTCAGCTGTAGTTAAGGTTGAACAAACACAACGCTAATCACTTTTGCTTCACCTCTTGGAAAAGGCTCTAGAAGAGTGTTAGAGCCTTTAAATAATAATAAAAATAAATAAATAAACAAACAGTACCAACTCTGAGCCATTCGGAAAGCTCTGAGGAGCTGGTGATGTTTCACACACACCCCCGGGAGGGTGGTTTAAAAGCCTGTGTCCTGGGGCAGGCAGCCAGCCCAGCTCTCCCACACCTGCTCGGGAGGTTGTGGTGAGGTCAGCCCAGCCTCACCAGCACGTTTGCAGCCTCCAAAATGCTTCAATCCACCCACACACTACCCCATGGGAAGGACAGGGCAGCAAAAGCTTTGTGACCATGGCAGGTGCCTTCGTAAGGCACAACTGCTGGCAGATCCCATGGCACCCCAAGCATCTGCAGGGCACCTTGAGCACAGGGCATCTGCTGCCCAGCTGTGTCCCACTGCCCGCATCACTGCTGGCATCCCTTGCTCCGCACAGCTCCCTACGGAGGGCACCTGCAGGTCCCACTCCAGGGAACAAAGATTTAAGAGGCAGCTCAAAAGGACTATGGGCAAAACCAGGGCAATAGGAAGAACAGAAGAAAGCCGGTGAGTGGGGGCAGACAGCAATTACAGAGGACACAAGGCAGGTAGAAGGAAGGGAAACCTTTAGGTACAACAGAAGAGGAACAGAGTCAGAGGATATGAGGAAGGCAAAGAGGGAACTAATACATGGGGAAGGAAAGGCAGAGGGGAAGTGACAGGACCTCCAAACGCCTCCTCCAGCCTCCCAGGGATGATTTGTGACAGTGCAGGGATTGCCTGGGATTTACCGGAGCAGTGGAAGCCTCTTTGGGAACACCAGGCTGGCCCCAAGCTGCTCCTTTTCGCTCACTCGTCAACCCCAGCAGGCCCTGCTCACCCCAGAGGCCAGGCTCGCACCACCTCCCTCAGACCTCACTGCTGCCTCTGGTCCCTTCCAGCCTCACCCACAGCTCCAGGGACAGCACTGCAGTCACCCTGTGTCCAACAAACACGAGGAGAACAGAGAGCCTCTGTCCCAGGCGCTGGATTGAGTCCCAGGAAAAGCTGCCATGAGCACGAAGGCAGGGACAGCATCGCGGCTGATGCTGCGGAGAGGTTAGTGGCAGGGGCCCTGATGACCCCTGGGCCGAGCAGCAGTGACAAACTCCAGGTTGTGTCTTGCAGCCAACTGTCCCCACGCGTCCCCCGCTGCGAAGGAGGTGACAAATTACTGTCTTTGTTATTGGAGCGCATACCAAATCAGGGTGATCAGTATTTGTCAGACGAGGGAAGAAAAATATATTGCGCAAAACATTATAAGGTTTATTTTAAGAGCTTTAAAAATCAGTCAGTGCCAGGTTCATAAGCACCTCTTGGGACAGTTGGTCCTGGTTTGCTATAAGAGGCTTCTTTTTCTTTTTTTTTTTTCTTTTTTTTTTTTTTAAATAGTCTTCTCCCCTCTTTTTACTTTAACTCAAACAAAAAAGCCTGCTGCCTCCAGTGCATCAGTAACAATGCCAGCCCTATGGGAGGACAAGTGCTGTGCTAAGCAGTGCCAGCTTTACCCCAGCCTTAGCAAGAGACACAAGCTCCTGCAGCATGCTGAGCTACCTCAGCTAAATTCAGGGGGATCACCTCAGACAGTGGCATGAACCAGCTCTCCCTCTTGTGAGGAAGCCTCCACAATTCCAGTGATCAAAGGGAAATGCTGCAGTAAGCCTGAATAACAGGCAGAACACCTGCATGCCACCACAAGATGAGGCTGTTTCACCTCCAGGAACACCACCTGAAGGGCCACATCCTGAACAAATCCCCGCAGAGGTGCAGAGGCATCGCAGCACGCACCTCTCTGGGTCACCTCTGGCTCTGGAGATGAATCATGCTTTGCCACCAGTCCCAGCTCCTCCAGTGACTGCATTTCTGTGAAAATCCTGCTAACGTCTATCACAGCAGAGGCAGTTTAGCTTTATCATCCTCAGAAGGTGTTTTTTGCCCTCAAAAACACTTCCAGTGCTCCCCAGCCCCATAAAAATCACGCCTATGGCTAGCAATCCCTGCCTGGCTTAACCCCAGAGCCCTGCTCCTGATGCAGAAAGAGGCAGTGTTACAGAAAAGGCTTTCTTCTTATGCTTGAGCCAGATCTTCAGCTGCTAGGAAGCTGCAATTACTCTGAGTTACACCGAATGAAGGGAACAGATGCTCCAGAGGACAAGGCAGATGATGTGCCTGCATCCTGCCATCCAGAGTGAGACACTGCCACCATGCAGGATAGAGGTTTCCAGAGCTGCACCCCAAGGACGTGGGACAAGGGCAGTGACCGCACAACTGTACCTGCCCACCAGCCCTTCTGCCTCTTCCTGCACCTGCGTTTTGGGAAGCCTCCTGGCTCTTCCTCCGCAGCCACACTGCTCAGGCACAGCCAGCACAGGACTGCAAGGGAAGAATAGAAATTCTCCCCTTCCCCCATACATGCTTTGGTGAGCATCACCACCCCAAAGAGTTGCTGATATCCTCCAACAGGTTGAACACTGGCTTCTCAGTGTCCTGGACCTGTACAGAAACTTATCCAGGAAAGAGGAGCCAGTTTTGATGAACCAGTTTCAATGATTATTTCAGCAGCAACATTTGGGATTCCTTCACTGCTGAGACATCTGGAGGCACCCTGCTGATGTCCCACGTTTTTATACAGCTCATCCCCTCTAACTACTGCTGGGGAAATACAACCCCACCAGGCAACAGGTGGGAATATCTGGGGTCAGCCCAGCAGGAGTACGCTACACAAACCTGCACAACGTTAGTCCAACTCTGACCAGTCACCAGCAGAAGTATAGATGGGGACAGTACACTCACTGTATACTTAAGGGCTTAGGCTTTCTGCTTGCACATTTACAGCCACAGCTCTTTTACACAAGTGCTTCTATAGCCTGAAAAACACAGCACATGGATGCACAGAAGGATCAAGCAGATGAACGCACACCTCATATGTACAGGTGGTAACACCACACTGTGCTAACACAACCCGCAGCAGTACTTTGATTTTCTCAAAACCAAGTAAAAGCTAGAAATGCACAAGTAACAAGAGGAAGTATTTTCACAGAAGCATAAATCCTAAAGTCAGGAAATTGAGATGTAAAAATGAAGCAGGTATTATAACTTATATACTTTTAGTAATAGTATAGCTTATACTTTTTAGTAATATACTATTACTGCTTATATAGCCTATCCCAGCACAAATACTGGTGGCAAGGGTGTTATTAAAGATGACAGTAAATCTGCGCTACACAGCTCAAGCCCATCTCTTACCAGAGCCCGGGAGGAAGTGCTTTAAAGGCCTCTGACCTGCACCTGCCCAATCCTGTACCCCTACACCTCGCCCTGAAACACCCAGCCAGTCATCCCCAACGCAGGGCATCAAGCTCTGGGGTTCTTCCAGCTGATTCATTCAGCTCTCATCCAGCTTTGCAAGCTGCCAACACGACCCAGGCAGCCCTGCCAGCTGTCCTGAATGCCCCGAGGGCTGCTGGAGTCAAGTCCCCAGTGTCCCACACCGCTGCAAGCACTGCTCACCTCCAGAAGCCCGCCGAGTGTGGTGCTGGGAGC
Organism: Aythya marila; assembly: GCF_965140915.1. Lineage (NCBI taxonomy): Eukaryota > Metazoa > Chordata > Aves > Anseriformes > Anatidae > Aythya > Aythya marila. The sequence continues at coordinate 8,205,339 of NC_139062.1, read as the reverse complement.
GCTGCTCCCACATCCTGCAGCAGCCCTTGCAGGAGGCTGACGTCAGTAAAATGGGCTGATTTTTCATTTCAGCCATCCAGTCTGAAACCACCAGAGGGCAGCTTGAAACAGAACCGTTTAAGGGCTGCCCACAAGAAATACTCCATTTGCGAGCACCCAAAGCTGCTTGCCCAGGTATGGCACAATAGGTTAAACGCAGCCCACCACACACTGCCTGCCTTCGGGTGCAGTGAGCTGAGCGTTAACAGCTCAGGGAAGGCCCCTACCTGGCTGCAAAGCGGTTCTAGGGACCTTTAGGTCTTTTTGGTCCTTAGCAGCAATGTTCCCTATCAAAGCTTACCTTGACAATCCAGGCCAAAGAAAACCTTGGGGAAAGCAGAATACTTCACTAGCTTCCAGGGATCACTAGATAAGGGGTAATCCAACAAACACGCTGCCTTTGTTACTGGCAACCTCCAACAAAGCAGAGAAGCAGGCAGAGGGCACCCTTATCAGGCCAGATCTAAAAACACATAAATCTATATCCAAGAGTTATCAAAATCAGACACGAGTCCTGCCACAGCACGGGGAGTTTCATTCCCCTGCCACCATCCAGATGTCCTCTGTCTGGGACAAGGGCTTCCCCCCACACCACGCTATTTATCCAGGTCCATGCAGATGCCAAATGTTCTTCTCAATTTTACCTCACTACAGCAAGCAGGAGCTGGCCTGTAAGCATCAGAAAGAATCCCAAGGAAGAAAAGGAAGGAGGTCCTGGACTCACTGGTACGTCTATGGCAGGGCAGCAGGATCTCTCGCTAAGATAACCTGGCTGTTGAGCTTGAGCCTGTGCCCTGTTACCAGTTTCTTGCACAATCCTGGACAAGTCATTTAGGGCACGAGTTCACGAAGTTGTTGGTTGGTTGGAGCTCCTGTGATCAGGCTTCTCCCAGGTGGGGTTTCAGGAACTGATTCAGCTCACGAAAAGGACAACTCACAGCAGGAATTAAGGGAACTAAGCCAGCAGAAATACACCACCAGGAAAAGAGCCCTGCTCCTTTTGCCAGCCAAAAGAGATTTATTCTTAGTTTAACCACTTTATGATTCCTTTTTACAGTTTCAGAAGCAATAATTTCCTCTTAGGTGCTTGATCCTCTCCATGAAACTTAAGTCCTTAACAAGGTGCCCAGGCATTCAAGCAGTGACTTGCAGGCTTCAGATGGACCAGAGGAAGGAGAGAAGCAACAGGGAGAAACGTTTCTTGGAGGAAGACAAGCGTAGGTGGCAGGCGAAAGCAAAGCAGTGCACCTCCTCAGCACAGGACCCCAGGTAAAATAGCCATGCAGGAAGAGAAGCCAGTGAGCATGAGTTAAGGCTACAGGAAGGCTGGGTCAGGGCAGTGCTGACAACAGCACTCTCAGTCCCACTCAGTCTGTTTTGAAAAGGAGGCAGCTGCTACCAGCTGCAAAGCAAGGCCTAGATGGTGGCCAAGTAGCAGAGGACATTGCTGTCTCTTGAGAACATGCCAAAATCATCAGTCTGTTTTTAGCTGCATCTACAGCAGCAAATGGCAGAGACAACAGGAATGTGTTCACCGAGTGAAACCATACCCAGCAGTAACCACACGTTTTTTTGGGTGGCCTTCAAACTCACTCTAGCCAGGTCCCACAGATACAAACCCAGTGAACTGATGAAGTACAATATCCAATTCAAACACGCTAGAGACATGGGCTCGCTTGCTCTTGCCCATTTCCCCGTGGGGCCACAGGAAGCTGTGCACACTGAGGAAGCAGTGGTGCTGCTGAGCAGCTGCACGAGGACAGGGAGAGGCTCGATGCGAGGCTGCTCGCAGGACAGCACAGGAGGGGACACTTCCCTCCTGTCCTCCCAGCCCAGGAGCTGCCATGTTTGCAGTGTACACCTAATACAACTCCAGCTAGCATGCTCTGGGATGTTAACCAGAATGCATGGTTTACGGACAGCTTGGAGATTGGCTTCGAAAGCACATTGACCTGACTTAACTGATGGAGGTGGCTGCACCTCATCACATCTCCCCCCAGGAGCCCACTAAGGAAGGAAGAGCAGACAGACACAATTCAAGCAGAGTGCAAACAAAGACAGCCATCCCAGGTCAGATGAGGCAGCACACTGACAACAGGTAGCATTTGCTAAGTGGTGCACTCTCATTTGACCCATGCCATAAAACATGCTCCAAAGGTGCTGGTAAAGATGCAGTTGCACCTCAGAGGTCTTATCAAGCATGCTCATCTTTCCTTGCACAATGTGCTTAAGCATAAGGCACACCACTGACAGCAAGAATGAGCACATTACTCAGAAGAAAAGGGAGAACAGGATTAAAGAGTGACTGAACAGATTAACACCTTCCTGGGAAAGCTGCAGAACTGTCTCCCTATCCAGCTCCAAGAGGCTTAAGAAAAGATCCCAGCTGCAGATAGAGTGGCAAACCCCACAGCAAACATGCCCTTAACTGTAACTGTGAAACAGCTTCCCCTAAAACCGCTGGACTTGACAGAGCAAACATAGCCCCTGGGCCGGTAGGACAGGAGGGAAGCATCCCCTCCTGTGCTGTTCTGGGAGCAGCTTCACATCAAGCCCTGCCCTGCTCAGCAGCATCACTGCTTCCACAGCATGCACTGCTTCCTGCACAGCTCCACAGGGAAACAGGCAAGGGACAGAGAGAGAAGGCTCCTCACTTCTGTAATGTTCCTGATGGCACATCATGGGGATGCTGGCAGAAGAAGAAACAGCCATCAGTGTGGCACGATATTAGCATCAATTTGAATTATCACAGCCAGAGATGATGCCTGCACCAAGAGCTACAGAAACAACAGGGTTAGGTAAATCAGCTTACACATGGTAGGGAATTTCCACACATTAACTGAATCAGCAAGGAAGGGACAGAGCACAAGGATGTGCCAAAATCATCTCCTGCTAGGGACAGGTGGCAACTGCTGCCCTGCAGCTCAGCAGTCATCACCCCTGGATTCCAACCTCATTTTGTATTTCTGATGCAAGCATGTCTCTTAAAAGAAAGGCAGGACTTACACTAAATACTTGCCTATTAGTTGATAGTTTTCAACTTCCATATTTCAACTCAAACTGTACAGTGGGAAAACAAACTGATTCATGCCACTTGTCACCACAGCACACATGTTTACATGATACAGACAAACTGGTCAGACTGTGTGTGCTCCCACCTCCTCCCTACGCCTCCACTCTGGCTCTCCTCTTACCTCCTTCCTTGCAGTGGTTTTGGTACCAGCCTGACCACAAAAATAAGCACTAGAGTCTACTAGTTCAGCAGGAAAAGTATCCTGCAAGGTGTTTTTCCGTGCAATTAGTGAATGTAATCATCTCCTGGTATAGCCAAACAGAGATTGTGTGGGCAGGCAGCTGAGGCAGCGACAGTCACTGCTCCAGAGACACCAAGCAGCTGCTCAGGATACAAAGCCACTTGCTTGAAGCAACCAACACAAACAAGAGCTCCATTCGCAATCTGCTTTTAAGCAAACTGATTTAACATTAGGAATTAAAGGATTCACATGAGAGCCTAACTGAAAAAACAAAATTCACTAACCTGTATTTTTGTGCAGGAAGAAGCGGCTGCTTAGCAGAACAGGTACATGGCTGACCAACAGGTCTCATTAGGAGAGTGCTGGGCATCCCAGCCACTGGAACTGAGGCATTAAAACAAGAACCTGCTCTGTGGTTTCCATGCAGCCTTCAGCCCTTTGAGAAGTTTTAACACAATTCTCAGATGCCTTCCCATCAGACTTTTGGCCATTTACAAGAGCCACTGCTAACACAGGGAGCGCTTGGTTCAAAAGCCAGCTCAGACCATGTACTGCTTGCACTAGTAATGAGCTATCACGGGTACCTTGAGTCTTCTCAGGCAAGAAAGCTGATAACATGGGGCTGTGGGTGCATCTTGGGATAGGCAACTACTCTACTATAAAAAGCAGTAATACAAGGCAATTGCAGCTCAAGCCACCTACTAGCTTGCCACACCAGTATCAATGGAAGTTCCCAAGTCCTCCTGCTGCATTTAAGACCTTTGCTTTCAAATATGCTAGCCAAAAATGGCAAACCCAAAAGGGGATAAGAGTGGTTTCTCCACCACCACCACTTTTACCAAACCCAGCGACACAAAGCACACCTCACAGCCCTGGTTTGGGAGGGACCTCATCAATAAGCTGAACAGAAAGGACATGGTGTGAAAGAGCCCCCAAGCTAAACCATTTGAGCTTGTTCAGCCAATTCTAGCACTTTGTCCTCTCTCTGGACTGGGACAGCTATATACTAACATAAGCTACCAGCCAAACCTCCACAAAGCTAATGCAACACAGAGGAAGGAAGCAGCAGCACTCTCTGGAGAGGTTTTTTCCATCATCTAGCACCTTAAGGATTTCCTCAAGAGACAAGTTTAGCCACGTGACACCCGAACAACAAGCACAGCCTGTTTGATTAGCCAAACTGACCTGGAGGAAAGGACCGGCACAGGTCACTGCCAGAAAATACATGCAGGAGGAGCATAGCAAACTATCAGCTATAGGCAACTTTGTATCCAAGACCAAAAAAGTTTGGCAGAGTAAACCTGCTACTTGAAAGCAAAAGTCCTAAAGGACTCTCCTTGCATTTCAGAAGGAATTTCCCACCTGATTTCATGCAAGCAATCCTCTGGCCACTTTGGCCTGGCTGCCAACTTTAGACATTAATTAGGTTTAGCAACTGGAGGATGTAGGAGCCCATCTGAGCCTGCTGTAAGCAAAAGGAACAGCCACCAGTGCTGGGCTGTCAGTGAGCATCACACATAGAGCAGTACCTTCAGCTGCGAGCCAGAGAGCTACAGACAATTCTCCCCACAGAAGACAGCAACTAAAAACTGAACTGCAAAGCTGAACAGCAGCACTAATTGCTAAAAAGTGAAAAGCTCATGTTTTACGCTGAGCTTCTGGATTACAGTACCCAAAAGTCAGCTTCTTAAATTACAAGTTACCTTCAACGAAGCTCTTTGGAGTATGTTTTTAGTAATTAACGCACATTATACATCAACAGTGCGAGACCTCCTTCCTTCGCAGAATATACCAAAATGTGCAGTAAGTCTGTGCACTTTCAAATAGGAGGTAAGTATCATATCATTTCCTCCTTTATGGATTTTTGTTATCTGCTCATGAATGGCACGCAACAGGAAACTTCACAGAGACCACCTCCCAGACAGAAGAGGTACAAGAGCCCAGTAATTCCCCAGAGCCTACTTTTACAATTTGGAATCAAGCATAAGTGCTCCCTTATTAAAGGAGCACTGTGCCCCACCCACCCTTCAGATTTGGGTACGACAGCAGTGACTGCCACAGATCCCAACCATCTTAACAGAACTGAGGCCAGCAGCACAGAGGAAGGAAGGTGTAAACTGATAGCATTAGGCATTAAGGAAAGGCCCAGACTAACTTGTAAGGACCAGAGAGGGGCTCACAAAGGACAAAAGTCATGTATTCACAAGTCCCTCACACAAAGACAAAGGAAATAACTACCCTCAGGCAGGCTCGTGAAGATATTTTATGTTTAATACATCTGAAAAGAATGCATATACAAAGAACTTAGACATGAAAAAGCAATGGTTCAATACTAATGAGTTGACAAGAAATTGGAGTTTGGGAAGATGGAGAAGATTCCCTAAGTCTTAAAAGAAAAAAAAAAATTGCAAGCCAAAGTGTGTTTTTTGGTAAAATCCTTAATAACACTGCAGTCTACACGAAGATCCTGCACACAATCCTTATAGGACTGTAGCCCATCTTGCAGGTTCAATGTTACTTACAAACAAAATGCAGAAAAAGGGGATTCCCTTAACTGGTCCCTACATGGTGCCACACTGAACACTAGAAAACCCTCCAAGAGCCCTCCTTGCAGTTCCTTCCTACTGACACAGGTCTGTATTTCCACCCCTCCTTGAGGGATGCTGGCCCACCCAGCACAAGATGCACCACCAAGACCAGCTCCGAAACTTGTTTTAATGCAGAATGGGTCCTTTCAATGTCTAAACAGCAGTGTATACGCTGGTCATTTTAAGCATTTCTCAAATAATTAAGGACTGGCAGAAGATGGACTTGTTAAAAGCCAACTGAGTTAGTGTGGCATGTTTAAAAATGTGCTGTTATTTCTTCATCTTGTGGCAAAAAGTTTACGAAGAGACTGGCAAGCTAATTTCAAGTCTGATGGTGCATCCAGAGAAAAGGATTCTTCTATTCCTAAGACTTTATAATTTAGAGGATAGGGTAGAAATTTACGACCTGCAGAGTAGAAAGCCAGGAGGAGAAATACAAGGCAAATTCAGAGGAGATGCAAGTGCATTTTCTACATTCCTCCTTAGATGAGCACCAGCTTGGGACATCTTACTTTCCTGTATTTGTCTGTAGTATGAAAGTCTGCTGACACACAGGCTGCTGGCTGACTGCAGAACAGCCCTAGGAGTTCTTGAAACCAGAACCAAGTCTTGCCAGACTGATATAAGGGACAAGACTTCAATAAAACAGCCTAGAATTAGTCTGTTACAGAAAAAAAGTCATCACAAGCATTGCTGGATTTTAAACAAAAAAATTAGAAACAAGTAAACAAAATAAAAAACTAGTATTGATCAGTGTTTTCCGATACTACATAATTACTCAAAATTAACTAGTTTAACTGAATTGAGGGGACACCGGGGAATAAACACTAACATTCTCATCTCACACAGGGATCGTGTGGGGGAGATGGGAGTGCAGGGCATTTGTCATTATTGCAAAAACAAAATTTTAAAATTTGTATCTTTAGTTTGATTTAAACATTGCTTTTAGTATGACATCAAACACCAGCTTTGCAGAAGGGGCTTTGGAGGGACGTTCATAGCAGCACACACCTGCGAGTCTTCTTCGGCTCCGGAGGCTCCAGGGCAGCCAATATCGCCTCATCAAATACATTCTTTAGGCCTTTCTGAAAAGGGGCAAAGAGAGAAAGGGGCAGTCTCATTTTTGAGTTCACATAAACAAAACCAGAGAGAGCCAAGTGGCAGACAGACCCTGCTAGCAAGTGGTTGAGGTTTGCCATCTGGACCTCCCAGAGCCTCCTCTGCTCATCCAGGGGGTGCCCAAGCAGCGCAGCTGCGGTTAGCAGGTCCTCAGCAGAGCATCTGCTTTGCTGAGCAGGAACAAAGTCCTTTGAGAATGGACCAGTATACTCCACAAGAAGCAAACGTGTACTGAAGTCATATACCCAATGCGGATTTTATGGTTAGTTGGCTAGTAACACATTTCACATGCTAATGACAAAGCAGAAAGTGCTGCATTCGAATGAAGAGCTTGGTCCGGAACACACTGAGCATAGCAGTGCAGACACCCGTGTGTCAGGAGAGAGAAGAGACAAGGCAAGCATGCAACAATCAATTGCTCCAGTACACGCTGTGGTCAGGCCTCTGGCCCCACGCACCCCATGGTTAAGAAGCAGCCAGGTGGAGCCCAGAAGCTGTGCATGGTATCGGAGAAGTCAAAATGGGAGGAGTACAAAGCAGATACATTGCATAAGGGTTAAACTGAAGCCAGGAAGTGCAAATCAGAATAAAGTTTCATCACTCCTTTATACAAACAACCGCAATTTTTAATTTCAAAATTTAAAGAAACTACAATTGACGTTTTCTCCTTAAAACAATAAAAATCAGAAGCGTAAGAGTAAGAAGCAGCTTTACATCTTACAGTAACAGGCTTTAAGGATCTATTACTGAAATGTTCTACCATGTTAGTGAAAGCAAGAAGTTTAACAGTTCATAAAGCAGCAGCAAATACATTGATATTTCCTTCCCAAGGACTTACAAATACTCCACTACAGCACGGACAGCCAAAGCAATAGCAACAGAAAAACATCTCACTGCACAAAGGAGAACCAGAAAATCCTTCACATTACAGCGTAACTTGCAGATCACCGTTTCATGTACTTTTGTCATGCAAATACATTTAACAAGAGTCACAAGTAGAAATTGAAAATACGCATCGCTTCTTCCAGCTGGATTCAGGAAGATCAGACATGTCTTACTCTGTCAATCTTTCTTTAAAATAATGATGTAATCAGATCCTTTCCCCCAACAGCCTGAATTATAAAGCTACCCACATCTGGCAACCCAAGCAGTAGAGAGTTAAGCGAGTCCAGTTCACATTCCACAGTCACGATGTTTTACTAAAGATCTTAAGTATGGTTTTCAGTCCAAGAGCTAATACAGAGGTTGCTCTAAAATGGTAAGCAGACACAACGGCTTTCAATAAAGGTGGTTTTATTCGTTTTTAACCAGGTTTCTACAGTAGTGGGACAGAGGAAGCAGCAGCAAGAGGGGAAGGAGAAAGCTTAGAATATACAGCACTTCCTTTTGGGCTGAGTTTCCGGAGGCTCGAGGGCAGCTAGGATAGCCTCATCAAACACATTCTTCAGACCTCTCTACAAGACAGAGGGGAGGAGAAAAAACAGCAGCCAGGTTAGAGGGTTAGAGAAAAACAAGCAGATACAAAGAGCATTCAGGACAGAGCAGACTGAATTCACAGAGGCAGTAAAAATATTTACTTGGCAAAAAACAAATTAGGTCCCAGGCAGAAATCTCATCTAGATGACCAGGAAGTCAGACAAACAGGCAAAACATGTGACAGGCCATCAAGTTCGACAAAATGAACACCCAAAAGGGCAGAGGAACAAACATAGCAGCAATTGGCAGAGACAAACAGGGAAGGAGCTGCACAAGGAGCAGTGGCTACCCCTGTACTGTACATTCAGTAAACTGTAGTGAATATAAACTTAGTGAGATTAGAGGGGAACAAACATGTTGGAGAGCAGCTTGCCCCAACACAGAGGCCCAAAGGGTTGCCCAAACACCTCCTTTTGTAGTCACCCACTGTGGGTGACCCACTGCACATAAGATGCAGGGACTCGCTGCTCCTATCTACTAGGACAGCAGCCAGTCCGGAGCAAAGGCTCCAAATAATTCTGCTCTGTGAATTCAGTCTCTGAATAACTGAAGATTTCCAAAGAGCTGGGAAAACAGTCTGGGACTGAAGCAGTACCTCTCTAATAAGCCATAATCACCTTCAGACACTGGCTACTGGTCATGTAAGAAGTGATGCAGTACCTTACCTAACACTGCTATGCTGACACTAGGAGCCAGCTACAGGAATGATGCATTTCAGTTATTCAGTTAGTTACCATGGGAAGTATAACCACTCAAGTCCAGGAAGACAGACACAGTGTTAGGACTGGAATAACAGAGATCCAACACCACACCAGGAGTCACATAGCTGCCAGAAGCCTGCGGGGATTACACCAGAGCACAAAGCACGCCTTGCATTTGCTGGAAGCACAACAGAAACACCAAAGCACACGGCCACCCCCACATAGCTCTGCCAAGCTACAGGTGAACACCAGAGGTGAAACCTGGCTTACTTTGGGCTAACTGGACTCGCCTAAATCTACTGTCATGAGCACAACCTTCATAAATTCAGAACTGCTTTACACCAGCCAAAGAACAGAAAAGTTTAAGTTGCTTTCTGCAAGTAACTTAATTTCTGCAAAATTAAGATTTCTTTTTTAAAAGGAAGATCATTCAAATGTTACAGATTTCTCCCTCACAGGTTAAACTAGACATATATATCTTTTAGCAAGTCTTTTACTGAAGCACACGCATGGGAGATCTAAGACAATCCTATCTGGAAGCATTTAAGTCCATCAAATTACATGCAAGATTATACTTGAAAGTACGTAAGCTGTCTAAGGAAGTCATTATGTACAATAGTTCCATACATTCTCTCCAGCCTTTTTTTTTTTTTTAAAGCATTGCAACCCATACTGATTAAAAACCTATAGAGTTCAAATAAATAATGCCTAAATTGAGTATGAAAGTAGATTTCCTTTCTCCATAAGATTAAGGCTGTCATATAGACTCAATTGTAAGATGTTAAAAAGAACTCAGAGGAATAGTCAAGAAAAATAGGCTTCCTTAATTCTACTACTCATGGGTTCCTTCATTTTCCTAGCCCACAAAAATGGGGATCGATGAAGTGCAGAAAAATCAGGGGCAGAGTTGTTGTGAAAGTAAGACTAGAATCAGAAGTCCAGATGACAGAAGAATAACCCCATGAAGGGAGCGGTGTCTGACACCACAGCACACAGCCTTGGTGCTCTGGTTCAAGTAACACTGGTTCCTGGGCTGGACTGGGAAGCCAGCTGAACTCAGGCTCCCCTTATTCACAGAGGGTTTAAGACACTTTATAAATCTGGCTATGTCAAAATCATCAACTATGTTCAAGTCCAACATCAGGAAAAAAATAAGGAACCAAATTCAAAATGTTCCTGTGTGTCAGGTACTGGCACTGAGCTACAGAAAGTTACTCAGACTTGTATCAAATATACCAAGCAACAATCAGTCATTTTATTTGTAAGCTGTTTGTCAGTCATCCTTCCCTAAAACAGAACATTATCTACCTTTACAGTAGTATTTGGGTATTATTTTGTAGATGTAATTGAAAAAACTGAAACAGATCTACTTCACCGCATTCATCACAAAAAGGGATTCTACACCTATAAGAAAATAAGGGAATAAAACTCACTCCTCACCATTACACATTCAAACTCAAGAAGGTAAAAGATACCGTCTCTATAAAAAACACTCAAACTCAGCCTCTTACAGCTCACCTACTACTTTCAGAAATGACTCTTCCCCATAGGCAAACAAAACCTTCCTTCCAGAAAAACACATACTCCAGCTCTACAATGTTATGATTATTTGCTATTGCAGTGCCAAAGTCATTTGCGAGGTAGTGGGAAGGCCGAAGACTACCTAGGCTGCTGAGGTGAACTGTGTAGATGGATGCTAAGGGAAAGACTGGAACTACCCAGCTGAGTCTAGCTTCAGTTGAAACCAACTGCTACAACTCTGCCTTGCAGGCAGGAAAACCACCCTCCTGGCTAGGACGGCCAGCCACCTTCTGTGTTCAGCAAGCTGCCAGCTAGATCACTGCTTGAAACTTCAAACATCCCTTTGCAGAGAACCTATGTTTCTGCTTGGCAGCTATTGCCAACAGACTGAGGAAGAGATGTTTTGTGGTGAAGGTCAAAAAATGAAGTAAAGAGAACAGAGCAGAAGCAGACTGACTAGTCTTTCAGGTGAGAAGGCTTCTGAACCCTCCTACCAGGTTATTCTCTCTCTGAAACCACTGTCGGGTGTACAATTGCTAGTACTCTGCAAGAAATTCAGGCTGAACTTCCCAGCATAGAAAGCTGTTCCCTGCAACTGATGCAGTTAGTTTATCTGGAAATAAAAAGAACAAAATGGCTTCCATGCCATTTGAGCAGATCAAACAAGGCCAGCCTAAAGCTACAGAAGAATGCATCTCCCTGACTTAAGACAAAAATCCTAGTACCCATTTAACCAGTGAGTAGGTTCTACAGCCTAGTTAGCAGCAGCGTTCAAGCTGTGCAACAGACACCAGCTAAAACGGTATTTGAGGACTAAACAGCTATAGGAGAATTACGGTTCAAGCACCAATAGCCCTCCGTTTGCACATGGGCACTAAGGAGGCACAGCCAAGGCTACCTTTTGCTTAGAGATTCCCAGGATGAACTATAGTATGCCTTACCACAACACATCCAGTACCAGTGTCCTGCTAAATTCCCTCAAAAGCCTCTTCTCAGCAATCACTCAGGCAAAGCTTTGTTACAAAAAGTCTCAGGAACCCAAACAAAAGAGCCACCATGCAATCTGGGCAAAAGGTGCAAGACACACTGAACTTCAGGCTTCACAAAGTTCAGCAATAAAGCTTTGTGCTCAAGATACTATAGATCAATACACAAAAAAAAAGAAGAGCAAGACTTGATACTGTGCACCTTTAGTTCCATGCACATCAGGTAGGGACAAATTCATATTTAATGCGCTGTGAAGAGTTGAAATAAATTCTGCAAAAGTAGGCACAAGATTAAGTTTTGGAGGCATCCAAAGACAGCATTCCAGCTAGCCAGTCAATGGTTACTTCCCACCCCAGTATTCCTGACTTAAAGGAAAAGAACTGTTGGGTTTCCTGGCCTCAAGTAAGCAGTTTTAGTTGTTTTTAGACTCGTTTTCACAAGTTAGTTCATAGCACCACCATGTTGACATCTTAAGAACTATTTGATAGTTATTTTCTGTTTCAATAGAACCTTCATCTTAAGGCAGATAAAGGAAATGTACATCACCACAGACTAGATGGTGAGAAGAAAAAGGAAGCTCTCACAGGAAGAGAGAGAAGATTTCACAGCTAGGAAGGCTTCTATTCTTAGAAGAGAACTTACTTTGCTGAGATATAAACCACTCATCTGAGAAGTGTTATTTTGTTTTTGCCTGCTCTCTTCAGTAGTGAACTGCATTCTGTGTTCTAACCCACTCATTGCCCATAACAAGCCCTCTAAGTTTTTGAGGGCTATTTTGCTCCAACACAAAAGCAAATTAAGCAAGCAAACCCTCCTCCATCTCCCCTCTACACTATGCCTAATCTTTACAGGCTGATTTGCTTGTACCACTGCCAGCTCCTCATGCCTGAGAACAACAGGACAGAGAAAGCTACCGTGCCAACAGCAGAAAGAGCTCACATCCTTTCACATTCATACTGAACTGTTCTTCCCCTGTAACTGAAAAAAAAAAAAAAGTATGGAATACAAACAAGCAGAAACAGTCAAAGACCAACTCTTACCTGCGTAAGTGCAGAGCATTCAACATATTTAACAGCCTTCAGGTCCCGGGCCAGTTTTTCAGCCGTCTCTGGAGTTATGGGCTTCTGCTTGTTCTTGGCAAGTTTCTCAATTGTTGAGGGATCATCTCTTAGATCAATTTGGGTCCCAACAAGCAGGAAAGGAGTCTTTGGACAATGGTGAGTAATCTCAGGTACCCACTAAGGAGAGAAGATTTTTAAGTATTTGTTACTGACTACCTAGATTAATTCCCTTAGGTATTTCTAAAATCACTGCACCAGCTCTTCCCTTTCTAGACAGAGGGAAACAAACCTTTTCTTTCACATTTTCAAATGAAGAAGGAGACACCACTGAAAAACAGACCAGAAATACATCTGTCTGCGGATAGCTGAGAGGTCGTAATCTATCATAATCTTCCTGACCTAGAAGAGGAGAAAATTTACAGCATTAGAGGCAGACATTAAAGTATCGCCCTTTACAGGTTGCTAGAATACATATTGCAGCACAAAAGCATTATTGTGAGTAATCCTAACTCTTAAGCAAATACACATGCCCTGAATCCAAACATTAAGGAGCCTAGTTTTCAAATACAGAATACAGTCAGTTGCTACGTAATAACAAGCTGCTTAAAGTCACAGGAGAACATGGAAGTCAGGAGTATGCTCTAACAAATTGAGATCCAGTAGCCACAGACTGCAGAATGCTTTCCTCAGTTACAACAAAGACTTTTATAGAAGTCTTCTGCACCTGTTCTATCCATTAAATGGATTTTGCAATGTATTTTGCCATCAAATTTCATTAACATGCACAAACAGTTTTGTTCAGCAGTTCCCAACTGATACTTGCAAACATCTAGTAAAGTGTCCTTTGAGCAGTAAAACAATGCTGCTGTTATGGGAATAATCAAGCTGTCCAGCAGCATTCCCCCAAAAACACATCGAAGTCCCAGTGCAGGCTGTGTTTCAAGGAAGCCAGGCTTTCTTTTGTGTCAGACAGCAGGCAGTCCTTAGAGTGCACCATTAGCACTGACTCACTAGCTCACCTCTGGGCAAGTTTGTTTTTATACCTGCCCAATTCCGATTTTTTAGAAAGCAAAGCAAACCTCACACTTAAGGAGCTGCTGTATGAACTGGCAACCAGTTAAGAAACTTGTTCAAAAGACCTCAGATTACAACTAGTGGTCTCTTGGCCACGGAGGACAAAGACCTCCGAGACTTGGAAGTAGCTGATTCAACACCTGGGACATCTCAGTGCGAGATGACCTACAGTTTGAAGACAGATGCCTAAAAAAGCTTGTTAAAGCTATGGTGCTTGGCTGGACACAGATGAACTAAGCACTGACCAAAACACTTCGCTGCAATTAGCAGTGTACTCCAAAAAGCTGTCTTCATGGTAGAAAAACAAATATTTTATTGTAAGTCATTAACATGGATTTCATCCTTAATTATTTATTTATTTTTAAGTTCTGTGACTTGTGATAGCTACTGTTTAGCAAAAAGATGGGTGACTCCTGAAGTGCCAAGCCTTCCATTCCAGAAGCCTGACTCCAAAAGGAAAGCCGTTATATCCACAAGCTCATCAAGTCACTTATATGCACTCAGCCATTTGGTAAGCCTGCAGGACTACTAGATGGGTCACTGCACTCAGGGGCTGACAGCATGAATGTGTACTTCTGCACAAGCTCTGGTTTCCAAAGGCCTGAGCCATGAGAACCTCAGTAGTACAACAGGCAGCAGGACTAAAACACAGCTCTTACTGGTACCAGTGAACAGCTCCAAAACTAAGCAGGTACCAGACCCCTGAGTATTGTAAGAATACAGTAGACCAGGGTAAAAACAGCTGGAAAGAGCCACATTAAGTTCTACCAAGTCAATTTTAGGTAACAAGTTACTAACTAAGGTCTCCTGAAGAATCATACATTGAATAATTCAGATGCTGCTGTACTGATCTGGTGTTATTATGGGGTGGGGACTGGGTAATTAACAATTTAACCAGTTTCTAACCTGTCCCATTAAGTTTTCCATGCTATATAATAAACATAGATAGTAGTTTAATCACTGTACATTTCTCCAGTCAGAAACGGAAATATAATCTAGTAAATATGAAGAATTGTGCAGATTTGCAATTTTAAAAAGCACATATAGGGCTTATGAAGCCCCATACAACATCCAGATTTCATCCACCTTATGGCACCAAAGACAAGCCACATGGGCATCTAAGAGGTTCCACTGCTTGTCATCCTCTCTCGACATTTGGCAAAAAATAGGCTATTTACTAAACAAACAACAAAAAAAAAATCACACACAGTCCGTGTATTTTCTTCAGTTTTCTTCTTTACTTCTGTTTAAATAAGACAAAACCTCTTATCCACCAGGTAATCCCTAAATTAGAGGTAAAAGTTTGAAACTTGTTATGTACTGTCACAAAATAGAACAGCTCTACAAGAAGGTTGGTTGGTTTGTTTAATGAACTCAATTTAGCAACTCCCAAAAGCTCAGGAAAGTAGAATAAAGATTTTTCCCTTTTATTAAAAAAAAAAAAAACTGTATGTCTTCATGTTCAACATCATAACTAAAAGTTGAGGTGTTACAATGATGCAAACACTTGATTTCTCACCTGCAGTATCAAATAGGCCTAGGGTGTAAGGCTCTCCTCCAATCATCACTGTTACAGCATAGTTATCAAAAACCTGTTAAGAAAGCATATTAAGAGGTTGTGAATAAGCCATCATCCTACTCACCTTGCCAGACGACCTCCAGTTTGTGTAACAGTCATCTAAGCAGGACAACAGAATCCATCAGGCTTACTATGCTGCTATTAACAGGACAATTCAATTTGGAACGGGGATGCAAGAGTTGTTTCCACGAGGTACCTAAAGCAAAGGCACACTAGATACACCACTGAGTGTAACTGGGTAAAAGCCACTGAACAACATACCTCTAACAGCTCTTGCCTGTAATTGAGATTTCCCACATTGCCACAGAAATTTCAACCTTCACACTTACACCCAATAACACATGTCCCCACTAAGACAGAAGTGATGACCTTCAGTCTTGCCTTACTTACATCTTTCAGGACAGAGCTATGGGATTACTACTCATAGGACTGCAGTCCTCTGAAGTTCATCTTTCTGAACATCAAGGGAACACAATTCAGACCCCATCTTTTCAGCAGAAATTTATCCTCCAACTTTGGAGGAAAGCATCCCCAGTAATGCAGCCAGTCAAAATCAATATGTGCCAAATTCACATCCCTAATCTAAATGTAGAATCCAGCTCTGGAAGATCAAGTCATGGTGTCTCTGTGCAGCAGCCAGCACAACAGTCCTGTCCACAAGAGGAGCCATGCTACACAGGTCAAATGCTAACCCTGCACCAGAAATGGTTGACCAAGTAACTTGTTTACAACACTGCTGATCATGAGGACCTATCCAAAGCTTTTTCATTCAAAACCTGCATACTCATTAAGGAGTCTGCTGTCTGAGGTCAGCATCCATAGACCAAAGACCACTGCATCTTCAAAACCACGACAGACTATTTCAGAAGTTACGACCACTGAGAACCATTCCCACTGAAACAAAAGCTGCCTCTGCATTCTGCAAGATTACTCAGAGACGGTTGAGATCCGAGTAAGGAATGGCAACAGGCTACACTTCAGCACAAACCTGAAGGCTCAGAAGCTCTCACAGGTGACAAACTGCAGCATTAATTTAAAGCAGGTCACACTCAACTTGAAAGCTTTTCATGGAAGTGAGAGAAGGAAGAACATGGAGAAATGAGCTGTCACATGCGCTTATAATAAAGGCTTAAGAGTCCAGGTCCTTGAAAAACTCCCACTAAATTCTGAGGCTAAGACCCGCAAGACAGCACTTCAAATGTGAACTTTCAAGAGCTCATCAGATCAGTCTCCTTTCCAGACAGTTGTCCTGGTTAAAGCAATACCTGACACCACACTCATTTTTTCAAACTGGCACAACTCACTGTGACTGAGAAGCTGTATGCAGGAAGCTGCATGTCCCCAGCTGAAAGCCCACCTTCCAGACTACTTTGGATAAGCTTTCAAGATGTTAAGTACTGTACTACATTTCAACACACAGGTCCATTATCCGCAGCCCAATCCCTTCCAGACTAACAACCCAGAAAGCATCCGGTTACAAGCAAGACCTTCAGCCTGGAGGAGGGCAGCGGGCATTTCACTGGGTATATGCAACATATGACGACCACTGCTCCAAGACTGAGAAATACAGCTCAGGATGAAAACTCTCCTGCTAGGTACAGACCAGGAGACTGGTATGCCCCCATCAAAGGTCAGAACATTTCTTCTTCTTCTTCGAGACCTCAGCAGGCAGTCAGAAGTTTAACCCCCCAGAGATGCTCAACCAGGACTGCTGCTTGACTCTGTTCCTCTACTATCCCCTTATTTTGCCCATCGAACAGCAAGTTTAAAATACTATTTGGAGCTGCCCATTTTTAGGAGCATTAACATTTGGTTTGTTTTTATGTTCCCTGTTTGTTTTTAAAGGTACAGTCACTATTGAAAAGGTCTGGGGTTCAGCACTAAGAAGAGACCAAGGTTATGAGGCTAGCCTTCAAACAAACCTGGAAGCTACAGACCCAGCACAACCCACAATTTTATTTTCAGTTGAGCCAAACAAGCTAAAACCCAGAGTAGCCATTAGCCAGACAAAAAGTTTCAATTCCTGCCAGCACAAGGCAGCCCTTTACCGCAGAAAGCCTGAACTTTTGTGGTACAGGGCTCACACCTGCCCTACCATTCCCCAGACAAGTTTCTTGCTACCTTTTCTGAAAATAGGAATGAAAACCATGCATGGACCTCAGCACCAGCATGAAATTCATCTCCCACCAGGAAACACCCTCAAGAAAGAGACAGAACCGCAAAGCAAGTAAACTTATCTAGCAGTCTGAACTGTTACAAACATCAGCGTTTTGCTCCTATTATTGTTCATAAGTACCACTAAGCACAGTGACCACATGTGGTTTATCTCAGCACCTCCTGTATTCAGTATTGCATAAGCAGAAGGACTCAGCCGAAAGCAGGCTGACTTCTTCATTACAGCACTCCACATACCATGAGACACACTCAACGAAGGGTGCCTGCTATCTTCTTCTCTCAGACACCTCACAGTAGTGTGCAGCAGGATTTGCTGTTAGATCAGCAGTATAACTGCAGCAGGACTCCCAGTGCTGGTTGGCTCACTGGCCTCGAGCCACCGCCCATATTTACCATGCTCCAGAGCAAAACTTTATCTCCAGGTTTTCCTGCTTAACCATTTCTGTTACACAGTCTGACTTTATTCTAGGGTCTTTCTTACATGTCTCCTTCTTCAGCCACAAACATTCCACGGACATTTGGGTTTGCTCTCAGCTTGCTTTCATTTGGGAACAATGCTGTTATATTTCTTTTCCTGTTTATCACTAGAAGCAGGAGCCTGAATATCAGAGGTTACTTACCAGTTTCCAGAGTTTGAAATAAGCAGGGTTAGAAATAAGACTGTGATATTCCCAGAACAATGTGTTTCTTGAGCCATGAGGTTCAGAGGTAAATAGTATTTCAGAAGCATTGGACAGCTTTAAAATGGACCCAAATTAAGCCTTAGCACACCTTGAAAACACTTCTCTGGCAAGTAACTTAATTTCTTGGAGTAACTTTTCCACATAGTTTCTTACCAGGGATTTATAGACAGTACTACCATCTGCAGGACAGCAAATTTAAAGAGTATATTTTGAAGCCTCATGAGTTTAAGATTAAAACTTTTCAACATAATTAAGGGTAATTTCACTAGGGATAAGTATAGAAGCTGTTGGCTGCCTGCCCAAACTCACTCATCACTTTCATTTTGTCATGACCATAAAGACTAGCTTAAATAGGGCAAGCAGAATTCCATAGGTTCAGTATGCAACATGGCTGTCCTAGAAGCACCACAACAAGATACTCAGCACCACTCAGAAAAGCTACAGAATGGTGAAGTGCCCCCACTAGCTCATAACAAGAGGATCTACATGACAGGCTGAACTTAGGTCTCCATGCCCACAACACAACCCTCAGGTTGGTCACTGCATCCAAGCTGAATACACTTAGGTTTGGGGTACTTCAAGCTTCCTCTTCAGCTCCAGATCTACAACTAAAACAAAAGGAATATCAAACCCATGAAAGTCCATCCCATTCTAGGAAACCTCAAATTTAGCAAGCTGAAGATCTTCAGAGAGTGTAGAAAGACAACAGCTAAAAAAAAGAGGCATGGAAGCTCACTGCAACTTCTCTTCCACAAAGACAGGATTTTTTTTTTTTTTTTTTTAAACTAGCTGCTATTTTGAAAGAGGCATCAGGAAGGAGCTACCCAGTAACTCAGAGGAGTTATCTACTCTTTTAAGTTGCTTTACAATAGCAGAAAAGATCATTTACCCCCAAAAAAAACTGAACTATCTCACTGTCAGCATGCCAATCTTGCATATCCAATATTAAGAGCAGCATCACTTCCCTGTTAGAAAAATAACGCATGTGCCTCAGCCAAACTGCTCTAAACTTGATTTTTAGATAAGCCAAAGGATTCAATCTCAGAAATCCGACCCTGTAATACTCAGAGGTTACTGAAGCGTGTTACATGGAGATAGAAATAGCAAAGGACTACACAAAGTTAAGTATCTGGATGTACAACTGGAATGACATTGTGCAGTCTAGATGCAAACATGACTTCAGCCAAACGTGAGAGAAATAACTAGACATGCTCTGTAGTTCACCGCATGACCTATGGACCTCTCAGAGTTGCAAAGCAAAAAAAATCAGCATCAGTAACAGTAATCAGAAACAGTAACTGTGGTCACTGGCTGTTCTAGCAGCATGAAGCACTAGTTTCCCTAAAAGTGAAGGCCTAAAAATGAAGGTACAGCTACAACTGAGCTCAGCAAGCTGGATAGCAAGAGTTCCTGCTGCTCACTCCCCACTTAACAGTTCCAGCAACTGCAAGTGATCTTATTCACAGAGCCCAGCTGATGGCCACCAAAGAGAACCCAGATGCTACAAATAGTCAAAACAGCATACAGACTACATGCATGAAAAGAATCCCAGCACTACCAGGTAATAGCAAAAGTCAGTAGCAGCAGCATACCAAGCTGATCATTACTTTTCCATGTGTTAGTCTCCAACATGCTGTAAGAACAAGCGTTAAGGTGTTCATGCCATAAAGGTTAGTTAGGAAGGAAACTCATGCTGCCCAACCCCATCACACCAAAAGAACAACTGGAGCTGTTTCAGCACTCACCGTTGGTACATATTCCGATGGGAATTTATTTGTTGTGTAAGAAATTAAGAGACAGGTTTTACCAACAGCGCCATCGCCCACAACTACACACTTAATCGTCTGCATAGCTCACGTCTGCTATAGTATCAACTCCAACGTAAACCTGAAAGAAAACAAGAGAAGTATTTAGAGGTTTTTCATTCTCACTGTATAGCAGGTTGTCATTGATAAGCTTCAGCCAGAGCCCAAGCTCCCTAACAGGACGCATAGGATCTGAACACAAGACATTCCTAGATGGTGGTTGATACAGTCTCTCCACCATACACACACCCCAGAGGATTTTCATATATGCAAATTCCTCCATATAGCCAGCCTCCCCACTGCATACAACTGCCAAATACCAGCCAAGATTTTATTTGGCATAGTCACTTCTAATGCTAGGCAGAAGAACCAGGTAAATTACGTCACTCCTGTACACAGTGTGGTTTTTGCTTAGTTACCCAGAGCTGGGAGAAAAAACAATCTTTGCCTTCCCAGAGTGTTTCTAATCCATAAAAATATCCAGCCTTAGATACACTGAAAGGTAGAAGTGCGAGCTTGGGTCTCAATAGCTGCTAAGTAAAACACATCTCACAAGGAAATACAGCAGTATGAGTTTTGAAACTAATTTATGGCATAAAAATAAGCAGGGATAGACAGAAGTAAACATGACATGATTAATCCTCCTCCCCTCCCCCCCCCCCCTTTTTTTTTTTGAAGGTTCAAGTACAATTCTAAAATCTCTGGGTCACGGTTGCTACTTAAGCAAATACTTTGATCCCCACTTGGAAGTGGTGACTGAACTGAGGAACTCAGCAGCACCAGACCCCGAGCAATCTCATTACTCCCTGGACACAAGATCTGGAAGCAGCCAGCTGCTGCAACGCTGCCCCGCCACAGGATTTTATTATTGGAACTAAATCAATATTTACCTTGACACCTCAATCAATATTTGCCTATCAATACTTCTAAACCTTAGCTTGCTGCCTCCAGTGCCAGACAGCTGCCCTTGATTAAGATGTCATTTTAATTAGAAAAATACAAGGCCTTCAGTTATTTCTTTTCCACGTACAGATATGAAATCCTGACACAAGGCTTGCTGGAGTCAAAGTCGCCACCAAGTTTCAAACACTTCCATATTACTGAAGTTTATAGCAGCAAAGATTTGCTAACTGAATTATTCTCAGCCAGGGTGCAGGGGGGGAGCACAGGACAAGATACCCACTACAAGTTGCTAGCCTAAAGCACTGCCACCATTTTGTGGGGCAAGAATGTCGCTGTGGCTCTCATTTCTAGGTAACTGCATAAAAAAAAATTGAGCTGATCCCTACAGAACCACGCTACCAGGACCTTCCTGGAGATCTCCCTTTTCTGAATGACCTGGTAGAGAGAAAAATGTAGTTCCAGATTTTGAGCACTCCGGTCATAGTAAGCAATACAATTGGATACAGCACAGCTTATGTGGGAAGGTAATTGCTAATGACTCAGAACAAACAGCATCAGCAGCTCTTCTTCACATGCTGTAGGGATGCTCCAAGACTGAGCCAGCCATCTTCAAATGAACCATCTCAAAAGATGCCCAGACAAGCATTCAGCAGTGCCAATGCATGGCCCAGGTAGCAGGCTTTGAGTTCTTTTCAGCACTAGTAGATCAAGTACAATAAAGCACACCAGATGGTGTTTTCCAGCCATTTCTAGCTTGCTTTTTTCAGTTCCAAGTGGAATCTATTATGCTGCTCACCCAAATTCAAATCTCTGCTCCAGCTGGCCTTGCTCGTCCCAGGCACTGGGACAAGCAGAGGAGCACACCCACCTCCTGGTTACACTGCCAGCTGCTGCCACCCCTTCAGAGGAAGCCACACTCACTTGCCACCCCTCTGGCAGACACCTACCCCTCCGTCCTGCCTTCCTCCCTCCTTCCCGATTCTCCTCCTCTTCTATTCCCCCTGTAATCTGCAGGTTCCTCATCTCCAAGGTAGCCTTTCCATAAGCCCACAGCACACTAACAGAAGAACCCAGCACTCTGAAGCACATCCTGTGCATTGCAACATCCCAACCCAATTAACTACAAATTGCTGCGTGTGCACTCGTACAGGAAAAGCTCACGTATGCCTTCATAAAAAAGGGGTGTAACTGATGTTATTCACTAAGCCTCATTGCTCCAGAGGACCTCAGTCAAGCAGTAACAAAGCAACATCTGCATTACAAGGTGCATCAGATCACAACTGCACTGCAGACCCCACGTTTTTCTGCCCTTGGCCACAGCCAGGTCCCCACACCAGCTCCAGGTGAGATGATGCTCTGCTCTTACCGGGGGCTCAGGTCAGACCCTTCCTTCCCCTGTGACCAAAAACACAAGCTGGACACGCACCGTGCACGCCGGCAGCAATATGCCTGAAGCTGTCAGGTCAGGCACGTGCATCAATGCAGCCTGTGCAGCACAGGGCATCAGCAGTCCCAGAGGATCTCATAGAGAAGCGCTGCTCGCCCTCACCACGCACCTCCTGCCAGCAGGACAGACCAGGCTGCAAATACTGCAGCACAAAGCAGGACCTGAACTGCACAGCAGGGGTCTGGATAAGTCAGGGTAGGTTTTCTTAAAGGAAGAAAAGAAGATTTACTCCAAAACACAGAAATTCTAACAGGCTGACTGCTGCTTCTCTACAGAGATTTAATTCACCCCACATTGAAGTGAAAGCCATTCTGCTCTATAGGATTGCTGCCTTCAAGGACCAAATCGCATTCGAGCACATCCATTACGTAAAGGGAATCTTCCCACATTTTGATAAATGGATATATAAATTCACTTCTAAACACTGAAATAAGGTGACCTAAGTTTTAAGCAGATTTAGACTGCTAAGCATAGGCCTCCAAAGTTTTACTGGTGGGAAAGCAGAGTTGTTGAGTAAGTCATTTTACTTGGATTAGAAGGCTTTCCGTATTTCCTGGATGAGCTACTTGATGTTCTCCACTTCTAGCAGGTCCACAAAACACAGCTGAAAACAAAGTCATTTTTAGGGAGCTATCTGCTCTGTACTATCTGAGCACCTATTCCTCCATAGGAGGAAAAAAAACAAACATTTAGAGACACATACATCAAGTTGTGACATGAAAAGAAATAGTCCAATACGAGATACATCTGGAAAATAACTCTTCCCCAAAGCGAATGCTATGGAAGGGAGAAAAAGTTCCATGTTTCTGTCTCCTCCCCGCAAAGTGTCTAACAGAAGTAAATCTACTTATAGGACACCCAGCAGGACCAGAAAGCACTCAATTTTTTTTAAAATGTCTGAGGGAATTGAGATAGACTGGAAAGCACCCAGTGTGAGTGCAGGAAGTAGACTGAGCCATGTAGTTGAGCCTTTCAGTCAAGCCCAGAAAAGAAAGCTGAATATAACACAACTTAACTTAGGTCTGCTCAACAAGGCTTTTTTTAAACCTAAATTCATTTAATTTTCCAAACCTCTTTGTATTATAATCTTGAATAATAAAAAAAAAAATCAGTGCTTCAGTAAAAAATGTTAACTGATCATACTTCTAACATTCATTACATTTTCACCTGTTCAGCATGTGATTTCACAGAACTCAGAAGCATCCCAGAAAAATAGGATCTAGCTTTCTGGAACCTGAGAGTTACAACATCTGGTAGTCTACAAATTCATCACACAGTCCTCCTATTCCAGGACAAGTAGGTCCATTTTTCAGAATTTTGCTGAAAGTTGCAACTGACAAATACAAATGTTAGGATGAACACCTAACCAAAGTGCCCCATGCAATACTGCACTAAGAGGCGTTACACATCCACACCAAGGAAAGCCTGGAACTGCACCCATTCTCAGCACAGGCCTGAACACACACCAGACGACATCTGCCAGACAACAAAAACCTGAAGCAACCCATTGCAGGCTACCACTTACCAGCACAATTGGGAGAAACGCTGGCCCAAAGAGCTGCAGCCCCTCCCATGCGAGCCATTTTCCCATTACAATGGCAAACACACAAAGCAAAGCATTGCTACAGGAGCTGCTTAGTTTTAAAAAACAGCACGTAATTCACAGTAGTTACGATATATTCCAGTTACAATGTGAAGTACTAACTGAAGGGTTAGTGAAATGGTGTCATGCTTCGTATAGAAGTGCTCCCTACTACACTATGGAGCACAAACCTTCGCGATCCCACCGTCACTCCTGATGCACAAGTTTCAAGCGACTGAACTGCTCAAGATTCATTTTTTGAGCTACTAATTTCTGTGTTCAGGTTAAAATGTGTACCTTCCTCCAGCCAAAGGAAACCAAGTTGTCAAATCTGTCCACACATCCTGTACTAGCTTCCTGCCGAGCCACAGCAGCACCGCGACTTCCTCTTCACGCAGCACTGCGATTGCTGCCATTTCAGCACATGGCGGCTGAGCCCCGTTCGCTGCAAGCTGGCAATCGAGAACCATTTCACGATGCTCTTTAGCACGCACCATTAACGCGCAAGCCAAGGCTTGAGCAGCCTGTCACAGCTTCAGAGCCTGCTCCGCGCTGCAACAAAACAAGCACAGCCATTTCTGGAGACTGAAAAGACCACAAAAACTTTTTTCCAAACAATGGCTTTACAGTAAACAGTGCATCCATCTAACTCCTCTGGGGTCAAAGCAGTCAGAACAACACTATACAGAGGATTTTTATCCACGCCGATCTGTTAAACACTCTCATCCTTCCACACTACCTTTCATTTCATATCTTATAAAAGAAATATTTCTAAATAAAGAATGTGACTGATCTAGGAACAAGTTCTCAAACAAAATCCCATCAATTTCAAGGCACTGCACCCAAAAGCGCTGCCCCTTCACCACCTCCCCTGTCCCCACCAGAGAGCAACACTTTTGCTTTTGAAACCGAGAAGTCTCCCATACCATGTGCACTGCAGTGCCATAATCTGTTAGTAGTATCCCAGCAGTCAGGTTTGCCCCACCAGAGACACCTACCAATATCATGGAGAAAGTTACATGCCTGTATTGCAAAGCCAGCAGAGCAGCAGACACTCCAGCTCCGAGATCCCTGCACACAAACAGCTCTCCAAAGCCCCCAAAGCACACAAGCTCAGCTGTCAGCAGGAGGCTGGACCTGTTGGTGACCCCTCTGTTGCCACACATGGCACAAAACACCAGCAGAAGTAGCCCTCTGAGATGGACTCCAAGAATAGCAAACAGACACAGAAGTCAAAACTAGTTTGAGGAGCAGCATTACCACGGGCAGTATTTCCCTCTGCAAGCATACAACAGCCGTTTCCAAAAGTCACCCAAAACGTCTCAAGCCCACCTTCCAGCTTGCTAGGAGTCTTCTTCATGGAGGAGACACCTCACCCCACAAGTATGCTAGCATAGAAGCAGCAGATATCCAACATGATACATGAAATGTAAAAGACACATAAACCACTTAGTGCCCAACATTACCTGCCCACTCGTCTGTAGCACTGACTGCTGCAGGCACACAGCATCCCTTAGATTCAAGTCAG
This sequence comes from Aythya marila, assembly GCF_965140915.1. Taxonomy (NCBI): domain Eukaryota; kingdom Metazoa; phylum Chordata; class Aves; order Anseriformes; family Anatidae; genus Aythya; species Aythya marila. Next base: position 8,179,817 of record NC_139062.1, on the reverse strand, counting down.
GCTGAGGGCCTGGGGGTTCAATTTCTTAAACAGAGCTTAAAAAAAAAAAGTTGTCAAGCTACAAACAGCACAGCAGTAGCACTCCCCTCAGAGCAAAGGATGAAGTCTAAGGCAAAATCTGCAAAGAGCAGGAGACTTGCTTAAACAGTCTTGTACCAAATCAGTTAAGGGTCTTGAAAAAATATCCTTCTTTTTGAGGATTTTTTGACCTTACAATAAAAATTCAGACACTCCTTTAAATCCTATCTCAAAACGTACACTCTGCAATGTAGAGACATCTCAGCTAGAAACAGCTAACATTTAGTTTATAGAGAAGTTATCTAATTACAAGACATACATCCAAAAAGCTGTTGCTACAAGGTGCTCTCAAGACAACCACAAGACTTCTGGTGAAGACCCATCCTTTGCCATCACCAACAGCCCCAGTCTCAGTGTGCAGCAGAAAAAAATGACAGCAGAAGGGACCCATGGTCCCTACCACCACAAGGGCAGGATGGGCTCTGTGACAGACCTCAGTCTGACGATGGTCTCAGGACCACAAAGGCTGCCCTCAGTACATGAACACCAGCTCAACATAGGGGCGCACCAAGTTCCCAGACACATAGTCAAAGTCTGCCACTTGACAAAACTTGACTATCCCAACATCTACATTGTTTCCAAGCAACTTTTTTTTCTGGACAAGTTACTATGAGTTACCAAAGGAGAAGTCCAAGGTGTTCTTAAAACACATCTGCCCAAGACGAGCTGTTTTATATGCCTAATGCAACTTTTCTAATTAAGCACTGAGCGACAGCTACTTTGCACTACTTCTCAAAAGCTCCTCACAACAAACCAGAGGAGCAGAGATGTGCACAGGACGGGAATTAAAGACAGCTGGCTGGGGGAATTTTAAAAACCCAAACCTAAACTACTAGCAGCGTTATACCACCTTTCAAGTTCAACAATTAAAAAAAAAGGCAGTTGGTAGCCACACCATTGCATTTTAGTCCTACGTTTGAAAGAAGAGCTACCCGTGAAGCCCAGTCAAACAGTAAGCATGACTCAATGGGCCCTGCGCTGCTACAGCAGTCCCAGTGATCCTGTGCTGCAAGGCTGACATCTGCTCATGTGCTTCAGTGCTGGCACTGTCAGTTCGTCCTGCTTTGTACCTCAGAGCAAATTACAGCAGATGTAAGCTGACAACAGTAACCTTTCCTTTAACATCAACTCAACAGGAAAAGGCAAGAGTGCAAGATGGCTGCACCGCCAAAACCAGCCAGCAGCACTGGGAAAACCCCGCCCTTATTAAGCACCAAAAAGCATATGTGCTTGCATTAAGTTCTTATTTTTGTCAAGGACATCTTGAGATTTTACTCTTCGCTAACTGCCCCACAGGATGCTGTTTTACTCTACCGTGTAACAAAATCCTGTTCGGTATCCTCATTCTGTGTTAAGCAGTCCTAGCTAAATGACCTCAGGTTCGTGCCACTAAGTTACAAATACGATGCAGAGCAGCCCTGTGCTGCTGTTTGCACTACTGACTTATCACAGCGCACACTCACCTCGATGTTTCCCTGCCAGTGGCAGAGCTGACATTGGCAGAACTGCTATTTTGATGCACATTTGTTCACAGCGGCAGCCACCCTGCATGCACATCAGCACTGCTGTTATGTTTGGGGAGCGGTGCAGCTGCTGGGGCTCCACGCACACAAACTGCCCGGTGTCTGGAGGAAGCAGCACACCGGGGGGCAGCTCAGGCCTATCAGCAACACTGCCAAGGACTGAAGAGATGAAGCTTTAATAGCATTCCAGAAGAGACTTTTCATCAACACTGACCCACCTCGGTGTTTCTATTAAAGCTAATGAAGCAGCTGGCGAACTAAAACAGCTAAACCCAGAGCTAAAGCAGCAGAGGGTGCCTGGCACCCAGCAGCCGCAGGAGGAAGCAGTGCAGCCCTGCCTCACAGCACAACAGATCTCAGTAGTTGGCACACACAGACACAACACCTCCTGCTCCAGGGCATGGAAGAAGAGGATCCTCCTGAGAGCCCCTCTGCCTAGGCTGAGCAACACAAGCAGTGAAGTCACTGAACTGGAGCCGACTGACTGAACCACAGACAGAGGATGCCCACTGGCATGACACAGCCCAGCACCTCCACAGCCAGGCTTCTCCACTGCAAACAGCTACACAAGCATATGAAGTGGTGGGTGCCTTCCTCCCTTACATCCAAGAACTGCAAGAGTGGTTCCGTTATTTCCTTCCAAAACAGACCACATTGTTGGACAAAACCACAGCACCTTTCAACCCAAGATCTGAGTGGTTCAAGACAGCCCATTACAGGAGGTGCCCGTTGTGGCACCTGAAACCACTGCCACACACACAGCTGACTGCTTCTGAGCCTCCACCAGGCTCACGCCACCACCGCTTGAGCTTGGCCCTGACCCTGATTCAGCGCAGTGAAAGCCTCCACCCAGCCATAGTTTGGTCTACGCTTCGAAACCTGCAATCTGACCACGTGCACAGAAGACTCAATACAGACAAATGTGGTATCTGCACACCGCTTCCAAACAGAAAGGCTCAACAGAAGGCCCGGTGCACACAGAAATCGCACAAGAAGCAAGCATTTGTCTTTTTTCCATGAGATGAGAACAGAGTTCAGAATAATTTATGCTGGGAATTATGCCTTACCATTCAAAAGAAATGGTGGTAAATTAGCAACACAACAGCTTAAAAATAGAACAATGCTTCCGAAAAGCTTTTGCACATCTAGCTCATTTTCTCTTTATAAAGCCACTTTAGAGAAGTCAGTAATGCCTCATGAAAAACAGTGACTTTACTGATGAGGAAACGGGTTAAACGGTATTTTGGAGCTTTTAAAACTTCTTTAAAGCAGAAATCATAACCTGAAACTCAAAAGGAAGAGCACAAAGGTCAATTACATGACAACACAGTTGAAACTCTGCTTCCTACATTCGTTATTTTAAGCTTATTGCATACCCAGGACTAAGTAAACTCAATTCTTCCATCCAACATCCATCTAAAGGACCCACCACCAGAACCTGGGAATACCTTGCCTTAATGCACATTCTGTCACTTTTTTGCTTTCTGGTCTCTGATTTTGGCCAGTAACCCAGGTACCATCAGAAAGGTACAAAAGTGGTTACAAGAACTTCCCAAGGCAGCTGCCGCAACAGGGCGTCCACAGATACTCCAGAAGGTTTAAGCCCTAGGAAGTACTGCCACTGCTACCCTTAGCTCATATGGTATAAACTATTTTATACATGGCTTGAAGGAAGCCACCTAATTAACTGATGATAGGATGCAGAAGTATAGCTGCTTTAAATTCCTGTTAAAAGTTCAGTATAAAAGCTAATCTAGTCATTATGTCATTTTATTTGTTGTATATTAAATAATAAAAATAGGGTTTTTTTATACACATTTAGCATAACGGGGTGACAGTAGCCATGGCAGAAGCCTAGAATACACTAAGTGGATAAAGAAAGCTTCTTGCTAGACAGAGTACTAGAACACAATTTCACTTCTATTTACTTTGACAGCAACCTCACCTTCCAGAAAGAGGCGTTCTTTCCTCAGAAGCCAGGCCTCAAGCATGAGGATAACTACATCCCTCTACAACTACTCTTTACAGGCCATCGCTGTAGAAGCTGGGATGGCTGAAATTCGTATGATCGAGCATAAAGACAAAGCAAAAGCTGGGCCAAACCCAGAAGGCAGGCAGATGGACTAGCAGGACTGAAGGGTGCAGGAGCACAGACGACTGAAAGCTGCAAGCACTTGTAGTATAAAACAGATAACCAAAACTGCAGTGATGTGTATTCAGTATATTGTACAGGTTTTCAGAAGCCTGAAGCAGTGCTGGAACCTATTATACCAATACATTGTATCAACTTTGAAGCCTGTAGGGCAACAGATAACTGATGAAAAGATTTTAATTAAATGTCCCAGCTGTCTACGCTCATAAGACTTGGAAATTTTTTTTCAGTACAATTCCATTTTAACTAGAAGGAGCTGTAATATCAGGATTAGCAGCCAGCTGCACACCGCACTCAGCACCAGCCTTGTACACGTTTCCTAGGAAAGTAAGAAAAAGATAGAGGCACGCTCATCTGGGAAATCCCTACAAGTTTCAGATGGCTCCGTTTCTCTTTACAAGTGATCTTTTAGTAGAAGATCTACAGTTTTATTCTAGATACTCCAGGGATTTCACAACAGATCTACTTCACAACAAAAACAAACATTTCAAAACTGGCCATCAGTCTTAGGTAAGCAAATAACCCAAACCTGCATATGTAATGAATCAAAAGCATCAGGTACAGGTCATGAATAACCAAGTTCAAAGTACGCAAATCTAACAATTAAAATTTCTGCCTAAAACATGTTAGCAAACTGCAAGCAAGTTTTATCTTGCATTACAGTAGTTTTTATTCCTTGCCAAGACTTAAAAATGCTTTTCCTCCTTATTACTGAGGCACATACGGAGTAAACACTTTGAACAAAGAATGATTTCACAATTAACAATATATTGATTCAAGCCTTATGGTCATCCGTATGACCTGTTTCAGACATATATTTGCCTTCCCCATAATGGGTACAATAACAAAGAGCAGTTTGCAAAGAAGAACAACAGATTTTCCACATATAGTTATCCAAACATGAAGACTTTCTATCTAAAGTTGCTTTTGCAATTGAACCTTTCGCTAACCAAAAGAGGCAATTTAAAGTGCTTTACTGAACTATTCCAATCAGTAACACTTCAAGCTTGACAAAGGCTTTAAATACTCTTCTAAAGAAAGGAAATTTAGGGTATTTCTATTTCACATTTTGAATAAGGACAGTTAGCACCTCTTTTTCTAGGGGAGAGAAAACATTCACAGATGAACAGGAGACAAAGACGATCATAGATGGTCAGACCGAACTACTTTTGACTCCACAGTCATCACCGGTCTCCTCATTAAGGCCTCGTCTTTACGGCGCTTTGTCGAAGGATGGTAGCAGAGCAGCTCTAGGGGTTGCAGTACCCACCCGGACAGGGCAAACGCACCATTTTGCAACTCTTTCTTAAGGACGGCTTTCACAACCCTAGCTGTTAGGCTCACAGCCACCTGGCTGCAGAGGGCATCCCCCCGCTGCCACCAGGTCCCACCGGCCTCACGCCTACCACCGCGACAGCTCCACAAGGCGCTGCGGCAGCCCCTTCACCTTACAATCGGGGCTCCAAAACCGAAAGGGAAAAACGCGCCTCAGCAGCGGCCCTCGGCGCACCGCCACCGCCTCCTGCGCTCGCCGACACCGGGAGCGGGCCCCGGGGCAGGGCAGCGGCACGGAGCGCCCCCCGCCGCCCCTCCGGCCCAGGGGGCCGCAGCGGGGCCTCGCACAGCGCCGCGAGCTGGGCGGCGCTCGCCCCCGGAAGGAGCGGGAGGCCCGAGCCCCGCCAGTACCGGCCCCGGCCTCCCCGCAGCCCAGCCGCCGCTCCCCGCCAGGTGCCGAGGCACCGGCATTTTCCCTCCCTTCCCCCCCTCCCCTCCCCCTGCTCCGCTCCCCTCCCGGCGGGGCCCGAGGGGGCCTCCGGGCCCGGCCCTTCCTGCTGCCGCCGCTCCCCAGCGCCGAGGCCCCGCCGCAGCGGGCGGAGGAGGAGGAGGCGGCGGCCGAGCTCCGCCGACCCGGGCACCGCCGCACGCCCCCCCCCCCAGGCGCACCCCTACGGGCAGAGCCCCGGCTGAGGAGGCCCCGCACGCACAGCGCGGCACCGGGAGGGCGGCGCCCGGCCGGCCCCGAGCGCTAACCCCCTCCCGCCCCCCCCCCCCTCGCGGCGCGGCTCCCCCCGGCCGGGGGCTGCGGGGGGCGGAGGGGCCCGGCCCGTGCCCCGCTCACCTCCGCGTCTCCAACGGGCGTTGGCAGCTCGCTGCGGGGTCTCCTCGGCTCAGGCACAGGGGCACGCCGCCGCTGACGTCATCACGCAGCGGGCTGGGGGGCGGGGCCTCGCCGACTCGGGCGGGGTTTGCGCGGCCGGCGATGACGTCACCCGGCGGGGGGGCCGAGGGCACCGCGGGGCCGCCTCGACAGGGCCCGGAGCGGCCTCGGGGCTGGGGGCTCCGCGCGCTGGTCCCCGCCCCCCGCCCCCCGCCCAGGCCGCTAGGGCAGTGCCGAGGCGGCCAAATAGCGCTGCCGTCCCGGCAGGGCCTTCGGCGGAGGAGAGCCCGGCTGCCGTCTCCTGTAGGCCGGGTGTCCCCGCCCCGCCAGCCCTCTGAGTGAAAAGCACTGCCCTTCAGGAGCACCCGGAGAAAAGCTCCGGGCCCTGCTAATTTAAGAAGCACGAACCAAAAAGCGGCCTTTCTGACTGTTTAGAGGCATGTTTAGATGCATTGGATCCTTAAAAGCCAGGAAGACCTGCTGGTTTTGTAGCGTGGCTCAGGAAGGCGAAGTGGTAGCAGCAGGAAGCTTGGGGTTAAAAGTCCCTACAACAAACAGCTGAAAACCATCGGGCAGGGCTGAGACGCCTCCCTGCCCCTCCTCTGATCCTGCCTGCAGTGCCCAGCCCTGGTTCTGTGCCTACTGCAATGGACAAGATGTACAGACGGGCCATGAGCAGGAGCTGAAATGCTTTTAGCAGATCAGAGAGATGTTTCCCACACTCTCCGTACCGTTTATGCCATCAAGCCATTAATAAATCCATCTTTCTGGACCAAAAGAAGACATCAAGGCTCATGTCAGCAAACATCAGCTCCGGGGTGCATGTCCAAGAGAGGATCAGATGTTCAGAGTATCTTTCTGTCATCCCTTATAAGCAAGCCCCATTTTATCTGCACATCCAAAGACGGAGCAAAACCACTCTGCCCAGTGCTAATGGCATCAGAAGCACATCTATGTCTGCTGCCAGAACCGCCCATCCCCAGGGGGTTTGGAGCAGGCTGTTGGCTTCAGACCACACTCACTCATGGAAGTGCAAGTGGAAAGAAATATTTTCAAAATACCATGTCCAGGCGGATTCCTACCTACAGCTGCTGTTTCCAAAGCCAGCAAGCTGCACCACACCATCCCCACTGACTGCAGTGGCACTGTTTCAGGAGGAAGAAGGGCTGTTCGCACAGCGGTGTTCCTTGTTGCAACCAGTTTTGCCCAAAAAACATATAAATTCAAAATTTCCAATGTCACCAAGTCCATTCTTAGCTTGTATGTGAACTAACTCAGGACAGTCAGTGTCCTCAAATGCAAAAGCATTAAATTAATCTTGGGTGTATACAGAGGAAACTGAATGGAAACAGGTCTCAAAGGAGAAGGCTGACTTTTAACCTTTTTTCCAGGAATTGCGTTACATACAGGAGCTGCAACAGTCAGTTAGCCTTCTCCCCCTTCCCTCCCAGTGAATGTAGCTTGGTATGCCCTCAGGAGCATACCAAAAAAAGAACCCTGGAAAGACAGCCAGGGTTCTTTTAAAATTCAAAGCCCCACAGTTCCTTGCTATGACTTACGCAGAAGTTCAAAATGAAAAAAAAAAAAAAAAAAAACTCCCCAGATGCACAGAATGAAACCCTCAGCACAGCAGTGTTTTCTGAAATGAGTCAGACACCTGCTGCCTCATTCACTCCTCACCTACATGTTTGCTCCTCCAAGCAAAGAGGGCACACGTTCGTGCAAATGCAAGGCATGAGAGATGTGTGGGAGCACGGAGCAGCCGGCACCTCACATGTAGACAGCTCGGACCTTCTCTCTATGGCACTGCGTCGCGCTGACTCCTCCCAGTTGGTGTTTGGTGCCTTGTTCATGATGAAATTCCTGCCCCATTGATCCAAAATGCATCAAGGGCACTGTAGAGGCTGAACCAAGTGGATGCACTCATGAGCCTGGAGGTACTGAAGAGATCCTCCCTCCCCAAGCTGTCTCAGTGTTTTTGCCAACACTGGCTTCCCTGTTCTCATGTAATTGATACGTTACCGAGATGTGATACTGGAGTAGAAACTCATCCTGCTGCAAGTACCACAGGAGGCTCCAGTTTGGCACATTTCACCTGTCCGCCACCAGCTCCATCCCTGCCTGTTTTACATGGGGTGGGTTGCTTGACTCTGCAGCAGTGCCCCACACAAGCTCGTGACCTCCGCGTCTCTCACCTTTTGATACTTTCTGTGTATTTTCATACAGCCATAGTGATTTCACTCTTCTGCTACAAACCCAAGGGAAACACCTTTGCCACACCTAAAGTGACAGGGAGCTGCAGCTGCCAGGTTTGGCCACATAGAATGACCTGAGGTAGCAGAGGGCTCAGGACAAGGAGTAGTGCTGGAAGAAGGCTGGCTCAGAGCACTAACCCTCCGTGACAGACAGCTGTCACTCCAACAGCAAGTGCTGGCACCCAGGGGAACTGCAGTGGGGCATGGGGGAGTTCTGGAGCACAGGGGGTCAGGGCCTTTGCTGGAGGTATGAAGTCATGCTGACAGCATACCAAATAACAAGCTGCAAAGGACAGAAGGCTGTGAACATCACCCTAATCCCCTTGTGCATGTACATTAACATACAGCTTTTCATAGCATCATAGAATGATTAAGGTTGGAAAAGACCTCCAAGATCATCTGGTCCAACCTATCACTACTGTTGTCACCCACTAAACCATGTCCCCAAGCACCATGTCCAACCTTTCCTTGAACACCCCCAGGGATGGTGACTCCACCACCTCGCTGGGCAACCTGTCCCAATCAATGCCTGACCACTCTTTCCAAGAAGAAATGTCTCCTCATTTCCAACCTGAACCATCCCTGGCACAACTTTAGGCCTTTCCATCTAGTCCTAGTTTTAAAAACAGAAACAACCAGGGCAGGAATACCCTCCTCCCAGAGGAGCATAAATCACCACACAAGAAGCTCCCTGATGTTGCTGTAATTAGCACCACAGAAAAACCCATACAATAATTAACTTTCTCCCTTCCCAGTTAAGATTTAATATCATGCAGCAAAATAAGACCTGAAGTGATGAAACAAGCAGAAAAAGATCTGGACAGATTGGAGAGCTGGGCGATCACCAACCACATGAAGTTTAACAAAAGCAAGTGCCAGATCCTGCACCTGGGACAGGGCAACCCTGGCTTTACGTACAGACCGGCGATGAGACGCTGGGGAGCAGCCCTGCAGAGAGGGATCTGGGGGCTGTGGCTGACAGCAAGTTGAATATGAGCCAGCAGTGTGCCCTGGCAGCCAGGAGGGCCAACCATATCCTGGGGTGCATCAAGCATGGCATTGCTAGTCAGTTGAGGGAGGTGATTGTCCTGCTCTACTCTGCACTGGTGCAGCCTCACCTCGAGTACTGTGTGCAGTTCTGGGCACCATAGTACAAGAAGGACATGAAACTGTTGGAGAGTGTCCAGAGGAGGGCGACGAAGATGGTGAAGGGCCTAGAGGGGAAGACGAATGAGGAGTGGCAGAGGGCACTGGGCCTGTTCAGCCTGGAGAAGAGGAGGCTGAGGGGAGACCTCATCATGGTCTACAACCTCCTTGTGAGGGGGAGTGGGGAGGCAGGTGACCTATTCCCTGTAAACACCAGTGATAGGACCAGTGGGAACGGTGTTAAGCTGAGGCAGGGGAAGTTTAGGCTGGACATCAGGAAGAGGTTCTTCACCGAGACACTGGTTGCACACTGGAACAGGCTCCCCAGTGAAGTAGTCACTGCACCAAGCCTGTCTGAATTTAAAAAGTGATTGGATTGTGCACTTAGTCACAGGGTCTAAACTTTTGGGTAGACCTGTGCGGTGCTAGGAGTTGGACTTGATAAACTTTACAGGTCCCTTCCAACTTGGGATATTCTATGATTCTATGAAAAAAACAAAACACACTGTCAAATTAGGCACTCGTGACTTGATAAGGAATTAATTATGCCCTGGTCTAATAACAGCACACTGCTTTTAATCTGCCCTGTGCTCCAAGCAAGGAAGGGCATGCTGGGAAAAGCTGCTTGAAAAGTCCTGCACTGCCCAAGGACTGGGCTGCTGCCAGGGCCTGCCACCGGGACAGGGCTGACCTAGGGTGATGGCAGTACCAGGACAGGAGAAAGCCCAGGACAGGAGGGACGCAGGCTGTGGGGAAGCTTTGTCACACCCCTGTGAGACCAGGACACCTTCTGGGGGGCCAGATCCAGCTGGCCAGGATGGCTCCAGCGTGCGCAGCAGCGGGATGCAGGAGGAGAGGTTAGGAAATAGTGGCCAGGAGTCAGGAAGGTCCGATCAGGTCCCAGCTTGGGTCCACTCCAGGTCATACTAGCCTCATCATCCCAGGGATGACCTGCACCCCTCAGATGTGCTGCTCTTCCCCTTGCAGGAGGGAATAGCTCTTCCCACAGGGAATTGGTGCTGCCAGCCCTCAGGGGCACGGGGACCTTCTCCAACAAGTGCATGCTCCTCACCATGAAGGGAAGGCAAAAATCTGCTGTATGGGTAATACATGCTGGTAGCTGGAGAGGCTGCAGTGAGCAAAGCCATCTCCCTGGGGAGGAGCAGCACTGCCAATGCTAGCAGCCCCAGCACGTAAAACTGGGCACTGGGGCGGTTTGCAGTTCTTCAGCCAGGCAGGACAACGCTCTTCTCCTGCTGCCTTAAAAGTGAGGAGAGTCCAACTCCACTGAGAAGCCACACCTCCATCCCTGCTGGGCCCAGACCCCAGGGGCACAGTTCTCTGGGCACTGAGGGTAGGCATCTCCTCAGCTCCAATCTCTGCCTCTCCCCAGCTCTTCGTGGAAAATAGAGGCTGGAGATGGCTTACCAGCCCCACACACCACTGAGCCTTCCTGGTAAAGCAGGACTTCGATCATGCAGACAGGACACAGGACCCATCTTGGAGATCATCTGAGATCAAGTTTGATTCGTTTCATTTTCTCCAGTGCTCTGGTACAGATACATCCAGTGTAAGCGGCCCCTGCACACTCCTGTCTCACTCTGGCAGCTCAGCCACTCAATGCCAAGAGGAAATCACAGAATCACAGAACAGCTTAGGTTGGAAAGGACCTTAAATTCCAACCACCCTGCCATGGGCAGGGATGCCACTCACCAGATCAGGTTGCCCAGGGCCTCATCCAACCTGGCCTTGAACACCTCCAGGTATGGGGCATCCACCACCTCTCTGGGTAGCCTGTTCCAGTGCCTCACCACCCTCTGAGTGTAGAATTTCCTCCTAACCTCTAATCTAAATCTCCCCTCTTTTAGTTTAAAGCCATTCCCCCTCGTCCTATCATTGTCTGCCTGAGCAAAAAGTCGCACTCCATCTTTTTTTTTTTTTTTTTTTTTTTTTTTTATAAGCCCCCTTTAAGTGTAAGAAGCTGCAATGAGGTCACTCCAGAGCCTTCTCTTCTCCAGGCTAAACATTCCCAGCTCCCTCAGCCTTTCCTCACAGAATGTACAAGGGCTGTGGAACACCAACCTTCCGAACCATGGACAGCAGCCAGCCTGACAGTCTGAAGCCTGCCTGGCACTTTTGAGGATGCTCTTCCAAAACTAGGGGGCTCCAGGCCACCCCATGCTCGAGGCTCAGGGGTTCAGACTCTGCACCAGCTGGGACAGAGACCCATATACTCAAGTCACAACAGACCTTTCTGTGCGTGGGGTTTTGACCACTCTTCCCAGGCCACAGGGCTTCCTAAATATGCGTGTTTTAATGAGGACCCAAATCCAGCCCTGAAATCATTACCTGCCGCAAGCAGTCACACTGAGGTACACCACAGCCAGACAGGTAAGACACATTTTGTAGCACTACCACATCCGCCCCAAGCATGTTTGCTTTTTGCCCCAAGCCCTCTTGAAATTACTCCACCTGATATTATCTGCCACTTGATACAGCTTGGTGTAAGTCAAAGAAATAAGTTACTCGATTACTAGAAAATCCAGTAAGACTGAATTCAGAATTAGTCTCATTAAAGCACAGAGCAAGTACTTGCAGCATCAGCATGTTTGTTTCTTGGTCTCTTTCCTTGCCCTGCCTTTGGCAGCACCCAGGCACTGCCCATCTGCTCAGAGGTCATGCGTGGTCACCACAGTTTGCATCACTTGGTGAGACCCTGGAAGTTGGGCTCTGTACACAGGGGCAGCACAGCCTGCCGGCTCAGCAGCTTGTCCAGGATGTTTATTTCAGCATCTCGCCTCTCGATGTCCTCAAACGGAGTCCAGGACATGTCGTGCTGGAGCTTATAGGCACCAAGAAACTCGTGGGGACTGGTCCCCCACTCCTGGAGGAGAAAGGACAGATTCACATCACTACTCAGGTTCCCTCGAAGCTGGACTGTGCTTATGGCCCCTCTGTCTGGGCTGGCTTGCCCTTCCACCTCTGAGGCAGTCCCAGCTACACAACTCCACCATTTTCTAACGTAAAAATAGGATCAACTACCCTGAGTCTAAGGCTGGATCAAGCTACAGTGCTGCTGACACAGGGAGGCTTGGGGATTCAACATCACCCCAACCTGTGCAGAGCTCTTCTACCCTGCTCTGTACTTTGCTCTGCTTTCTCTGAAGTCCTCGCTCTGCACATAAGAAAAGTGGTACCTGGGAGGAAGACACCCCTGACACTAACCCCACCACTCAAGGGCAGAGCCATCCCCATTTCCCATAGAAACAAAACACCAAGCTGCAAACCAGCCCAGCCCCTGGGCTGAAGCACTTGAACAAACTGTGCTGCCACACAGCCGCGCTGGACAGGGAAGGCCCAGGGCATGTTTGCAGTTCATTACTTTGAAAGCACTGCAAAGACTGAATTCAGGTCTACCTGCCACACATCTCACCCACCTTCTACCAGCATCTAAGAGAACTTCATAAAATGGCTCTTACACCAGCAGGTAACTCAGACCAAGAACACTACCAAATGGGCAAGGGCCCACTAATATTTCCATCAAGCTAGTGCTTTTCTCTGAGTTCCAGAAGTGCCCAAGCACTAGAAACTTGTTGTTTTTCTCCTCTCCCAGTTCCTCCAAAGCTGTTACCGCGCACCTTAGGAGACAGGAGGGAGAAGTATCTTTGGCCACTCTCCCGCCTATACAGGTAGTAAATGTTTCCTGGCTTCTTCACAAAGTTGCAGGCCACGTGGTGCAAGTCAGCATCTCTGTTAGCTTCCTCCAATACCTAAAAAACAAATTTAAGATTTCTAGGTGAAATATAACTTATTTGCACGCTATCACATCTGCCTAAAACACTGCTTGCATGGCCTTGCCCTCCCAGCACAGTTCTGGCTTCACACAGCACATCTTCACTCACCCCAGGAAGCGGATGCTTTCCAAAGGGACAATTTATTTTCTGTTTCCTCATCTGAGCTGAACCCTGGGGCTCATGCACCACTCTACCAAGGTGGAGTTACCTCCAAGCAACAGCAACCTCTTCACAACCTCAGGTTCACCTCCACACCTCATCCCACCATGTGCTGGGCTCATTCCTTGCCTCCACACACGGTCACCAGGCCCTGCAGAGGTCACCTGGGGAAGGGACAGCAAACAAATGGGAATTCAGCTTCCCAGCATCCTCCAGCTGACTGCTCTATGGCTCCAGCAGATAATGACCAAACGACACACTCGCCCTGATGGCTGCGGGCCAGTTGCAGTGACTGGCAGCTCCTTTCTCACTCCAATCCTTCTCTTTGCTTCCAGAACTCATGATTGCAGCCCCAGGGGTGAAGGCAGAACCAAGGACAGCCGAGCCCCACTGTGTTTGTGGCCAGGTCTGACTGCTCTGGCAAAAGAGCCTGGACAAACTCAAGAGCTGAGACGTGGCCAATCACTGGGGAAAAACTCATCTGTTCTGTGCCAGGTCCTCGTTGGAGCATGACCCACAGGCTGCAGGGACAGGAGATTCCCATCACACAGCCACCACTGACGCCTGAGCTGCTCTGGTCTGACCCCCAGCTCCCATTGCTCCTGAGAAAGAAGTTGGTCTGCGCAGGCTGAAGTCCTCCTTGCTATGCAGAGGAAAGTCCCAAAAACATCTCCCCCACCCCCAGCTGGTACCAGACAATAAACCTTCATTGTGTCCCCACTGAACCTTCTCTGTTTGGCTTCTGGCAATGATTCGCATCCAGGTTGCAGATTGTTCCAAATGCTTTGCCATCACCTACGAAGCTACTTTTTCCTTCCTGTTTCCTCACAGCCAACATGCAAGCTCAAGGCAATGATCTCCCCGCCCAGCCACCAAGAGACCTGCCCTCACCTTCCGAGCCTGCTCCTGCAAATACCGGATCTGCTCGGCAATGACGGTCAGGCGGTTGCAGGCGTTTGCTCGGACGAAGTCACCCGCCTGCAAGGAAGAATGGGGCTGTTCAGGACCGGGGCAGCCAGGGCTCTCTCTGGACACTTCCACGCCAGAGATCTGGACGTGCGCTGGAGAAGCCATGGCCACAGCCTCGCTCAGGGCTTGGACAGGGCTGTGGTGCTGCAGGAGTTGCCCAGGGAGCTCTGAGCCCACCAGCCTGGCAGGGGGACACCCAGGCACCCCCAGGAAGGGAAGTGACAGCCACAGGGCCAGGAGGAGGCACCGGGGTGCCTGGGACCGCAGCCAGCAGCAGAGGGGGCGGTGGGAATTTCCAGGAGACTCTGCTAGGCCAAGAGGCAGCGGGACGCGCTGGGAGAAGGCAGGAGGATGTACTGGGGTGACTGGGAGGCACAGGGGGAGGCAGCAGGACACACCGGGAGGCACTAGGGGAGGCAGGGCAGACTGGGAGGCACTGGGAGGCACAGGGGGAGGCAGCAGGACACGGCACAGGGCACGGGACAGGGGGCCCCAGGAGACGGAGGGCGGCACTGGGAGCAGCGGCCCCGGGACCGGCGCTGTCCCGGGAGGCCCTGGAGGAGGCCGGGCAGCAGCGGGACACCGGCCGCCTGCGCAGCCCCACACCCGCCCCAGCCGCTTCCCCTCACCTGCTGCACCTGCCGGGCCAGGGCCACCAGGTCCCCCGGGTCCCCGACGCGGGCGGCCCGCCCGGCGCCGCCCTCCGCCAGGGCCAGGGCCAGGCCCGCGCCGCCGCCGCCGCCACCGCCGGGCTCCGCTCCCCCCGCCGCCGCCATGCCGGGGACAGGGGCGGGGCCTCCAGGGGGCGGGGCCTGACGGAGGGGCGGGGTCTGACGGGGGGCGGGGCATCTCGGGGGCGGGGCCTCCCGGAGGGGCGGGGCTTGCCGAGGCTGGGCCATGGCGCTGGCGGGGCGGCTGCTGCCGCTGCTGCCGCTGCTGGCGTGGGCGGCGGGGCCCCCGGAGCCGGCGGGGCCCTCGGAGCCGGCCGAGCCCCCGCTGCCGGCCGAGCCCCCGGACGCGCTGTTCGCCGCCGGCGCCGAGGCGTACGCGCGGGGCGATTGGCCCGGCGTGGTGCTGCACATGGAGCGGGCGCTGCGTGCCCGCGCCGCGCTGCGCTCCCGGCTGCTGCGGTGCCGCCTGCGCTGCGCCAACGCCACGGCCGGGCCGGCGGAGGAGCCCCGGCCCCAGCCCGAGCCCGAGCCCCCGCTCCGCGACCTCCTCTTCTTCCGGGGGCTGCTGCGGCGCGCTGCCTGCCTGCGGCGCTGCGGCCCCGCCGCGCCCTCCAGGTACCGCCTGGGCGAGGAGCTGGAGCGCGAGTTCCGCAAGCGCAGCCCCTACAACTACCTCCAGGTCGCCTACTTCAAGGTACGGCCCGCGGGGGGGGGCGGCGGGGAGCGCCCCGCGGGGTCTCCCGGGAGCGGAGCTCCGCGGGCGGGGGGACGCCGGGGGTGTCCCGGGCCCCGGGAGGGGGCGATGCTGGGGGCCGGGGCTCGGGGGCTGGCGGCCGCCCTGGCGGCGGGGGTCGGGAGGCGGCCCCGGGCCCTCCCCGCCCTCCCCGGCTCCCCCCGCGGTGCCACGTCGGGCCTGGCCGCGGCCCTGCTGGAGGAGCCGCGGCAGCGGGGCAGAGCCGGGCTGCTGCTTTTTGGGTAGGGAGCAGCTGGACAGGACGATCCCGGGGGTCTTTTCTGACCTTCACCGTGCTATTCTGTGACCCCGTCGGGTCCCTGGGGAGCTTCCCCTCAGCACCGTGCGCATAGGCCGTGGACAAACGGGAGGAGGTTTCGGTCCCGGTTCCTCACGCCTCCTGCCACCCCCCACCCAGATCAACAAGGTGGCGAAGGCTGTGGCAGCGGCGCACACCTTCTTTGTGGCCAACCCTGAGCACGTGGAGATGAAGCAGAACCTGGAGTACTACCAGATGATGGCGGGCGTCAAGGAGGCCGACTTCATTGACCTGGAGGCCAGGCCACACATGGTGAGCACCCCATCCACGGGTTTTATCCACAGGGGTTAGAAAGATGGATTGTGTTGGCTGGGATCGTGGCGACAAGCCTAAAATTCATGGCCATGGCTGGGTGTGGGGAAGAGAAGATGGGTCTGCCACCAAGAGGCGCTGGGCAGCATTGGCTGAGTGACTTTGAGGGCACTTCTG
Source organism: Aythya marila (assembly GCF_965140915.1). Classification (NCBI taxonomy): domain Eukaryota; kingdom Metazoa; phylum Chordata; class Aves; order Anseriformes; family Anatidae; genus Aythya; species Aythya marila. The sequence continues at coordinate 8,163,431 of NC_139062.1, read as the reverse complement.
GGATGGTGACAAGGGCTTTCCTGCAGCAGGGGCTGTGGCAGGAGTAAGGTTCCCCTCTCCCAGGGACACCCTCGGCGCTGTTGCGGCCCTGCAGTGAGGGGATGTTGCAAAGAGCAGCAGACCCCGCAGTCATTCCTTAGCCTGGTTCTCCACAGACTGAATTTCGACTAGGCGTGAGGTTTTACACAGAGGAGCAGCCCGCTGCAGCTGTCCTGCACCTAGAGAAGGCACTGGAGGAGTACTTTGTGGCAGACACTGAGTGCCGTGCACTCTGTGAGGGGCCCTATGACTACGAAGGCTACAACTACCTGGAGTACAACGCAGATCTTTTCCAGGCCATGACAGGTAGGAGTGCGTGTACAGCATCCTGCCTGACAGCCTGGGGACTCCCCTGATTTCCCTGTGGGGTGAGCATGCATCTCATCCTGAAAAGAGCAAGGCCTATCCTAGATTTTCCTAGGAGGATCCTGATCAGTAAGTTGTAGGAGGTGTTTCTACCTGCTCAGTGCTGGGGATGCTGCCCATGATCCACCACATACTCCTAGAGGGACCAGCAGAGGGTCACCAGGACACAAGACTGGGAAGCTGGGGCTGGGTATGAGGAACACCTCCTTCCCTGGAGGGTGGCACACCTATGGCACCAGCCCTGTCAGAGGAGACCACCATCCCTGTGGGGTTCTGACACTGAAGAGCCCTGGTGCAGTGCTGGCACCAGGTGGTTGGAGTGGGGACCCCCAAGGTCCCATCCACCAGCCCTTTGGTGACATCACCAGCAAGTGGTGACGTTGGTATTTTTTTTCCTACCAGATCACTACATGCAGGTGCTGAGCTGCAAGCAGGGCTGCGTTACAGAGCTCGCCTCACAGCCTGGCCGGGAAAAGCCCCTGGAGGATTTCCTGCCCTCGCACTTCAACTACCTGCAGTTTGCCTACTACAACAGTAAGTAGCTTGTTGCCCCATCCTTTGCTGGCTGGGACTCCAGCACATGGCACTGCTGTCATCACCACAGACGATGTGCTCTAGGGTAGAAATAAAGGGCAGGCCCTTCTCCGTGGGCAGGAATGTGCCGCAGGACAGCTGGGTCTTGCTGCCCTTGGTTGCAGTAAGTCTCCGTCCCCCTTTAGATGCCAAATTCCCAGGAAGCTTCACTACAGCCTAGAGAAGTATATTCTTTTTCTCCTGCCAACTTTCAACCTCAAACTCCAAATGACAGAGGCACCCTCCAGAAGAGTTAGTTATAACCCAGGCGAATGCACCTCTTTTTTTTGTTGTTGTTCTCCTCCTTAGAAAAAGTTGAATTAGTTCTTTGCGTGTTTCTCCAGAAAAAGGAAAAAAAATGAACCCCAAGAAGACTGAAAGGATGGAATACTGTAGATGAAAGTAGGTCAGAGTGCTTAAGTGACTGAAAATTGCAGCTTGGTCTGGAAATGGTTGGGTGTTGCTGTTTGGAAATAGGCTTTAAGATATAATTTCCAGGCATGAAAACTACCCAGCCAGTGGCATTGATTTCTGGTGAGGTGGAGGTGGGCGAGGGCCTTGGGCTGTTACTTTCCCTTTGTATCAGTGGTTATCTTTCCTCCAGAGTATCTGCCCTTGCTTGCAAGGGAGACCTTTTGCAGAATAAGAGTTTTCTCTGTTGTTTCTCCTCTGCATCCCCATTTACTCTTTCTGATGCACTGTTTGAAAGCGTCCAGCCTTAGAGCTTATGATCTGTTTATTCTGCATTAGACTGAGCTTGCCAGTGTATCGTCTTCCTGATGACTAGACCCTGCCAAACCCCTTTCATCCTTCCCAGTTGCTGTCCCAGCAGCAGATCGTGCTTGTGCCAAAGCTGGACACCAGCAAGGCAGGGAAAATACATGCCATAACAGTTCTGTTTCTCTTTCCAGGTGGGAATTACGAAAAAGCAATTGAATGCACCAAAACCTACTTGCTCTTCTTCCCAAACGATGAGGTGATGAACCAGAATTTGGCCTATTATACTGCTGTCCTGGGGGAAGACCTGGCCAGGCCCATTGAACCACGAGAGGTGGGTGACCATCTGGGATGAGACATTGTGGGGACAGGTTCTGTCCTCTTGGGGCTCACAGCCTTTGCAGCTGTTTCACAGTCAGCTCTGGGTGGGCTTGCAGTGGGAGTGGTCACCCTCCATCAGCAGGGCAGAGAGGAGAGGATGAATGAGAGACCTACTGGTCTCAGACCAAAAAGAGTCTGACTGATCCACGCCCATGAGTGTACTTCACATCTCTCTCTGTCTCCTGTCCTGGGCAGTGTAACAGAGCTGGTGGTTTTGTGAGCAAGTCCCAAGGCAAATCTGTTCTCTGTGCTGCTGTGTCAGGGCAGATAGGAGGGAATACTGCTTGTTAACAGCTGGAACTTAGCTGAGACTGAAAAACATCACTGACTAAATAGCTTTGGCCAATTTACATGGCCAAGTGAATGCTTGATTGCTTACACAAATTGAACAGCACTCCTGGGAGAGGTATAGGAGAGGCAAACAGTCTTTTTTGTGAAGGCATGTATTTGAGAAGATCAAACCCACCTCTTCGACATGATTGAACAACTGAAGTGAATTTTCTTTAGAAGGAAAGAATCTCACTTCAAAATAGCTGGGGCCAAAGGCTCTGGTGCTACCTTAGAGGTGGTAGACGGGAATTCAGGTCTCTGCCATGCATCAAATGGGGCACAAAAGGGAATCTGCTTCTCCAGAGCCTTCTGCAGGAGGGACATGTGTCCCCTTCCATGTGCCTGTGTCTCCCTCATCCTATCCCTAGGGCTCATCCACATAGGAAAGTTCAACCAGGATGGGGAAGTCACTTGCTCCCCAGCTGCCAGAGAGTCCAGGAAACCAGAGCAGTGGGTCTGGAGGGAGGCCCATGGGAGCAATGCAAATCCCACACCCTCCTGCCCTCACTCAGGATGTTTCCAGAGCACTTGTGCAGTGCCCTGACCCATCCCTCTTGTCCCTTTCCCCAGGAGATCCAGGCATACCGCCAGCGAAGCCTGATGGAGAAGGAGCTGCTCTTCTTCAGCTACGATGTCTTTGGGATCCCATTTGTGGACCCGGTGAGTGGCATTAGACCTGGCTGGTCGTGGCAGTCAGGGGTGTGTCTGCAGGGGAAAGGGATGTGCTGTTTGTGTCTGAGCTGGATCCTTGTCCAGCTCCTGCTGTTGCTGTTGTTGTGGCTGCAGGACACGTGGACCCCCGAGGAGGTGATACCAAAGAGGCTGCGAGAGAAACAAAAGTGAGCAGCTGCATGAGCCTTCCTGATGGGGAGGAAACCAGTGGGGAGTACCCCGCTGCCTTCCTGGGATTTGGGCTGAATTGGGGGGCTGCAGAGTCACTGCCAGGGAAGTTATTTGATGTTGGAGCTGGGAGAGGCTGCTGGAGGGCAGCACTTGGTTCTCCAGCTTGGCCCTTGGGTCACAGGGTTGGGTAGGCCACCATGAGTGGCTTGGGGCAGGGGGGTGAGGGCTGTGCGGAGATGACATGCTCCCACCTTGGGTTTTGTCACCAGCCCCTAGACACAACTTGTCCTGTCCTTGCCTTGGCATGCCTTGTTCCTGACATGGGGACAGTGGGGCTGTGGAGCTGATGGCCCATGTGTGCCCAGGGTAGAGCGGGAGACAGCGGCACGCATCTCGGAGGAGATCGGCAACCTCATGAAGGAGATCGAGACGCTGGTGGAGGAGAAGGCAAAGGAGTCTGCTGATATAAGCAAGTTCATCCGAGAAGGTGCGGGGTGCTGTGGGTCAGGGGAGGTAGGAAAGGGACCTCTGTGTCCCCAGTGCCAGCCTCCAGTCCATCCAGGCAGGTGGTGGCAGGAGCAGGCAAAAGGCTCTGGCTAACCACAGCACCCCCACCAGTGCTGTATGCTGGGGCCAGCAGCCCCCAGCCCCATCCACGTTCCCTCCTGATCCCATTTGTGCCGTAGGTGGCCCCTTGGTGTATGAGGGAGCCAGCGTCACCATGAACTCCAAGGCCTTGAACGGCTCGCAACGTGTCGTGGTGGATGGGGTCCTGTCAGCTGAGGAGTGCCGGGAGCTTCAGAGGCTGACCAACGTGAGCATGGGGAGGGGAGGAATGGGCAGAAATGGGGCAGGGTCTGATGCTGAAGGGTCACGTCCCGTGGTTCAGAAGTCAGATGGGATAACGTCGGCTGGGTTTTGCAGGCAGCGGCCTCGGCTGGGGACGGCTATCGTGGGAAGACATCTCCTCACACTCCCAGTGAGACCTTCTATGGTGTGACTGTCCTGAAGGCCCTCAAGGTTAGGATGTCTGTGGGGAGGGGAAGAAACAAGCTGCAGTGATGAGGGAGGGGACTCTGAAGGCAGGCAGCTGCCACTGCAGGCCTCCTGGGGCTGCCTCAGTTGCCATGCAAGGTTCCACAAGGGCTCCTGCCCCAGGGCAGTCAGCAGCTGAGCCCATGTCCTGTCTGTCCCCTGCAGCTGGGCCAGGAGGGCAAGGTTCCCCTGCAGAGTGCCCACCTCTACTACAACGTGACAGAGAAGGTGCGGCACATGATGGAGTCCTACTTCCGCCTGGAGGTCCCACTCCACTTCTCTTACTCCCACCTGGTGTGCCGCACAGCCATCGAGGGTGAGTACGGCCGCAGGGAAGTATGACACAAGGAGAATCGGGGTACCTGCTCTCCTATCTCATTTCCTAAAAGGAAGGTGTGGGGAGCTTGTCCCTAAGTCTGGCTGGGGAGATGAGCAGCCCTGTTGGCTCTCCAGGCAGCTTCATACCCTGCTGGGTTTTGGTGCTTGGAGGCATTTGGGGTTGGGTGTAGGGGGAGGCTGTCTGGAGGGCAGGAAGAAATGCCATGAGATAAGTCCATAGACTTGCGCTACCCATATGACCAAGTTCCAGTGAGTGGAAGGGCATTAGGCTACAGGTGACCTTGTTATCTCCATACATGTGCTTGGGGACAGGTCACCGCCCTACAGGGACAGACTGGTCCTGAAATGCTAGGTCTTGTTGCACCCTAGATAAGCAAGAAGGCCGGAGTGACAATAGTCACGAGGTGCATGTGGACAACTGCATCCTCAATGCAGAGGCCATGGTGTGTGTGAAGGAACCACCAGCCTACACCTTCCGGGATTACAGGTACTGAGGTGTTTGTGGGCCAGAACTTCTCTGTCTGAGGGCGTTAAGGCTTAGTGGCAGGTGGGCCAGTAGCCCCTGGGGTGGAAGGGCAGCCCATGCTGGGCTCTCCTGCCTCCATCTCTTGCTGTTGGGGAGCTCCAGACATACCTGCTTGCTGAGCTGTGGTCTGGGGTGATGGATGTCACCTCTGCTTGTCCCCTGCTTTCTTTAGTGCTATCCTCTACCTCAATGGGGACTTTGAAGGGGGAGCTTTCTACTTCACAGAGCTGGATGCCAAGACGGAGACTGTAAGTACCTCAGCTCCCCGTGCATCTGTCGGCAGCCCCATTACCACACCCCACTCCTGCTCGCTGGCTGCCAGCCTGCTGCTGTCCTCTGGGACAGTCCTCCATGTCAGTGCAAGGGGTTAATGTGAGTCGGGGGCTGACTTGCCCCCTTGCCCCACCTGGTGTAGCAAGTCCAGACCAGCCTCTCCCTTGCAGGCAGAGGTGCAGCCCCAGTGCGGCCGTGCCGTGGGCTTCTCCTCTGGTTCAGAGAACCCCCATGGCGTCAAGGCTGTGACCAAAGGCCAGCGCTGCGCCATCGCCCTCTGGTTCACCCTGGACCCACGGCACAGCGAGCGGGTGAGCACCTCAGCCCACTCTTCCCTGGCAGCAGGAACATTTTTGGGACTGTCATCCCATACCCTTTGTGGAAGCAAGGGGTAGCAGGGTCTGACGTGAGCTCTGGTCTGCAGGAGCGTGTGCAGGCTGACGACCTGGTGAAGATGCTTTTCAGGGTGGAGGAGGTGGACTTGCTGCAGGAGACCAGCACAGAGCAGGAGCCACCACCTGTCACCACCACTGATGCCTTGCATGCAGCAAGGAAGGATGAGCTCTGACACTCCTCGTGCAGGGTCCTAGCCTTGCCATGGGCCTGCCCTGCTCTGCCAGCACCACCAGCTTCAGCATTTTGGGACACTGTTGTAGCACGCAGCTTTGGCTGCTCGGCCCTGGGGTGCCAGATGGGACTTACCTTGTGGCCAATACACCCTGTGCAGGAGGGGGAGCTGGAGGTGCCCTGTGCTGCTCCATGGCATCTGCCCCCCCCCGCACCAGAGCTGCCACTGACCTCAGCGTGCCCTGGAGAGGAGCAGCCAAACTCAGGGGGGGTAGGAGGGAGATGTGGGGCAAAGGGAGGGGGGAGGCTCTCTTATGGTTGAGGACTCAGTACCAAGGTAGCAGTGTGGGGCTGAGGGGGCTGGAGTCACTCTAAACGTGCCTTACTGCTTTGCTCGAGCCCACTCCACACCACCACTACTTCAGTGCCTTCTGCAGAGAATGGGTGAATAAAGGTTGTCTTTTCCAAGAAGCTGCTCGCAGCACAGCTCCCCTGGTGGCACACTCCCTGCCGTGCCATCAGCCACCGTTTGGGCCTTGCAACCCTGTTGCTGTCCAGGCGAGGGCAGCAGCCCCAACGCTGGCGGGCAGCACCCAGCGGCTCCTGGCCTCTGCCATGCAGCAACCCCAAGGCAGCGGCTGCGGGAGGTGCTGGGGATCGGGTGCCTCAGCTGGTAAGCACAGTGCCCCGGGCTTAAAATAAGGCTTGTTGCCCCGCAGCGCTGGGGATGGGGCATGGTGGGGAGCAGGAGCTCCCTGTGCATGCCCAGTGACCCAACCCCTGCAGGGTTTGGCCCCCAGTCCTGCTGGAAAGTGGGCAAGCATGTCTGCTGTGCCACTCACCTAGGGCAGCACCCCGAGAAGTTTTGGCAGCGCAATGGGGCCCCTAGATTAGCCCCGCAGCATCCCCCTGGGCAGCAGGGGCTTGGAAGGGACCCATGATCTTCTTGCTGTAAGTAGGAGGGAGCTGGGGCTGGCATGGCAGGGGCTAGTTCACCCCACTTTGGCTTCCCATTGCCCCGGGTGGGGGCTCTGCCCTCATACTGAACAAGAAGGACATTGAGCACCAGCCGAACAGGGCAGCGAATTGTTCCCGGGGGTGCTGGGTGCCTCAGCCATTACCATAACCATCCAGGGAATGTGAGTAATGGTCCCACCACCAGCCGCCTGCAAGGGGGCCCTGCACTGGTGCTTGGAGGGGGCGAAGGGCTGCTCCGGTGACCAGGGCTGGGGACTTGGGCACAGGCAGGTGGCTGTGAGGTTGCTTTCTTTGGGTGGGCTCCAGCAGCAGCTCATGCCCTCCACCAGGAGCAGTTCCCCGCTGTCCCCCCGAGCACGGCAGCTTGTCCAGGGGAGGCATCCAGCCCCCTGCCAGCCAGCCCTGAGCGTGAGCTGACTGCAGATGAGGCCAGGCGGTTAAAGATTGCCAGGCCCCACAGGAGGCCAGCGTCCCTCCGGCCCTACGGCTGCCCGCACCCACCGCCTATCGGGCCGTGATGGGGAACTCTGTGCCAACCCCAGCTTCGTGTCAGGGGGTTGACAGAGCAGCCTCACGCCCCTCAGCCTTGTGCCAGGCCACCTGCGTGCCCTGGCCCCGTGCCAGATTCCTACAGCTGCCCCCGCGGCAGGGGGGTCCTGGCCCCAGCAGCCTCCCCCGGCCACCCCATGCTGCCCTGGACCCTGGGGCACGCTGCGTCCCCCATTGGTTTCCCTGGGGGTCCCCATCTCCCCGATCCCCTCAGGGCCCCTCCGCCTCTCCCCTCCGGGGTCCCTCCTCTCGGGGAGACTCTCCCTCACCCCGTGCAGCCCTGGGACCCCCCCCCCCCATCTCCCCGGGCCCCTCAGCCCCTCCTGCGGCCCGAGGGAGGGCGGAGCGGGGCGGGCCCGGACACCGCCTCCGGGTCGAGCCGGGCCGGGCCGGGCCGAGGCGGGCGCAGCGCGGCGGCGATGGGCGGCGGGGCGCGGGAGCTGGCCGGGTACCTGGCGGCGCTGGGCGGGTGGGTGGCGGCGCTGGCCGCCGCGGCGCTGCCCCAGTGGCGGCAGAGCTCGTACGCCGGGGACGCCATCATCACCGCCGTGGGGCTGCACGAAGGGCTGTGGATGAGCTGCGCCGCCCAGAGCACCGGGCAGGTGCAGTGCCGCCTCCACGACTCGCTCCTCTCCCTCGACGGTGCGTACAGCGCGGACGGGGCCCCGGGGTCCGACACCCACAGGGTTGAAGCCCCCCTGCACGCGTCTGAGCCGCCCGCTGTGGCTCAGAGCCCCCCTACCCCGCACTACCCCTTCCTGGTGGGTTTGAGCTCCCCTGGCCCCTCCGGTGCTCCTAGCAGGTCTGAGTCCTTCCTCCCACCGTGTCGAAGCCCCTCTAATGGGCCCCAGCTCCCTGATCTGCCCATTTTGTGGGTCCGAGCCTTCCCCAGCCCCACGGGCTCTGAGCTCCCCCTGGGCCCCTCTTAGGTCTGGGCACTGCACAGGTCTGAGCTCCTCTGGCCGCTGCAGTAGGTCAGAGCCCACCCCCAGCCCTGTGCTCCCTGATGTCCTCTTCTGTGGGTCTGAGTCCTGCTATAGTTCTGAGCCCTTCATGCTCCTCACTGTTTGAGCCCCACAATGCACCCACGGTTTGCTACGTGTTAGAGCCCCATCGTAGGCCTGAGCCCATCTTATGCCCCTGGGTTTGAGCCCCTCTGTGTGGCTTTGTCCCCTTGGCCTCTGTGGGTTTCAGCCCCAAGGCAGGTGTCACGCAGGGGAATGGCAGCTGCTTGGTGGGGACATCACTTGGGGACACGGTGCTGCTGTGGGCACAGTGCCGTGGTTCCCACCCCAGGAACTCACAGCGAGAAGAGGAGCATGGTAGGGAAGAAGGTCGGGGTGTGGCTGCATGGAGTTGGGAGAGGTGCCCTGAGGTGAGCCGAGGTCTGGCACCACACGATGCCTCTGGGCACAGGAGCAGTGTGTGGCTGGCTCCTGCCCCCGACTGCACAGGGGAACAAGGGTTAAGGACCAGGGTTAAGGACCAGTTCATCCTGCTGGGAGGTGACTTTGCTTTGCAGACCACTGTGGCTGAAAGCTCCTGCTGTTGAGCAGCTTTGTCTTCCCCCCCTGCAGTTCACATCCAGACCTCCCGGGCTCTCATGGTTATTTCTCTCCTCCTGGGTTTCTTTGGCATCATTGTGAGTGTCGTGGGCATGAAATGCACCAAAGTTGGTGAAGAGGATCCCGTTACCAAGAGCCGCATTGCTGTTGCTGGGGGTGTCCTCTTTATCCTCTCTGGTAAGTGGCTGGGCAGGTCCAGTCCATGGGTCCTTGCCCTTCTTCAATGCAAAAGAGCTCAAACAGCTTTTAAAGATTTGTTGGCAGAGAAAGGGAAGAGGGAACAGTTTGGTGATGGGCTGGGTGTTGCTGATGTTCAGTGTTTGATGTCCAGGTCTGTGTACGTTAGCAGCTGTGTCCCTGTATGCAACACAGGTCACCTATGAGTTCTTCAGTGCCAGCACCCCGATCAACGCAAGGTAGGAGTTGTACCCCCAGCCTGAGGGGAACTCTTTGAATCCCAGCTTGTCCCCAACATACCTGCGTGTTTTGTGGGTTTGGGCAAGGCGCCGGGCAGGCAGATGTGCCTGCAGCCAGGGCAGTATTGGGGCTGTGCCAGTGCCATCCTGCAGTTGTGACACTATGAAAGTCCTTCCAGCACTTTCAGTCCTGGTTTTAAGCAGCTGAATAAGTTTTAATCTTAGTGCCACTGCTGACTTTACACTGAGACAGCGTAAGAGTGGTCATGTGGGGTTTCAGCACATGGGAGGAAAAAAATGTGGGGGAAGATCCCGATAGCTGCAGGGAATCCTAAAAGCAAGATCAGGCCAATGTGAAGCATGGGGGGGCTGGAGAGAAGGACACCCAGCGTCTGCCTCAACGCTGCCAGCAGCCTCCTAGTGGCTTTGAGGGCCTAGGTGTCACTGGGGTCCCTGTTTCTCTTTGTACCTCTGCCTTTTTCACTCCCAGTCCTCCTCCCTGATGTCCCCGTCTCTCTTGCCACAGGTACGAATTCGGCTCAGCATTGTTCGTTGGCTGGGGGGCCGCCAGCCTCACCATACTGGGGGGCTCTCTCCTGTGCTGTTCCTGCCCCACCAAGGAGCGGCAAGGACAGCAGTACTATCGGCAGTCACAGCCCTCAACAGCTCGGGAGTACGTCTGATCCCTAACCCTGCTCTCCCTCTGCCACCAAACGCCTCCCTCCCTTCCCAAGAGCAGGCCAGACCCCGGTGCTCCCACTCGGCACGGCAGATGCTGCACGGTCCCTGGGCACCATGCGAGACCTTTCATCTGCTCCAGACACACCTATTTCTCAGGGGCTTTTCCAGCTTCCAGGTTACAGCACTGCATGAAGTGCAAACCTCTAGATTTTTATTTTTGTTCAGTTCCTGAATCCAGCACCGCCAGGCTCCCCAGAGGAGGTTGCATGTCCACCCCCAGCCCCGAGCTGCTGGGTCTGTGGGTGGTTGGGCCATGTCCCGTGGCGCTGGCCGCTGTGCCCCGTGCCACTTTGGCAGGTGCTGGTCCTGCGGGGGTGTGCAGCACAGAGGCGCTTTGTGTCGCAACCCCCACGCCACGCGCGGCTGTCCCTGTGTGCCTCAGTGTGTCTTGCAGCCTTGCCGTCAGGAGCTAGTGCAGAGTTTTTCTCGATTTTCCAGGGAAAAGGATGCTGCCAGCCTGTGTTGGACTCAAGCAGCAGGAAGGTCACCCCATGGCTTGATGCCCTTGTGCCCTGGCCTTGGGGTCTTAGGAAACATTCCTGCTTTCAGGGTGCAATTATTCCCTGCCTGACTGCTGCCCCAAAGCAACATTTTATTCATTAATTCTCGTTTTGAGCTCAAGAGGAATTAGACACCACTCTGGCCATTGGCAGCCTGGCAGTTGCTGGTGCTCCAGCTGGGCTCTGTCACCTAAAATCTGACCTGGGCGCATTTTTCACCAGACACAAGTCCGTGGCCTTGTCAAGCAGAAGAACAAACTCTGGTATTGGTCAAATTAAAGCAGGCAAAAAAGGGGACTTTGAGCCACAAGCAGTGGTTTGTTTTTATTTTTGTGCCCAGAGCAGCTCTTTCAGGTAACTCAGAGATGGACAGACCTGTGAATTTTGATGTCTCCCTGCTGTTTCCAAATCCCCCTTCCCCAACAGGATCCCCTGGACAGGATTCCCTGGAGCGTGCAGTGAAGTCTTTAAGCTCAGGAGCACTAATTGCCACCACCTCTGTGTACTGCGTCTTGGCTGTTACTAACTGCTCTGAACCTCCATCACTCCAATTTCTTCTGTAAATCCCCCGAAGGCCCTGTACTGCCAGCTATCCGTCTGTTGTGTGTGGTATGCCAGCTAAACCACAGGAAACCAAACGGTGGAAATGATCCAAAAAGTCTGTGTGGTTTCTTTTTGTGTTTCATTTTTAATTACTATTTTTTTAATCCCAATTACCCAAGTAGTTGATTTCTCCCTGCTTATTTTTGCTTTATGCCTGTGTGCTGCTTTGATTCCTGGCTAAATTTTGCCAGTTATCCCCTGTCTGCATCCCCACATTAAAGGATGGCATTATCTCCTCGTGTTGGAGGGGAAGCCACGCGGTTTCTGCCCTGGGGTTGGTTTCTCTCTGGCAGGCAGGACTAACAGCCCTCTCTCTCTTTTGACTTGCAGACCCCATGTAAAAATATCTTCACCCGTCAGGGGAGAGCAGTGCTTGTAGTCTGTCTTCACCCATCGGGGAGAGCAGTGCTTGGTCAGCTGAACCCAGCTGATGGGTTTCCCCTCAAAAAATACACACCAAAGCTACTGCTGTGAGGACTGAAAAGGAAAATAATGCTTTACAAAAATAATAGCTGAAATATGTTTTTATATAAAGAGAACAGCGTTGTGTAGAAGAATGTTTTTATTCTTTTAATATGAAATTACATTAACTTTTCTATGTGATGGACACAGTGGGAATGGCACTGTTCGGGATTTTAATTTTTTTTTCCTAATTGTTTGTACTAAAAATTGTGACTCAGTAGAATTAAAGTAGTTCCAACTATGGGCATCTTTTTAAAGTTGTCTCGTTGTCCCCCCATCCAAATCTGGGCCTCTTCTGAACAGTGCCATGCAAGCGACCACTCTGCCGGACTGTGGCAGCCTCCTGCATGGCGAGGTCTGGGCAGGGGCTTCCACCAGATGACTTCCCTGTGCCAAATATTTTTGCCTGTTGCTGGTTCTTGGGGCAGCACAGTGGCCAATGCCCTCCTTTTGGCATGTGGGGAGGCATCGGAAATAATTGGGGCTCATAATAGCTTGCCATGAAGACTTGAGCCATGCTAAGCGGAACTTTTGCAGGTGCTCACAGGCAGGTGCTATCTCTCAAGCCTTTTGTCATGTGTCACCCTAAAAGTACAAAGCGTGGCATTGAAGACAGCTTAATTTAGCCTTAAACCCATGGGAAATCCCAGCTGTCCCATTCAGGGGGGGCTGGCCCAGCACCTCAGCAGGGCCCTTCCTGGCTTGAAAGCAGCATCCTCTGCTATCCCCTCTCACATGGGGGCTTCAGGCTGGGCTCTCCTTCCCTAAGAATTCCCATTCTTCAGCACAGTACTAAAACACATGAAAAAAAAAAAATCTGGAAGAGGAGCCCTGCAAGCTGTAGTCTCTTTTCCAAGAATTCAGGGCTTGGTCATACCTCACTGGGCCTGTCCTCTGCCATCCTCCCCTGTCCTGCCCATGGCAGCTGGCTCACAGATACACCCTGTAGTCCCCCAAAACAGAGATCTGGGGTCCCTGGTGACTCCTGTGACATCACCAGAGGCCTTGCGAGGGCTCAGCCCTGCGACTCCCTGGGAACAGCTACATTGTCTGGAGGCGCATCAGAGAGGGGGGAAAAAATAGCTGAGCTGCAGCAGCGAGAACGTGTTTGTGGGCATAAAGGCCCCCACTGTCCTCCAGACAATCCCTTGTGTGTTTTGCACATGGCAAAGTGGAACAAAATATGGGAAAGAGCTGCCAGACTTGCTATGATGGCCCACAGCTCCTCTTGCACTGCGTGGGATCTGCCTCCATCCAAATCACGCTGCACAGAGTAAAAAGAGCAGTTTGGGGCTTCTTTTATCTTTTTATTTGCTTCTTATATAACCATTATGATGAAGAGTAGTTAGGTTTCTGGTTGTACTTTTTGGTGGCTTGCTTGCTTCCAAAACACTGGGAAATAGTATTCATTTTATTCATTTTTCCATCTCCCGTCTGGAGGAAAACCTCTTTGGCTCTCTTTTTCTTCCATTTGTAGACATACAAGACTCCCTGCATGGCATGCTAAAACAGAAAGGCTCAGGCGCTCTGTCAGCAATATTTCTTATGCACCAGTTTTACAAACGAAGTAGGAAACCAGATCTGACCTTCATCCAGTCTTCACTCACCAGAGGAATTTAATTACTTATATTCTGATAGATTTGCCCCCTGCCTGTATCTTTTCATACCTCAAAAGATTTCAACTGAGAATCAAATCATGTCATACATAAGAAACTGACTGATTAAAAGAGCAGAAAATAAAAGCAAGCATATTTTATAATATGATATAATAGAGGTGATGCAGCAAGATGCTTTGTAAGAAAGCAAGAGCAAAAGTAATTTTTCCAGGTAGTAAGGAATCAGTGAACAAACCTGCAGGTTTTGGGACAGCATGAGGCAGCTGAGGTACCTAGGCAGTGCTTTCGAGTCTCAGCAATAGCCCACAATAATGCATCTGGCTGACCAGGCACAGTTACCTGACCTGTAACCACCAGCAAAGAGTGACGGCTGATAATGGCCCAGAGGTTTTACAGGATCCATTAAGTGAGGCTTTGTCCTTTAGAGCCTTTTCTTGCCTCCCTCCCTAAAGAGCTTTGAACTGGGGGGGGGGGGGAAGGGCGGGGGGGAGGGGGGGGGGGCAAGGCTGGAGAAGGAATTGCAGTTCTGCTTGAACTGGCAAGTGCTTTGGTCTTGCTGCCTTTAGGCTAATCTCTCTAATTAGTTCAAAACCTATAACATCTTTGGGAGATGAGAAATACTGGACCATTTCACAGCTAGATACCTGATGGATAGCACTAGTTTTCTTCTTCAATAGAAAAAAAAAAAAAAAAAAAGGGTCTTAATTATTGACTGCACGCCTGGCCAAAGGTTTGAATTATCCCCCTTGCAACAGACTGCATTTTTTGTCTTCCTGCCACCTCTGACCCTGTTGCATCAGTACTGTGAAGCCAACATGTTTTAGGCCACTCATCCACGAGCAGTAATTAAAAGGCATGATTAAAGAACAGGGGATAATTGCCCAGGACACAAAGTCCCCCACCTGGGGAGTGTTTCTCCACGGCCCCAGCTGGTTCCCACAGGTGTCAAGATGTGGTATTTTTTGGAGGCCGACCTCTGTTCCCAGCCCATTACCTTTTTAACCACAGGGCCCCCCATCATGCCTTGAGCACAAAGCATACCTGACGTGACCTGGGGAAACATTAAATAGCCCCGTGCAGGCATGGGCTTGCAGTGCAGCTGGGCTCTGTTGGGCATTGTGCTTCCTGGGCTCCATCAGGCACCTCTGGATGGGTCAGCATCAAATCCCACCGGTGCTCAAAAGCCTTCAGGACCCACTTGAGGATCCCTGAAGAGCTTTTGCTGTTGTCCTACGCCTGCAAGGAGGAGCCTGATCACACAATGAAGGTAAGGCTTCCCTAGCACCTCTTCATTGCTGAAAGGGTTCAGGGCTGAATTTAACCCCCCGCACTGCTTGCTGTGTGGGCTCTCCTCTCACCTCCGTTGTGCCACCAAGCAGGTCATGAGCTCAGAGCCTGTGGAGGACAAGGCACGATGCTGCCAGCTGGGGCTAGGAGGGGAGGGCACTTGTGGACATCCTGATCCCACCAGCAGAAAACACCTCTCCCAGAAGCCATTTTGCAGCAGACCATGCTGAGCAATGCTCCCCAAGCAGTACTGCTGCCATTGCCTCTCCTGAAAGCTCTACCTGTGCCAAAGCACTGCCAGGCAGCCCCAGCATGTACCTGGCTGGTGCCTGCTCCCACCTCACTACAGCCTGGCTCTCTTCTGCTTCTTCCAAAAGGAGAACAGGGCTGCTCAGCCCTGTCTGCTCTTGGTGACATGGAAGAGGCAGTAGGGACAGACAGATGGGTGGTGGAGCTTATGAGGAATTTACTCATGCCACACGATGAGTAAAGGTAGCAGCTGGTGAATGCACGAGTTACCCATCTATGTTCTGTCCTGGAGGAAGACAGGATGCTTCCCACATGCACATGCATGGACACATGCATACACCAGCTCTCCTTCGCCCTAAACATCATTATTTCCCCATAAAACTCTTACAAACACAATGAAAACAGAATGAAGCTGGCAGCTCTACCACCTGCTGCACCAGCCAAGGTTCAGGCAGTAAAACTAAGCTGTTTTGGAGTTATCCAAGTGCAAACAATGACTGAGAGTTTCCTCCACGGAATATTTTTTTTCTTCCTTTTCACTTAACTCAAATAGCTGAACAGATTTTCTTCAAAGCCTGCAAAACAGTCAGGGTCTAATAGAAAGAAGAAAGGTTATGGGGAGTTAGCTCAGAAGGTGGCCTGGGAAATTAAAAGAGCATTGTAAATTGGGGTCTAAGAAGCTGCCTGTTAATAGCAGAGGGAAGCTGATGGAGATGTTCAAAGACAGTGTGAGTGGTACCTCCACTCCCAGAAGGTGTCCCAAGAGAGGATCTTGTGGGATATTTTTCTCACTAGGCTCAGGGCACCATGCCCTGCTTCCTGGCCCTGCCCCTAGAGCAGGCAGTGTCTGCACAAAGGGCACAGACCCTACAATGGTGAACATCACCCCACAACATACATGGGGTCAGGGCTGCTTAACCCATGCAGCTCAGAGACCCATGTGATTTCATTAATAGTATATCTATTTAACAATTGCTCAGATCATAGGGTCTGACAATGGTCGCTGTTTGACAATAGTTTCCAAAGAATGCTTAATTCCCAAAGGGGCAACACTAAGGGTTGGCAACTGTAGGTGGTCTATGTGGAAGAGGTGACTGCAAAATGAACATACCCCAAAGGCCCTATCTACACGCAAAATTGGTGGTTCAGCCTCAGCCTAGGTTACCTGAGCACTTTGGAAGCACTGAGGACCATGGGATGGATTCCAGGTGTTATAGCATCATAGCATCATAGCTATGTTTGAAAAGACCTTCAAGATCACCAAGTGCAACCACCAACCTGAGCTACAGAGTCCTGTCAATACACCACATCCTTTAGTGCCACCTCCACATGTCTCTTCACTGTCTCCAGGGATGGGGGCTCCATCACCTCCATGGACAGCCCATCCCAATGCTTGACCACCCTCTCCATGAAGAAATTATTCCTAATATCCAATCTAAAACTCCCCGGGACAACTTGAGACCTTCCAAGCAGCTCTTAGGGATCCAGCACTCTGACCCAGGCAGTGCTTTGTCCTCAGAGGATCAGGTTCCTGGGAAGTGGCCAGAGCAGAGGCAGCAGACATCTCTGTGCCCTTGCAGGTGTCCCCATGATTGCAGTCTTGCAGATGATGGCGTTCGGTCTCACTCTCCTCTCAACTCTCTTCCTCCTCCTGGCCACATGCACTGACTGCTGGATGGTGAATGCTGATGACAGCTTAGAGGTGAGTAGAGCAGCTGTGATCATAGTTGAGAGCCAGGTTAGTGCCTTGATATCTGTGAGGTTGCATCATGACTCCACTGGCCTGGAGGGGGAACATGGTGGGATAAGCCCACCACTTTCTGCGTGAGCTGGAGGACCAGGAAAATACTAGACCAGAAGGAAGGGAGAGACAAAGAACAGGATATGGTGGTGAGAGCCTGAAGATCTGCCTTGCTGGGTTGGGATATTCCCGAGGAGCAGGGGGGCTTTTGAGTGCTTTCTGCTTTGAGCATCTTTCTCCTGCTTCCAGGTGAGCCACAAATGCCGGGGGCTTTGGAGAGAATGTGTCACCAACATGCAGGATGGGGTCAGGACCTGTGACCAATATGACTCCATTTTGGCAGACCATCCAGGTAAACCAGCAGGGTCTGGAGGTGGAGGCGTTACTGTACATCATTAACCCTTTTCTAGCAGGAGGCAAATGCTTTGCCTATTCCACCAAATCCCTTTAATCTCTCACGAATAGCCACAAAGGCACTTTTAAGTTCTCAGCTAAAAGTATTCCCTTTGAGAAGATGACTCTCACTGTGAAGGGCTGACCTTTGTGTCTGAGCATTGCAGGCCTCTTGCCCCACCAGCATGGCCAGGACAGTAGCCCAAGGACCTGACACATCTGCTGAGCAAGGGCACGAAGCTGTGCTGAGAGGCCAACACACCACAGAGGTGGTTTGGCCCAGCTCCAGCCTGCTCCACCATTTCCTGGTGGGATTTGCAACCCCCTCTCATCTTAGGAAAAGGAAATTTCTTTAGGAGAGGGGAGCCTGACATGAGTCAAAGCAGTTGTACTGAGTGTATGCAGGCATTTGAGGGAGGGTGGTGAGGGCCATGCCCACTGGCCAAGGCCTTGTGTCCTCAGTTCATGGACAGACACGGCATGGTAAGGCCTGCATGGGACACATCAGGCCCTGCACAGGAGAGCTCTTGTCCTTTAAAGAATGCTAGTGTGGGACAGCACAGATTTGTACAGAGGAGAAGGGAATGTGAAGTTAGCATGGACTACGTGTGGATTTCTGTATTGCTCTGGGGAAAAAGCTTTGCAGGGAGAAGTCACATCACACACGCAGTGATGTGAAGGTCTCAAGGAAACGACCATATCCCAGATGCTGACTGGTGCACCTTAAGTTGTTTGGTTTGTTGAGCTGAGCTGATAACAGGCTGATTAAGTCCTGTTGCAGGGTTTCTGATGAGCACCCTGGCTGTAGTACATACATGGTGAGTGGCACATAGGGCTGGGGGAATGTCCTAGTGTCAACATCTCCTACAGATATGCCCAGCAGCAAGCTGGGTGACTCTAGCAGGGCCACAAGCAGCAGTTGGGGAGGGGGGAGGCAGATCCTCTGATCATTCTTCAGTCCCCTGTCTTTTTTTTTTCCCCCCCAGTGAAGATTGTGGTGACACGGACGCTGCTGATCACAGCAGACCTCCTGGTGGGCCTGGCCTTGGCAACTTTGCTCCTTGGGCTCGACTGCATCAAGTTCCTCAAGGAAGATCCTCATGCGAAACTGAGGATGTGCTATGGGGCTGGTGTCATCCTTGGCATTGGAAGTGCGTGGCTGGGAGTGCTTAGGGGGCAGCTGGACCTTATGGCCCGTAGGGAGCTAAAGGCAACCTCAGAGGGGCCCTGGAGTTGTATGGCTCTCCCTTAACTGGCCCTATTCCTCACAGGCATCCTGGGCCTGGTGGGCTCCGTATGGTATGCAGTGGATGTCTACGTGGAGAGGGCCATGCTGATGTCACACAATGTATTCCTGGGAGTCCACTATGACTTCGGGTGGTCTTGCTGGCTGGGGATGGCTGGCTCAACAGGCTGCTTCATGGCATCCATCCTTCTGACCTGCTGCCTCTACACTTGTTCAGGTCAGTCCATATTGCCCTGGGTTGCCCCATCCCACAGCAGGGGGCTTCTTGTCCTGCATGGCCCCTGTGTTACATCCCTGACTCTCTCCTGCAAGGCCCCAGTGCCCGCCAGGAGCCCCTGAGGTTCCCCCAGCGCCGAATTGTCACCAGCAAGATGTACACCACGGACTCCCGTGTGTGATGGGCAGCAGCATCTCCCTGCACCCAGTCCGTTGCATGATGCTCACCCCAAGTCTGAACCCATTAAAGCACCATCATCTACTCCAGGACATCTCTGCAACTGCTCTAGGACTCCAATTTCAGGGCTCCAGGCAGGGCCTGAACAAGCTATAGCATCAGCAGCTGCAAAAAGTGGGCATGCTGCAGAAGCAAGTCACAGACAAAGAGGCGTTACTGCCAATTCCAGCCACGTTTATTCAAAAATAAAACCTAGAAAAGTGGTGGTTTATGAAAAGAGGCTCCTCACTGATGCCAGAAAAGAGAGAAGGAGGTCTCTGCGGGGGTGGGGGAAAGCTTAACATCCCTCCCAGTTTAATTCCTTATTTTCCCATCATAACACGAGGGGAGCAGTTCAGGACCCTTCCAGATCACACAGCTCAATTCAGTACCTCATATGACCCCATATGAAACCTGGGGTCCTAAGTTCCTGCTTCCCCCTGCATGCAACAGCACCCCAGCTAGATTGTTCCTGCCACCCCAAAGCCCCTTGGGGAGCTCTCACCACCTTGAGGGTGACAGAAGCAAAGCAGCTCCTGGTCACTGCCCCACTGCTGCTTTGGAGGAGGTGAGCAAAAAGCCTCAACTGCATAGAGCAACACTGACTCCACGTGGCTGCTGGCCCTGATGATGCAGCAGGCTGCTGGAAGTTGCCCCTGCACTCAGAAATTTGGTAGCATACGTGCCATTTAGAAACTGGGTAAAGCCAGTAGCCTGGAGCATTCAATAATGTTATCATGGGGTTATCATTAGAGTAACTCCACAACCACATAGAGGCAATTTGAAAACTAGTGGAGGTGCTCTTCATGCAGAGCTGGGTACTGAAGCCCATGCAAAAAGAATTCTGTTTTCCAAATGAATTACCCTTCTTCACTCACAAAACACTTTGAAAATAAGCGTGAACCCCCAAAACACCCTCTCCCCCATTGGCTGTGATTAAAATCTCCCCATTTCAAGCTCAGCTCCTCTGCTCAACAGCCAAAGGTGATGTGCAATCCAGGAAGCCTCACTTCCTGCCCATATGACAGCACCACACTGCCTGCTTCTTCCTCTATGAGGATGCTGGGGCCCTCTGCCACGCTCCTTGGGGAAAGTTCATCTCTAACTGCAAAGGTGAGCCTGGAGAGAAAAGTCACTCCTCCCTGCTCAGTCTTTGTCCTATCCCTTACTTCTTAGCCAAAGATCAGCAGACAAACCATATGGCAGTGAAAGGAGGTTGGACCAGGTCTGTGGTCCGAAGAACTGGTAGCTTAAAGGAGACACCTCCACTGCTCTAAGGGACACAGGCAGCCAGCAGCATGTTAAAAGGCATTTAGAGACACAGCATTGGGTTCTTAATAGTTGGCACTTGAGCACATAGGAAAGCAATTAAAAAGAGCAAGCATTTGCATGATAAAAGCAAAGAGCTCATTAGTGCATAGAAAGGAAAAAGCTACAGTTCCCATTCAAAGCTGTGAGACAACTCCGATGCCACTGGGTGCTCCTCACTAGCAGCTTTGCATTCATCACCAGTAAATTTATTACAAGCACACAGCACACTGCTCTGCAAGGCTGGGCAGGACCAAGTGAGCCACACCTGGGCTAAGAAACAGCTCTGGATTTCCAGCAGGCCCCGAGCAGCCCTGACACACACACACCTGGCTTGCTGCAAGGTCTAATCAGAGGAGCCAGCTTCTCTGTGAAGCACAGCTCAAGTTTCCATGCTCACTGAACCCCAGCATAAGAGCAATTCAGTCACAGCAGAGAAGCATGTCACCACCTGGACTTGCCTGTGGGAAGCACAGCCTGGAAGCTCCAACATCTGCTTGTCAGAAGCTCACACTGAGCAGAGCATGAGTTAAATCAAATCCATGCACACTTGAGATTGCTCTCCCCTTTTGGAAGGGAAGCTCAGCTTCAAACCCAGCTGGAGACCTATGTTTTCTTCTGGTTTGCCCTAGGTTCCCTCCCCACACAGCAGTTAAGGGGGGCAGCAACTTTTGCAGTGACTCACCTTTGAAAACATCACATCCACATCCTAGTAAGTCAGGAGCAACAGCGCTTTGCATCATACCAGATGATGAGTGCCCCCCCTTCCCAAAAGGGCTCCCACATCACCTCTTTTCTGCAGTGGTCATATTCCATTGAGGACATAGCTGAGCTTCTCCAGCAAACAGCTTTTGGAAACACACGTGGATGACACTAAGCACCTCCCCTCATCATCCTCTGGCCTTTCCATCGAGTTGTATCAGGATATAATTACACCATTTTCAGAAGTTTGTGACTGACCATCCTTACAAAGCCGGCAAGTGTCAAATTTGAGACTACCTTCCTCAAGGAGATTGATGACAAAACTTAATTCAGCAGGAGGAAGAAACCTTTCAGCCACCCATGGCCTTGGAGAGGTGGAAGCAAAGGCCCCTGCTCAAAGAGGTCTCACTTAACAAGAGAAACAGATTTCAGCCTCTGCATTTAACTCACCAGTTTCACAAACTGGAGTTTTTACAGAGAAACTCCCATCATATAACACCTGCTGCTTAAGGTATCAGCAACCCTCCAGTCATTACACTGGAAGCCAGGGCACCAGCACTAACAAATGACCACTTGCACTGCACCCAGGGGTGTCTAGCACAAGCCAGGGCCCTTCCACCCACTGCAGCCTATGGGAAGGGTGTGAGGCAACAGCAGCCTCCCACTGAGCAGCCAGCCCTGCACCAAGAGCCGTCATCTCCCTGAGCCCTCAGTCCCAGGCTGTGACTTTCACAGAGCTGCTAAGCTCATGTGCAACAAGAGGCTCTGTAGACCTCTCAGTCTGTTTTACCACAACAGCCTGAATGAGGAAGCATGTTACAAACCCAAATTCCCTTGCAGTAAGGTAAGGAATAGACAGGCAGCCAGAAGCAGGCTCCAGGAAGTCAAGTACAGGAAGCAAGCATCTTAGGGTCACACAGATTTCACTTAGGTTTCACTGAAGAGAGCTGAGGACACTTAAAATTGAAGAGTGTATGAGTTCAACATAGTTTTGATAGATATCCAAATACATCACGCTGAAAAAAATAAAGCAGTCTTTTTCAAAGCCTCTTATGAATGCTTAACTTACATGCTTTCCATACAAAAGTGGGTTTCAAACAACCAAGCACACACTAATTCTTTAAGACCTTTATTAACAGATGCTTGCAGTTTGACTTGAAAAAATCAGGTGTACATTTCATACAAATTAAAAATGAGGTTCTTAAAAATCTCAACTTGACCAGATATGAAACAATTTAAAAACCTTTAAAGGTGTATTGAGAAAAAACAGACTTTTAAAAAACGTGTTTATCGTTTCCAAAAGGAGACTTCTTTAGGTAAAAATAATAAAAACCCCATGCTGCATAGATAATGCAGATAGTTCTAGTAATCTGGTCAACAGCAAAAAGCAAGCACTTAAGGTCTTCAGTTCCAATTCTTTTGTTCATTTCTTATTGCTGGAATTTCATTTTCTTTTCTTCTTCATTTCTTAGGTCTTTTCTTTGATGACTAAACTGAAAGAAAAAAAGGGACAGGTATAATCAGATATAAATGTTTTGTCTACCAAGACTCACCTGCAATTTAAATTCACACTGAGCTTTCATACACACAGAAGAATCTTATCAGCTACAGCTCTTAAATTAGTCCAGCACATCAGCCCACTTTCCAGTGATCAAAACTGCCAGCTGCTATGCAAAATAAGTGCAAAGAATTCCAGGAAAGAAAAAAAATTAACAGAACGTAATTCTATCTACACCTCTCCCTGCACTGGCCTCCTGCTTCAGACTCTTTCACGACAGCCTCTTGGAGAACGCTCCTCAAATCAGGCACTGCAGACACACAGAACTCTACCGTACACTCGTCTGGAAACAAAGCTGGTAAACTCTGAGGAAACTCCTGGGAAGTCAGGAGAACAACTTAAGATCCGCAAAAGATGGCTGAATGGCAAACCTCCACCTATGCCGAACAGAGGTAGAACAGCTTCACTATGCACCAGAAATCACGATTTATATTCCCCAATACTACCAAATAGATAGAAAAAGCAAAATAAAGCGTTGTGTTTTTTCTTTCTTTGAAGCCTGCTAGTTAAAGAATTCATCCAGCTTGCCTCAACCATTAAGATTAACAGCAGGATAATACAAAGGCTCACGTCAGGCACACAGAAAATGCTGCAGCAAGACATAGAGGTATAAAATAAGTTATTTGTACAACAAATTCAGCAGCATCCGAGCCCTTAAAGTAGGAGTCCCTAAGACCTCATAGTTGGAGAGGTCTATAGCTACTAATGACACCAAACTACTGCTCCTGCATTCCCTATTCTTCCCAGTAATGTATCCATTCATTAACATTCTCACCAGGATCTAAATAAGTCTGAATGCTGGCCTTCAAAGGCAGAAGAGCAATGAGTGAAACAACAGGAATGGGATACGAACTCTGGTTAACAAAGGAAATACAGAAGAGGAAGAACAGACAAGGAAGGTGCCAGAAACAAAGCAGAAGATAGAACAAGTAAACTGTTCTGGCAATGAAAATCCCCAAATTAGCAAGCGAATCCATCAGAAGACAGCACCAAGCTAGCATCAAATCACAACTAGCTTACTTTGCAATGAAGGCAACGTTTTTAATATTGACCTTAACACCAAGCCACACCAGTACTTCAGTCTAGGAAAGTGAAGCCTCCAGCTGAATGCAACATCCACCACAGATACAACTGCTGCCAGCATTTTTGTTCAGATAAAAAGCCACTACCAAGTTATTCCTGCACATTCAACATTAACTTACTAGAAATGAATCCCTAGATGTCTTAATGCCATCCAAATGCCCTTTGGGACATAGCAGTAAAAGCCAACATGCTTACAGTCTCAAGCAAATCCTAGTACCTCTGCATACCTGTTTCTCCTAGCAGGATACTTACAGCTCACCATACCAGCATCACTTGAACTACTATTTCTGGGTGAATGAAAACTGTCATAAGCCTGGGTTACTGACTGTAGCCAAGATTTTAAGATTAGCAATACTCTAGGCAATGATTCCACCAGTGAATATCAGAGCTTTGTAACTGAGTCCTCCCAATTAACCAGCATTTAGACAGCAAAATCTCACAGCTCAGTTCTGCAGAACTTGGTAAGTGCACTAAGTGTGGCCAGCTCAGTTACAATACACATTAGCAAAAATAGTTCAAATCTCTCAAGGCAAAAATTAAGAGGAAAGCGTCCAAAGAAAAAGGTCAACCATCAGATCGTATCCTCAAAAACATCCTGGCACGCACCCGGATGATGGTAGAGATGGTAAGCCGGTATTTACTCAGCCCCGCCCTGCTCGGCCTCGGGAGCGGACGTGTTCTCAGCTGGTGGTTCGGCTGTCTTCGTCTCTTTGCCATCTTGTGGTTTAGGGTTCTCTGGGCGTCTGCGTCTGTAGTTGAAGTTACGACGGTACCGACGTTGAGGTGGCTGCTGACTTTGGGTCTCATCCCCTTGGTTCTCTTTATCTTCCTCATTTCCATCCTCTCTGGGCTGTCTTTGACGAGGAGGACCCCTGAAAGTCAAGCTAGGCTTTAACAATGCAGCATCTGACCATCGCGATGTTCTGTCTGTGTTGCTAAAGCTCAAGGTAAAAGAAAAAGAGTTGATCTGCAGCATACCTGCGAAATCGTGGTCTATAACCTCGATACATGTTCTGCCTGACTGGTCTGCCTTGTTCTCCTGCACCCTGGTTGTCAGCACCCTGGAAGACATTAGGCAACAAACCATCTTAGCCACATGCAAAATCATTACCACCACAACTAGCCAAACCATGGAGAGCCTGCTGTAAGCCAGGAGGGCTGACCGCTGAAGTCTGAAGCATACAATAAGGTGGATAGTGGTCCCAGTGCATAGAAGTATGCACTATGCAGAATCTATTATTTTTCCAGTTAATTATACAGAAAGTTAACACTAATTTGATCACACTGCTTTTCAAGAGTAGTGACTAAGACCTCCAGCATATTACTATCTGCTCAAGCATTTCATCTTACTGCTAAGCCTTATGGAACAGATCTTGAGCATCCACAAAGAATGGCAAAGAGCTGCACCCCATCACCATGCTCCAAAGAAATCAAGTCAGCACAGCACCACGCAAACATTACCTCCACTATCTCTCCCTGCACGGGAGGGTTGGAATATTGTGGTCGACGCCCGTAGGGCCTACGCATGTAGTAAGGTGGGTACCGCCGCCTGCGGTAGGGGCGACGTTGTTGGGCTTGGCCTTCCGGGATGTTCTCTGCTCCTTCATTCTTTTCCCCACTCTCACTGTTCTGGTAGTTTTGCTGGTAGTTGCGTGGAGGACCCCTGCGACGTGGATATCGTCTGTAATGGTTACGGTCTGCTGCGTATTTACTGCCTTGCACTGGAACTCCACCAGGGCCTGTAACATTAGCTGCCTCCGCACCCTACAGAGCAGGAAGAGTGTTAGGTAAGCAGTGAGCACCAAATCAGTTACAGCATAATATAATATAGTACTGAGCAACAATTTACATCCACATTTGTAAAGCAATGAAAACCCATTAATCTCCCTGGATGTCATCAGGCATCGACTCAAACCACAGGCACCACAACAAAGCCTGCAGACCAAGTTTTCTGTGCATACTGTAACACCTGAGATGTGTTTACCTTTTCTCCTTCAACCACATCAAACTCCACGGTCTCTCCATCTCCTACGCTGCGGAGGTACTTCCTGGGGTTATTCTTCTTTATGGCAGTCTAACAACATAATATTGCAGAATTACATTTACAGGCACAGCATTAAAATACTACTTAGCATGTCTGAAGACCTTTTTTTAAAGGAATTTAAGTACTTATTCCTTAAGATGTCATCCTCCTGAACAAGTAATTAAACCACAGTGAAAACTCAAAGTCAAATTCATGTTTTACTACAATTTTGGCCTATCTGAAGCTCTTCCACTGCCTAGAAATATCTGACAATATGCTTTCGGCTAGTTGAGAAGTTGAAAAAGCAGTTTGAAGAGATATAAAGAAACCACAAAACCAATGCAAACTGAACAAGAACTTGATCACTAAGCAACCCATAGTATCTGTACGTTCCCATGAAGTATGCACACCAATACAAAAAGCTTGCTTTGGGTTTTCCGATCGTGTAATCAGGTTTCTATCCCTCTACTTCCCACAAGAATATGCAGTAGCCTACACTCAACTGAGGCTGTCCCAGACTACATGAACACATCAATAACCAGAAATCAAGAGACTTCCTTCTCTGAGGCTTCCGATACTCTTGCTTCAGCCACAGTATTTTATTTACCAACTAACTGCAAATCTACTCTAGCTGAATATTATACACCAATCATTACACTTTCCACAGTGTCAATACTAGAAAACTTTTTGTCTAAGTGTCTGCGTGTTAAATGACACTACTGGAAAATGCTGAATTTTCTATGCTGTTGAGCAGTGTTTTTTTTGACAGGTGAGAGTGCCCTATGTGCACTATTCTCAGCCATATGCTATTTGCCAAATACTTTAACTGAACAGTAAGACAAGTGAAACAACTTTACAAATAAATGCCAGCAATAGCGTTCAGCTAGATTTCTTCCCTAAATCAAACAAAATCTACAGAAAAATGTGTCCAAAATTTTCAGCATATAATGATTTTAGGGAGAGATGAGAAACCTTACTACAACAGCAGCAGAGTGTAATACATCTTCATGAGAAACCAGCTTAGTAATGAGGATGAGAAGGAGCATACACAGCCTAGAACATGATCATTTATTTCAAATTAAACCCCAAAACTGTTTTATCATGAAAATTGCTACATTAAAACAAGCCACTGCCAAACTGTGCTGTTAGAAACTGACAGTAGTTATACGACAAGTCTATAAATCTGACAGTAAGTCAAGGTCCCTTACGGGTTACCCTACTTGCAAATCAAGTAATGAAGTCCAACCGCTTTGCTTTCCTTCAGGGTATATATTCCTGCCTCCGTCCACAGAAAACCAGTTGAGTCTCTTGGACTTTCTCCACTGCCCATTACAGAATAATGTTTTATTAATAAATGCCTCCACAGTTTTATTATGTTTAAAAACACTGAGCTGGTCACACTGATTTACAAGTCAGACACAACAGACTCAATGAAGGCCTATTTGCTCTATGAAATAAACCACAGATGCATCACAGTCTCACTTTGTGCTACCCACAGGTTATATTTAAATGATTATGTCTGATTGAAAATACATCTACTAAAATGTTTATAAACTTTCATTGAAAGCTTGGAGTAAAAAAAATCCATAGAAGTTCTGCCAAAAAAAAAAAAAAAAAAAACACACCTTCACTGGTTCATTCCTATTACAACCCAATTCATTTTTCCCTCTCTGCTGCACGTTTTTCTTTTAGCCGTATTTCTATAGTCTGTAAACCCACAAGACAACTTAAATGGACTTTAGATAGCTATTCCCAAGTTGGGGTACTATAATTTCCATCACTATATAGCATCAGCCTACTCCACCCTAAAGTCCTGATGATGGATGCATGTGGATATGCAAGACCTCCAACCACACGCAAGCTCTACGTGCATCCTATCAATGAGAAACAGTCACTTGTGTTCAAGTAACAGTTCTTGGAAACTTGAGGTACTTTCACCCCCTCAGATCCACTTAGGTAAGGTTGTGCAGAGCACGTCTCAGATAGGTAACATGTTTTTCAGTTTCCAGAGGATCTTACCTGATGGACAAACACATCTTCCTTGGTGTCATTCCTGTAAGACAACACAAAATTGAAATTCAGATGTCAAGTGCACAGTAAGCCCAGTTTTAAAATGCAGCTGTTTAGCAGTGGGATCAAAACAGCAAACTGTCAAGACAAGTAGCTTCCAGCATCAGCACTACTCTTCAACCTGCTCTTAACTGTTCTCTTATTAGCTTACTGCTTAAAGGAAAGATTTTATCAGGTAGCCTATGCAAGGTTTAGAGTACACACTGAAGTCCTGTAAGACTCTCATGAAAGCATTTCTCCTCTCTCCATCCTTGCAATCCCACCAGTAGAGAGGCTTGAAGAAGAAAACCACCTGACAGTCCACAGTGACCAGTCCATCATTTCTGGTAACACCGTGGGGGAGATGTGCCATTGCAGGCTATGAAAACCATTTGAGTCTTGCTTCACTGGTCACATTTCCTACAGCCTGCAACAGTGAGCTGCAGCGACCTTGTGAGGACAGCTCCATGGACAGCTGCTGACCAGAGCACAAGACACATTCCTGCTGCGAAGCAAGGCAAGCACCCTGTGCGCATACATCACACTGGCTTCCTGCTGACAACCACCTGCGACCACTTCAGTTACCTCCTCTCAGCCATGCTGCTTCCTTCACCTACGGAGCAACAGCATTAACTGATCAGCACTCCACTGAAGAAAGGCAGTGGGGTTATTCAAGTCTCACTTGCGAACACAGAGAAAGACAACCTTGGGCTTCTCTACTCACAAGAAACAGAAAACATCACGAATCTGTACCTCTAACCTAAACAAGAATCCAAAAGCATCTTTCAGGGCGATCACGCCATAGCTTCCACAACTGCCATGCTGAGCAAGGCCAGGCAACCACAATCAGTACCAAATGAAGTCAGGAAAGTTTCTGTTCTGCAATTAAGCAGCACAGTTGAAACGGCCTCCACAATGATTTGAGAGCTGTACTCACCATTTCCACCACTCATAACAAGCTCAGAGCCCCACATTCAAGGTCACATCACACCAACCAAACCTTGCTGTGGTGTTAGTTTCAAGTCATTCCACAGACTCATGAATCAACAGCAAAGTGCCTTTTATTTCCTAGAATGACTGGTTAAAGGCACAGCAAAGCAAGCTTGTGTTAAAGTATGCTCATAACTGATTTTTTTATGTTTATTTTTTTAATAAAATAAAGCCTCACCATTGGCTTTAAAATGCGAGAATGACAACTGTGACTTTTCCAAAACTCAATCCAAGCTATGGCTATTCTGGCAGACAGCACCACTAAAAGGCACCTTGTTTCCTTACAGAGCTGATGCCTGAAAATACTACAGGCCTCCAAGTTTACTGTAGTAAAGACAACAGAAAGGACTAGAGAAGAGCAAGTGTGATCATCAGGAGGCATCTTATCTCCAGCCGCCGGTGATGCAGCATTGAGAAGCCCTTGAAAGCCAGAGCCTAAATACTTGCTTGTTCACCATACAAGATCTCTAAAGAGATGCACCAATAGCTGATAACCTCCAGGAAAGTAACAGCTTTCAGTAAAGATGCTTGCTATCCTTCTGCACTCTCAGCTGAACAGCAGCATCAAGAAGCACTCACCACCTATGCTCTTCAAGTGTGGATGCTCTATACTCTTGCCCAACTTAGATTTTTGGCAACAATACCAGATGTTTGTCACTAGGGTCCTTTTTCAACGGCTGTTCCATTTGAGAGTATATTGAAGTTTTAGATAAATGAATGACTCAGGTACACACAAGTAATTCAAGGTGTATACGTGATTAGTTAGAAAGTTTACTGGTTAATTTCAAAGCCCGGTGCATGATTCCTGTACTAAGATGGCATTTTCCAGCAACCACATCTAGAAGCAGTAAGTGTACTGCCACTCAGATGGCGCAGGAATAACAGCAGCTATCACATTCTCAACCAAAATATGAAACAGCACAGAAGACCCCCATTCTGAAGCCCTAACAACCTGGTTAGTTCATCTTAGTACTAACTAGATGATATTCCTATCAATACCTTTAACTGCATTAAAAGAACATTTAGACAAGCAGACCAACTGTGCATGAAAACGTAGCAAAGCTGCAAATACAAAGCCAGCCATCAATGTGCAGTTCCAATTTGTTAGCAGGACAGTTAACAGTGTCCTGCATATCCATTTATTACTTTGACAACTGGAAGAAACCACTGACAGAATTTAAACTAATATTTCAGAAAAAAAATGCACTTCAACATTAAAATAACACAGTAAATACTTGAAGCTCACATGCACCTAGAAAGCTGAATTTTAGTTGCAAAGCTTGTTTTAGCTGCAAGCGTACCCAACTGAAGCAAAGACAAGCAAGAGCAGAAGCTCTCGCAATTTCCCTTGTATCAAGTGAGAGATTCCAGAGCTGTGGAAATGTCCTCCAGTTCAGTTCTCAGGCTGCAGCTCTAATCTCCTGATAACATGAGATCATGCTGTGTTTCTCATTAAAAATGGCAACCTCAGGGATTAAACAGCTGCCAAAACAATATGAGTGGGGAAGCCATTCAGATGTTTTAACTAGCTGCTGTTGCTTCCGTGCCTGACTCACATAACTGAGCATTTCCACTACTGAGTGGAGCCGAGAAAAGGCTTCCCTAGAGGTAGAGTTTGTGGCCTGTAACTTTATAGGCACTTACAAGAAGAGCAAGAGACGCTAAAGCTAACAACAGACAGCTATTCAGCACCCAACGTTCAAATGCTATATGGGGAACTGGACAGGTTCAGCAAGTCACACACAAAACCAGCTAAGGAGCTCAGACGATACTTAAGACAAGGCCAAAAGGTACCACGTAGATAAAAAGACAATCTTTAGAACAAAGCTAAATAAGAAGACCAGTAGCTACACTTGCTTCCCTAGAAAAGGATTCCCAAGCCTTCTGTCAAATACTGTTAGAGAGGGTTTGAAGCCACCCAGCTGCAATATGTCTTTCTTCAGCTTGTTTCAGACTTTAACCCACTTGTTCAACTTACACTCAACACCTTCCTGATCCAAAAAGCCTTATACTGCCATAGAAGAAGAAAGAAGACCCTCCAGTAGCAAATACATTATCCTATGTCTTTCCCCATTTCTGGTAGATGCATTCCCGCGGAGGTGCTTAAGGGGAAAACAGCTCCTACAAATACAGCCTCTGCAAATAACCCACACACCGGCTGATAGGATTTCCGTTTCTTTCCAGAAGGGCCTAGCAGAGCAATTCCAGAACTCCTGCGCTACTCAGCAGCTTCACTGCTACGCTAACCTGAAGTCTATGTACACACCCTTAAGCGTTCAGATTTGCTCTTTAAATCACCTACTGTCAGAAAGAGAACCTCCCAGGCGTTTGTTTCTCGAGGCCCATCCACGCACTCCAGCCTTATGAGAGAAAAGCAGCCCGAACTTTGCACGTTTCCCTGTACGGTCGCAGCTTCCCGAGGGCAGCACGCTTCTAGGCGCCTCCAGCTATTCCCAGCCCAGCTCTTGCCGGCAGCCGGCCTTCCCCAACCCCGAGGAGCCCGGGGAAGGCCCCGCCGGGCCCCGGGGCCGCGCTCACCTGTTGATGAAGCCGTAACCGTTCCGTACGTTGAACCATTTCACTGTTCCCAAAACCTTCGTTGCTGGGAAGGGAGCGACAAAAGAGAAGAGGGGAGAGAAGGGGGGGGTTGCGGGGCGTCAGGCGCGGCACGTGGCGGGGCGGCGCACACAAAGGCCCCGCGTGGCGGACATTTTGCGCCGCGCCGCCCCGCCCCCACCCGCCGACACGCGGGGCCCGGCGGCGCGCGCGCGGCGGGGCGCGCGCCCAACGGCCGCGAGGGGAGGGGGGCGGGGGGAAGGGGGCGCGCGGCGCTCTGAGGAGGCGCGCGCGGCCCCGCGGGGGGGTGGGAAAGGGGCGCGCGCACCGCCGAGGCCCTCTCCTCCCGTCCCCTCCCCGCCGCCGCCGCGGCCCCCTCCGCGCCTCACCGATGACCTTCTTGTCCCCGCCGGCGGGAGGCGCCGCCGAGGCCAGGCCGCTGCCCCCGTTCCCGGTGCCGCCGTTGGGCTTGGAGTCGGCGGGGGCGGCGGCGGGGGCCGCCGCGGGGACGGGGGCGGCGGGCGGCTGGGTCTCGGCCTCGCTGCTCATGGCGGCGGCTGTTCGGTGCGGGCGGTGGTGGTGACTGGCTGTTTGCGCCGCCTCCCGCGGTGTGATGGTGACTGAGGCCGGCCGTGGGGGGGCTGCTCCCTGCTCCGGGCTCGCTGAGCTCCGCTCTCCGCTCCCGATACCGATCGAACTGGCCACAATGGCGGCCCGCACCGGCTAGCCACCCCGCGCGCCCCGCCCGCGCGCCCCGCCATTGGCCGCCCGCGCTGCCCGTCAGGCGGCGCGCCGCTCCCATTGGCCCTTCTCGTCCCGGCGGCAGCCCCCTCGCCGCGCGCCCGTTGGCGGCGGCACCTGCCTTTCCTCAGCAGCGCGCGCGCCCATTGGCCGCTCGGGCGGCGGCGGCCGGGCTCCTCTTCCTTCCCCGCCCACCCCCAGGCTCCGCCCCCGCCCCCTGATTGGCCGCCGCTGCCGCCGTTCGCCCCGCGGCTCCCGCCCCTGCGGGCCTGGCGGGGACCGGGCGCGCGGCCACGCGGCCGGGAGCGCCCCGAGCACGCGCCCGCGGCCGGGGCCCGACGGGGAACCGGGAACGGCCCGGAGGGGGCGGGGGGGGATCCCTCCGCGCTGCAGGTGGGCAGGGCGATGCCATCACGCCGGACTCCATCTGCTTGTGTTAACGTGGCTCCCCGAGGAGCTCCTCTGGTCACTCCTCGCAGGGCAGTTTCCCCAGATAACCGCCTCCTCATGGAGCTATTTCAGAGCCAGGCCGCAGCCCCGGGTCAGAGGTCTCTTCAGAGCCTTGCCTTTAATCAGCCTTTTCCTGTGCCTCCGGCCCTTCCCTGCAGTGACACCTCTCTGCAGTGCCGGGGTGTGGAGGCATGGGGCTGCCCCAGGAACGCCTTCCCCTGAACCCTTCCTCCCCCTGGGGCAGCGGGGAAAGCACCAGTGCCAGGTTCCTTCTGATGGAGCCCTTTCTCCACTGACCACCTTTCCTCCCCTCTTTGCCTTCATCTCCTGTGGCTTCGCTTTACAGTGACTCAGAGAAACCTCTGCTGGATTCTCTACAAGGTCCGAGGGAAACAGAGTGTTCTTGTGCACCAAGTTATTCTCCTTATGCACGTGAACTGTGGTTGTTGGCTGCAGACTGACAGCCCTGCCCTTGGCGACGTGATTCCTTCCATGTTAGAGGAGGGAAAGGTCAACAGCAACCACCAAGAACAGAGCCAAGGTCTCCGCAGGACCCATCACTGCACCATCTTTGCTGAACCATCTTTGCCACCAGTGCGCTAAGCGTCCCCTTGGGGTCAGCCCTTCAGCACTCTTACAATTACCACTGAGTCCCGGCCGGATAAGGGCTTGGATGGGGCCCTGCCAAGGCAGCACTTAGTCACAGGGTGCAAAGAGATGGTGCCTCGCTGCTCATCCTGGATGGAGAAGCTTCCAGGTGAGCTGTGTTGCCAAGTGGCAGGTACTTCCCAGCTCAGCCCCATGCCCCTCACCTCCCCAGGCTCTAGCAAAGAGCCTACACAGTCCAAAACACATCTGCTTAGGGTATGACAGACTGCTAGCCTCTCTTGGAAGCTGACTGATTCTGCTGATTCAGGCTGTCTAATGGGCTTCCCAGCCCTGCAAGGCAGGCAATCCATGGACAAAGAAGGAGAGAGAGCATGTGATGCCGTGACCAAAATAATTAGAGACCTGATGGAAATCCCTGACAAAACGCAGGGCTTGATTAATGGACAACCCAAAACAAGTCATGTAACTGTTTCAAACCAACAACAGTTGCTGTGGGTTTACAGACACAGGTCTTGTCAAGCTAACTTGGTATCTTCTTCCATAAGATCTCCAACTCAGCCATTGAAGGAAAGATCTTAATCCAGCGACACAGTCCTGTAGGGGGTCTGCATCCATATCACAACCTTTATCAAGAAACTAGAGTGGCATCAAACCCGGATGGCATTCAATAAATTGAGAAAATTGACAAAATATAATGGCATATAGAGTCAGATAAAATAGAGGGTCAAAACAATTTATCAGTTTTATCAATAACTGGCAAGAAATCTTCAGATCTGCAGTAAGATGCCAGTAAGGATTTATGGGTCACACACCTACAGAATGCGTGGGCCACAGATTGCTAGAGAGCAGGGCATGAGAGTCTTTTGAGGAGAGGCACCTGCACGGTCTAAAGGCTAACCTGGTACTCAGGTGTACAGAGACAGACAGAAATACATGTACCACCTCCAGTAGGAACGTCCATACTTGGAGGAAGATACTGGAGCTCAGAGAGAATAACGATCATCTGCTCTACAGCAGATTCCAGGATTTGCTTCACATATGACTGAAGGATGACTTCATCCCAGGGAATTAAACCCAAAAATGTGGTAGTTGAGAGAACTTTCAGCCAGCAAGTAAGGAACAGCAACGGTTGGAAAGCTGAAACTCAGCATGTTCAGTGTCCGAGGGGGACAAACATAACCAGGAATCTAATTCACCATTCAACTTTCAAGAGGTTACAATGGATTTACTACTGTTAGAAATTACTTTTGGGAAGCTGTGTGGCTCCTGCTATGCAGGAAGAAAGACTGGCTGATCACAGTGATACAAATACATCAGGTTGAGAAAGTGCTCCTCTGCCTGGACCTAGAAATAGGTTCCCTGGTGAAAAAGCACGGTGAATTTGGGTACCCACAGCCAGACCATGAACCTCAGCACTGCAGCGGGCAGGCAGCATGTCTATGAGCCACCTGTAGCTAAGCTCATGCCTAACCCCATAGGGAAAGGACATCTGGACACATTTCCTGAGCAGGAACATCTGAATTTTGTCTTATTTTTTCGGTCACCTCTACCTCACGGCTGTTATTTGGGTCCAGTTTTCTCCTCCATAGGAGGAATTTTCAACCCTCATCTCCTATGAGATAGCCCCATGCAGTTTCTTGGCCCGGAGAGGAAAGGTACGCTCTGTTTCTTCATCACCTGACATACTGCAGCTACAAAAAATGCTTTGGGCTGCGGAGAAGCGAGTGCGACTGTCCTCAGCAGCTGTGCAACCACAGGAATAGGGACATGGAAGGCCTGACTACCAGAGCCTACCATAAACATTTTAAACAGTTGTTACATAAAAGAGGACACCAAAGCTTGCCTGAAGGATCTCTCCTCCAATACATCAGCATTTGCTCTCCAGCAGCAAGTAAAGAACAAGCTACCTGCACAGACCATGCCTCCCTGAGACAGCCCCACACAGCACACCATAGGCAAAGATCATAAAACATTCTTGCTGCCCAAGGAGCCATGGGGCGTATCAGGATAGGATGAGGCAATTGCACGTGATCAAACAGACTTTGTCCAACCTCTTTTATACTTAACCTGCTGCACGAGAAAACTCACCTTGAAGCCCAGCCCCCATGAGGGGAGCTTTCAAGTCACCCAGCAGGTGAGTTTGCAAACCCAGTCTGAGATTGGCAGTTTTTCCACAAACCTGCAGCCTTGACGGTGTTCTTTGCAACCACGAAGAACACGGAGCCCTGATTTTTACTCCTACAGCACAATCATTCTCTGCTTCCCAGCCCAAAGGCCTTCTATAACATCCTTGTAACACCCAGGTAAATTCCTGTAACACCTGTGACACAAAGCAGCCCGATGGCCTAGCACTGGGATGTGCCAGGGGAGGGTTTACAGCATAACTCACCTTGGAGCCCAGCAAACTCATGCTGATAAAGCCTTTATGCTGTACCAATCTCCTGTGCTTCAATAAAGCTGCATGTAAAAAGGTTCTAGACACTCCTAAGATGCTAAGAACCTCTCTGCCAGGCAGCCTTATTTACCTGCCAAGGAAAAGAACTGGTGTAACACAGATCTGCCATGTTCCTTTCACCCCTTCTTTCCAGCAGCAATGCCTCTCAATACCATGCA
This sequence comes from Aythya marila, assembly GCF_965140915.1. Classification (NCBI taxonomy): domain Eukaryota; kingdom Metazoa; phylum Chordata; class Aves; order Anseriformes; family Anatidae; genus Aythya; species Aythya marila. Next base: position 8,127,981 of record NC_139062.1, on the reverse strand, counting down.
CAGAACGTGTTCCCTATTGGATCAGCTAAGGGCAATGCACACTGCAGACACAGTAGACAGTAAAAACCCAGTAACCCTTCTCACCCAAAGAATCCATTCCCAAGCATGTTAACTGATGTCCACTACATTGGTATTTACCACAATCCTTTATTTACATTTGAATGTGTTAAAAAAAATATAGATGCCAATTATTAAATAACTTCAGGAGAACGTCAAGAGCGCAGGTCTGGCCTGTAAAGAGGACAAGGACAGTGAGGGAAGTGGCTGGAACTGAAACTGCATGGAGCCAGCAAAGGCCTCCTAACCACCAGTGAAGGAACACTGAAACAAAGGAGAATAAACAGGTCCAAATCATAGAACCACAGAATAGTTTGGGTTGAAAGGGACCTTAAAGATCATCTAGTTCCAACTCCCTGCCATGGGCAGGGAGGGCTGGGACACTTCCCACCAGACCAGGTTGCTGCAAGCCCCATCCAACCTGGCCTTGAACACTTCCAGGGATAGGGCATCCACAGTTTCTCCAGGTAGCCTGTTCCAGTGCCTCACCACCCCTCAGAGAGAATTTCTTCCTTGTAGCTAATCTAAATCTACCCTGTTGTAGTTTAAAGCCATTACTTCTTGTCCTATTGCTATGCTCCCCAGTGAAGAGTCCCTTTCCATGAGGAATGCTTGATGGCCATCTGTAATGTCGTACAACAGCAGCAGGACTGCGTGGTGGCACTGAAGCGAGCACTGCCTGCTGCATGCACCAGGTCATGCCAAACCTGTCTACAAGACCTAGGGAACCAGGGAGTCTTTCTGGGTCTCCATTCCAGTCTACTTAAAACCAACAGCAGTGTTTGTTTCACCGGGCTGATTTTAAAGGATCTTGACAAATAACTGATTTAGCTGTCTGAAGCTGGGTGAGACAAAACCCATTCTTGCCCAGAGGCCACTGACAGGCAGCAGCATACACAAAGGCAGCTCCCAAGACCTGGTTAGGAAGTAAGCACGGTGGCACCAGCCGCACACCCACACCTTCCAGTCTCAAGGATGTTGACCACAGATCACGTACAAAGGCTCCAAAGATCAACGGGTCTGGATCTAAGGATCCCACTCATGAGCACAGGTCTCTTCATCTGCAAGAAAGCCTGCTTAACAAGGTTGTGCCTATCTTCAAAAGCCTATAAATGCCACCAGAAGTACCAGGAAAATGAAAGAATGATTACATTCCCTATTGTCACTTCATCAAATAGGAGAAATATCTGAAGCACTGCAGATCTGAAAGACTTAACCCCGGCAACAGGGATGCATTTTCACAGGTAATTCCAGACACCTTTGGCAATTGTTTAACAAAAAGTCAAAAATTTTGCAGTTACTTTTTCAGCGCCTGCCTGCTGAAATTTGGAAAATCAGCAACCAAAAGCTAATACAGCAGATTTTTGACAAGCTGCAGCCTGACATATTGAAATCTGGTCAGACTTGCTAAAATGCTCATGTTGTTTTTTTATTTTTTTTCTATTTTTTGTGTGTGTGTGTTTTTGTTGGTGTTTTTTTTTTTTTATTAACAGTGAAGTGGGCAAACAAATGTAAACAGAATACTGTACTGAGCTCAGTCTTGTAGCTACTGATTTAAACAAAACGAAGCCTGGGCCATAGTAAATGCTGGAAACATCTCCCTTTGTAATGACAGTGGTATCTTCCTGAATTAAGGTAAAGCGATGCAAAATGATAATCCCTTGGCCCTCCAGTGGTAACTGTCCTATGGCTGTAGTGAGCAAGAAGGCTCAAGTCTTCTCTTCCCCCAGCACTTCTTTTCTTGATCTTTGCTTGCACCAAACATGGACGCTCTACTTTCTGTAGAATTAGGAGAGTTCACCAAACTGCAGGTCAAAGTGAACCCCCTAATCCCTGCAAGTTGCCTGAGTAATACCAGCTGCATTCCTGTTGCAGGTCTCTTTTCATCCACTGGTTTCTAAAGCTGAGGCTCCAAGGCAGTCTAACCCCACCCAAGGCAGGGCTGCCATGACCCCATCTTCCCTCAGACAGCAGCCACAAAATCCTGTCCCTCTAATGCTGCCTTTGGTCTTTATGTAGCCTGAAGGGAAACAGCATCAGGGAGTTGAGCTGGTAAAAATTCTATTAGAATTATATTAGAGGTGTGTTTTCGGCTGGTTTCAGTGTCAGTGAGATGAGCCAACTTTATGCAGACTCAGATGAATGTGAAAACAAGCCAAGAGAAAAGTAAGAAACATGGCAGCCCATGTTTCACTTGCACTGGATGCCTCAGAAGACAGACTTACCACATTTCTGTTCCATTGCTTTACATTTCCCCACACTGGGAGATCACAACTGGCAGCTTGGGTTTGTTATTTGGACCTGTAGGCACATTCTGGGAACAAACAAACATAGAATGTTACACCTTATGAAAAAAGCAAACCCAGTGAGTGACAGGTAATTGAAGACTGGCTAAGAGGCATCTGTGCAACACCAGGAACATGGAAACTTAGAGCTCTGGGCAGCATATAAGCACCTTCACGTATCTTGGCAATGAACAATCCAGTGAACATTCTCGTACACCAGTTTGGCATACAGACCAGACCCTGATCCTTTGCATGGATAAGATGTAAGAGAGCAAAAACTGGGGAGCTCCTCATGAGATACAACAGAGAAGATATCACTTAGATGTCACTTAGGGCTGCTCTGGTTTATGTACCTTTAAAGTTACCAATTAGAGCTGCAACAAGCAAAGTAAACTGATATTCGTACAGAAGGGGAATCCAAACAACAGATAGTCACAAGGCATCCCCTATTCTGAACCCCTTGTTCATGAAAGAGCAGCCAAGTCCAGGAGAACTTCTTAGTTAATTCCTTTAGTTTCCCACTCCCTGCAGTGATGTACATCCTATCAGCACAGACCACAACCCTTCTTCCATCAGTGCTTTTAGTGAAAAATGTTAGCAACAAAGGGCTAGCAACCGTATCATGCTGCATAGTTCCTTGCACGGGACCTTTTCTCAATACCTAACAGCTGGCAGCTCTGTGTTTGTCCCACTTTTTGGATTCTTTGATGGCCCTTGCACACAGTTCCCCACGCAAAGCAGGAGTGTACCATGAAGTCACTGTCAGCTGTATCGTATAAAACACTGTTTGTTAAGTCCACTCACCATCCTGCCATGACACCCAGTCGTGGTGTATTCCATACAGGGTAACCACCATGTCTGAACATATTTATCTAGAGCTCCTGGAAGCCCATCAGAAGACTTAACTTTTCTTATTACATATGCTGATCACAGATCAGCAGAACTGATGATTTAGTATCCATTGAACAATCCTAGGCAATGGCACAGAAGTGATCTGCTTTACTCTCTTGTCTGAGTTGCTGATGGAACAGCTTTTCAATTTAGCTTCCTGAACAAATGCAAAGCACTGCAAATAAAGCCACAAGAATAAAATCCCCACTCAAAGACTAACCAGCAACAACGGGATCACAGCATTTCTAAAGTCAATCTAAATGACAGACTTTGTCACAACAGTTTCCTATTATCTTATTAACGATGACAACCAGTAACACCAGTTACCATCACTGGTATTCCCTGGTAACCGTTAAACAGACAGCAGGAGAGAACAGAAAAACCCTTGTTGCTCTCCCACGTGACTTTCCAACACAGACATTCACAGAGAATAAAGGCAAATTCAACTTACTTCAATTTTTCTCATTACCAACAGTCCATCAACGATTTTACCTAGAATGAGAAAATGGATCCACTTCAATATGGCCTGTTTCCACCTTTGCTGCCCTCCCCAACATGTATATGATTTTTTTTTCCTCTCCAGAAAGCACTATGCAGCGTATAGTAATTGGGCACTTCACGGTTTGCTACTGATCTCTAAACTGATGAAAGAAACAATCCCTCTTAAAACATTTGCCACATTCAGAACACATGCGTGTTTTCCCCTCACACTGGTGGCATGTGTAGAAAACTAGATTTTGAGACTTACCTCCACCAGTTGTAGTAAAATACAGCTTGAGCTGTACAACCATCAGCACATGTATCAACTCCATCAACACACTATGTGTAACGATGCAAAAATGGCAGAGAATAATATCAAGAGTTACTCAAGAATTAGAGGAAGTAGTAAACAGGACAAGAGCTTAACATCTGGCCTTGAAACCCTACAGCTCAAGAGGAAGTACATGGAAATGTAACTCCCCAGAACCACATTTGTTCTACAAACTCAGCTCAAAGCTCCACTCTCCGACAGTGGAGAAGAAAGGTAACCCTTCACCCATCTGCACTGGCATGAGGACTTATGTAGTAACATAATACACTGATCAAAGAACTGAATCTGGATGAAAGCTGTGAAAAAATGTTTCATTTCACCAGCGGTCCATCTCAGTATCTGGCTGCACAAATACCTCTGCTGGCACAAATGATGGGGAAGGAACAAGCAGTCCATGGCTGTTCATTTCAGCAGCTGTGCCACAGAGTGCATCCACGAGCCAGTATACCAGGCCTGCGTGACAGATACTCACCGAACACAACGTGTTTCCCATCCAACCAGTCACATTTGGAGCACGTAATGAAAAACTGACAGCCATTAGTACTTGGACCACTGTTTGCCTGGGGGTTGAGAATGTCAGAATACAAAATTAGGACTTCCCAAAGCTGAAGGCAAAGATATCGCATATAAGAAAGAGCTGTTGCTTAAGAACTAACCTAGGTTTTTTATTTTTATTTTTTTTTTTTAAGTTTATTGCTATACAAACCAAAGAAAACAAGACATTTATTTGCAGGAGAGTACCCTGTGCTTGGACACAGTGTACTACCAAGTCAGTCCTGCCAGTGTGTGCAAGAGCCACGTCAACTTCTTCTTATGATAATTCTACAAAGGCACCTTCAGCACAAGACTGTGCCGAAACCTGGGCTCCAGAGCATGTTCCTGAAAAAGGGCTGAACTTTTTGGTGATGAGTACTTACTGGCTGCAGTATTATCCTGGGGAAAACTGAAAGCCAGAAACCAGGACAGAAAAAAAAGAAGCTGATTTCTGCTATTTGGAAGTTTGCCTAAGAAGAAAAAAGGTGCCTGTTATGATGGTCAGGATCAGAAAGCTAATGATCATGCCAACACAGGGTTCACAGGAATGGCATGATGCACTGAGTAATTCAGAGCTGAATGCAACACCCAGAGCATTTGGTCTCTCCTACGAAAACATCTCTGCAACACTCAAGTCCATCTCAATTTTTCCAAATCTCTTTTGCCAATCAGGAGACACTAAGGCACGTTTTTGTGCTGACAAGTGAATTGTGCAAGTCCTGCACCTAGCAGGGCTACAGGGCTGTAGCAGGGCTACACAGGACACAGTCACACTGGATCTTTTCCTTAGTGCCAATCTAAGGCTAATCCCTTTGGCTGTGATGGACCTTGGTTTGGCCCAGCAGAACAACTCCAGAGCCATGCTGCTTTAACACAAAGCTGGCAATACCAGCATGGCATCCCTTCTCACATACTGTGGTACACTGCCTGCTTAGCTGTGTTGTGACAGATCTGTTTGGACCATATTTTGAACAGGGTGAATATCAAATCCAAATGGTAAATGTCCAAAACAAGTAATTTTAAGGACAAGACAGCTAGAAGAGTGGAGGGAAAAGCAGTTGTAGTCAGGAACATTTGGTTCTGGCCCCACTTGCTTTCTACTCCCAGAAAACAGTGTATTGTTCCTACCAGACAACATGCAATGGTTGCAGTTTTCCTACAGCGTTGAACAGGAAGCATATGTTCTGAAAGATACCATGGTAACACTGTTATGGCTTTGAAACTCCCAAATCTCTCTGTTTCATCCTTGCTAAGGTCAGTGTTTAATAAAAGTATCGGGGAAGAAAAAAAAACAGCACTTGCCACTGTTCAAAAACGTCAATAATCAAGCTATTCTGAAAGCTGATCAAACAAAGCCTGCCCCTGAACTCCAACAGGTAAGGAAAAAGGATGCTGCAGGATCAGGACTTCAGTGTTACTCGACACATTAACCCATGAGTAACCTGACTGGTACTTACAAAGCTGGTCTTTCAGACCTTATATCCAGTGATAGAGATTTCTGCTGTCTGGCAAACATTTTATACATTTAGGAAAAGCATAGAGAGAAAGTAACAAAAGCTTTTAAATCTTAATTTTATACTTACCATAGAAAGCAGACCAGGAGCAGAGTGTTTCAGCTTGAAGTTTTCGTCTGCAAAAGGACCTCTATATATACTGGCTACTCCAGTGCCATCTCCCTGCATCAGAGAGGGATTAGTCAGCTACAGCATTTGTTCTGTAGCACGAATTTCAAATAACCAAGCAAAAGCAGTGTTAAACTCAGCCCAAAATGGATGCTGTACTGCCATTTATATACAACAGTGATGAACATGTTCAGATGTTTCATTTCTGAAGAGAAACTGTGACTGGATTCTAACTACACAGTACATCATTTGTCATCAATATGCTGGCAGAAACCCAAAGAGATATAAGGATTAAGTCCAAGCCTTTCAGTGCAATGAAGTCATAGATTGCTTGGTATGGAACCACCTGGTCTTAACAGGCACTCCAGGGAAAAGGGAGGGGAGGAAGTATTGGCTGGTAGAACAAGGAAAGCAGAAGTGGAAGTGGAAGAAACTGGCTGATGTCACGCTTATTTCACCTTACTTTCTGTGACTCTGCTGAAAATAGGGAAGTGCCCCCTTTGTTCAGTTTTTAGCAGCTACTGTCTGCAAAGTCACAAGCAAGGGCAGTTTCTAAAGTACAGAGCTTCTCATTTTTGCTGTACTTTCTACCAAGTTGAGGTATCTTGTACTTAACTACAAGTGCTTGCTCTCAGTCCTCAACATATTTATAAATCAAAGCAGCATGGCCTGTAACTGCTGCAGATTGCAAGCTTTGACTGCTCATGAGGTTATGACTTTGCACAAGCCTGACAGACAACTCATAGAGATATAGCTTGTGGGATCACTGAAAGGCCGCCCTGACTTCTGGTCCAACCCTACAGAGAAATTCCTGTACAGTGCCAGCAGAGACTCTTCAGTAAAATGGCCTTAAAATGGTGCATTGAGGAACCCTTCAGAGAAAGCTGTGGAAGCAATGCAACCAGATACCTCTGGCATGGTCAGTTAAATTTACTATTCTGACTGTAATTTCCCTTTCTGCGTTGATATTCTGCTTGCTTTAGCCCCATTTATTCTGGCTTGATGTACTCTGTCTCCCTGTATTGCCTTTCTACCTAACATATACTTTCTTTATTAGGCCAGACTTAATAGGAAAATAAGTGCTAATAATATAAGAGGCACAGCTCCGCATCTTTTGATGTGCTTGCCTAGTCCTTGCTCCTTTTCCTGCAGCATCACAACTGGGGACTGCCTAAATACCTGGTGTGGCTAAGCTGCCCCCTGTACAGTTAGTTCTCTCAATGACTTTCACACAGCCACGTTTTGCATTTAAAAAAATAATAATAATCTTTTACCACACCCTTCAGATTTCAAATAGTTCCAGAAATGAAGTAACTACTGGGTCTTAGGACAGTGAAGACTCAGTGGTCTTACAGCCTCGCCTAAATACCCTGCTTTTCCCCCCATGGTAACACTGCAGGCACAAATACTCTCTGCTATTTTTAGACAATTCACTAGCAAAAAAGTTAGGTTTGATTTAAACTCTCTTGCATTAGACACTCTGTTCCTGTACTAGGGTATTGTCTTCACAAAGACATTGGAAATCCACAGGCTCTCTTCCTGGGCAGACAGGAGAAAGGAGGACAGCAGGATAAAAAAAAATAAAAATATCTCTGCAAGTTTAAAAAGCCTCTAGCTATACTGCCATTCTATTTTACAGAAGAAATATTATGGGGAAGGAGAAGATATTTTCACCCAAGACTACAGAGTTGTTTTCAAGTACATTACTATCTGTTGCAGTAAGTTGGTAGCAATGCTGTGAGGAAGCCTCCAGTTACCACCGGATGCCTCAAAACAGAGAGGGAGATACCACGAATCAGCATGGACCCTGGAAAAGAGTTGCATATGCACCATGTAGGAAAAAATACATAAGCAATATAGCAATACATACGTTTACAAAGTCACCTCCTTGGATCATGAAATCCTTTATTACCCTAGAAAAGTAAAATGATACTTAGTAGAAAAATGCCTCAAACAGCTTAATATGCATTAAAAAGAAGTTATGTCTTACAACACAGAGAAAGTCATCAGGGTCTATGAATGTTACAGTCTACAACCAACAGTGAATATTAACTACTGGTTGGTATCAGGTAATTTGGGTCTGTATCGGAGGAATGGGAGGGGTGTGCAGGGGTGGTAGCTCCTGGTGAAAAGAGACTGGAAGCTGCCCCCCATGACATATAAAGCCAGTTCCAGATGGCTCCAAAAGGGATTTGTCACTTGTCAAAGCCAACCCAACAAGCAATGTTGTTTGTGCTTCCATAATAACAAATTTAAGAAAATAAAAAGACACTAATTGGCAGCTGTGAGAGAAAAGTCAGAAAATGTGAGAGAAGAAAACCTGCAGACACCAAGGTCAGTGCAGGAGGTGCTTCGGGCATGCAGCACAAGTTCCCCTGCAGCCTGCAGAGAGGCCCCTGGTGCAGCAGGCTGTCCCCCTGCAGCCCATGGGTCTCCACATGGAGCAGATCTCCATGCTGCAGCCCGTGGAGGAGCCCCTGGTGGAGCAGGTGGATGTGGGGGGTGCTGCTGCCTGTGGGGAACCCACAATGGAGTAGCTCTTGAAGAGCTGCTGCCTGTGAACAGCCCCCACAGGATCAGTTTGGGAAGGATGGCATAGTGTGGGAGGGACCCCACGCTGTAGGCAGGGCGGAGAGTGACTGTGGAGGAGCAGCACAAGGTGCTCCACTGACCACAACCCCCATTCCCTGTTCCTTGCACCGCTTAGGAGGAAGTACAACAGAGACTGAAGTTGAACCAGGGAAGAAGGGTGGGGATAGTGTTTTTAGTTTGCTTTTAGTTCTCACTATTGTACTTTGATATTAATTGGCAAAAAAATACATTAATCTTCCCAAAGCCAAGTCTGTTTTGCCCATGATGTTAATTGTGAACCACTTCACCGTCCTTATCTCAATTGGGAGCTGTTTTATTGCATCTTCTCCCCACCATCTTGCTGAGTAGTGGGAGAGCAGCTTGGTGGGCACCCAGCCAATGCCAATCCACCACAGGGACCATTGCTGTTCAACAAGAGACACAGATACATAACAGATACAAGGAAATGATCTCTCATCTGGCAGACCAGGAATGGAGAAACCCTCTGCAGTGACCTGTGGTATGCATTTGACAGCGTCCCCAAATCCTCCAGAGGAACAGTATTAGCCATGACCACCTACAAATGCCTCCTACACCAATAATGCCCTTGGGACAGGTCTGAAAATCACGCTTAACTCATACTTCTATTTAAACTTCTAAGCAAAAGCAGAAGTACCTGTGGAAAGTGCTTCCTTTATAACCTATAGGAACACCATCTTTCCTGCAAGGAAATAAAAAGGAAAATTGTTACCACTTACTGGGTATCCCAACACGAAACCCTCCCAGGAGTTTAGAGTCCTGAATGGTTGTCCTGTACATTAGGAACAACCTTGATATACAACCCACCTCCAGCAGTGCCTGCTGGGTCCTAACATGCAGTGATGCTATCAGAGACCAAGGGAAACCCTGAATGGGCTCTGCACATTAAATGACATGGTTGCTTATGACACCCATCTCAAAATCTTAACAGCATACCGTTGTAATTTGCAGCACATACAGGTGGGATTTGCAGGCAATGTACTTTTAGAGCAACTGGAGTATGACCAAAGTCAAGCCCAAAGGGGAAAGTGCACCATCTCTGTGACCAACCAAGCTAATCACTTTCAGCAGAGCAGATTTCTGCAAGTCTTTCATTTTATAGCAGCATAGTAAAGAAAGCTTCCCAGTGGGCCTTCTTTCTAGTCACCCAGCCCTGTTTTTCTGAGTATGCTACTTAAAAGAATATAACCCACGTACCTGAATTCACCTGTACAAAACTGCCTGGAAAAGAAAAAAAATACAGAAGACCAGAGGAATCATCAGTAACTGCTCATCACTTCCATTTCTAAACAGAGCTTTGCAGAGATATTGAGGTTTAGGTATTTAACACTGAGATTGTAAGAGACAGTGAATGTGGAGCAGGACAGCACGTTCCACAGGGGACAGGGCATAATCACTTTTCCGGAACTGGGAAATCCACGTGGTACATCCTGTAATCAATGACAGAGAATGGGGTGGCAAGGAGTTTTTACCATGATGTTAAGGCACTCTCTTTAGTAAACACAGTGAGCGTATCAGAAGCTCCACAGAGGGAGCAGAGAAGGACCAGAGCCCTTCACCTTCAAGCCAGAAAGGCTCCGCTGGGGGTTAGGATGCTGCATGGTCACGGACAGCTCTGTGTGGACAGAGAGCTGAAGCGGGTGCAGTGGCCCTGACAAGCCGTCACTAACACCACAACACCCCTGCACCGTGAAGCCTGTAGAGCCTGGCTCCAGGCCGGCAGCCCCGTGCCAAGCCTGCAGGCCCGCCGGCTGCTCCTCACCTGAAGTTCTCCGCAGTTTTGGGCACGACGTCGGCGAACAGCTCGATCTTCATGCGGCCGACCTCCTGCAGAGAGAGAGCGAGAGCAGCCCAGCTCAGCCACCCGCCGCGGGCCTGAAGACCCCGCCGCGCCCCACCGAGCCCCTCTCCCCGCCCCAGGCCCGCCGCCCGGCGCCACCTGCCCGCCGATGGTGACATCGAAGAACACCACGGGGTTGCTGGGGTTGGCCGCCAGCACCGCCATGGCGCCCGGAAGCGGCAGCGGGAGGCGGGGCCGCGCTCCCTCGGGCGGCCGGGCGGGACGGCAGGCGTCACCGCTACGTCACGGGGCTGATGGCAGAGCACGTCACACCGCCATGACGTCACAGCAGCACGTAGCGGCCACTCGTTGCAGTGCCACAGCGCGGCCTGACGTCACCGCCGCCCTGTCACGGCCCCAGCACAGAGGGGCTGGGGGTGCCCCGGCTCCATCTTGTCCTGGCCGCCCGCAGCAGGGTGCCCAGGCCCGTGCCCAGGCATCTGCAGAGGCTCTCTAAGGAGGAGACTCCACAGCCCCTCTGGGCAGCCCGTGCCAGGGCTGCGACACCCACACAGCACGGGAGGGCTCCCCGGTGCTCGGCTGGGACCGCCCGGGCTCTAGGTTGTCCCGTCGCCCCTTGTCCTGGCACCGGGCTCTGCCGAACAGGGCCTGGCTCCGTCCTCCGTGCACCCTTCAGGCCCACCAGGTCCTTCCCTGCCAAGCTGCTGTCCACTGGGTGTCCCCAGCATGTCCCGGCGCTGGGGTTGTTCCCAGATGCAGGCCCTTGAGCTTCTTCTCCTGGTTCAACTTCAGGAGGTTCCTGCGGCCCATTTCTCCAGCCTGCCCAGGTCCCTCTGGATGGCAGCACCACCTCCTGGTGTATCCGCTGCTCCCCTCAGTTCTGTGTCAGCTGCAAACTCTACCCCACCGTCCAGATAGTTAATGAGGACTGGGCACAGTATAGAGCCATGGGGTAAACCTCTAGCTACTTCACCTCCAACTAGACTTTTCACCACTTTGCCCTCCTCCTTGCCTCTCTTTGAAGACAGCAGTGACATTTGCTTTCCTCCACGCTTTGGGCACTCCTCCCAGTTGCCACAATTGATCAAGGATTATCAAGGGTGGTCTCTCAGTGCCATCTGCCACAGCCCTCCAACTCAACTTTGCACCACTGATCACCACCCTCTGGACCAAGACAGTTTTTAATGCACCTCACTGTCTGCCCATCCAGCCCATATGTCAGCAGCTTCCCTACAAGAATCCTATGGGAGACTGTATCATTGGCCATTCTGAAGCCCAGGAAGGCAATATCCACTGCTCTCCCCTCATCCATCAGGCTCGTCTTTTCATTGTAGGAGTTTATCAAGTTGATCAAGCATGACTTCTCCTTGGTGAACACATACCGATTACTCCTGATGGTTTTCTGGCTCTTCATGTTCCTAGAAATGGTTTTCAGGATATGCTGCTCCATCCCTTCTGCAAGGATCAAGGTAAGGCTGATCATCCTGTAGTTCCCTCTCCTCCTTGCATCAGGCATTCCCTCTTCCATCAGGCCATGTGGAATTTTCTATGTCCAATTTGCTGAAGTATTCCCTGACTTGATCCTGTTCTGCCAAGGGCACATCCTCCTTGCTCCAGCTTTCTCCCCCAGTCTCTGGGAGCTAGGACTCCTGAAGGCCAGCCCTGCTGAAAAAGACTGAGACAAAGCAGGTATTTGGTCTTCAGCCTTTTCCATCCTGTGTAACTCCATTCATTCAGCAGTGGGCCCCATTTTCCCTAGTCTTCCTTTTATCACCAATGTACTCATGGAAGCCCTTCTACTTGTCTTTGACATCCCTGGCCAGATTCAATTCCATCTGAGCTTTAGCTTTCCTAATTTCATCCCTGGGGGCGATGAAATTGCTTAGACAATGTTTTTATGTTCCACCATTGTGGAGGAATGGTTAAGTGAAGTAGGTCATGTGAATGTTGAGCAGCTAGGAGGTCGCGAGCTAACAAAGTATCGAACACAGCTCATATGAGTCTGAGAAAGTACGTAAAATCTGGGAGGTTTCAGGGAGGTTTCAGGGAGGTTTCAGGTACAAGGACATGATATCTGTTGGTGGTCTGGGAAAGTACTAACTGTGTTATTTCGGTTGATGGGAGTGAGAAACTAGCTGATAAAATAGAGAAATGTACTAACCAATCATGAGCTTAGCTTTTGCAATATGTATGAGCTAATTATATTGAATTAGATAAAAGACGACTGAGCTATCCAATAAATCGAAGTTCACTGATCACTCATATTGAGCGTCTGTGTCTTCCTTCCGTCGACAACAAATGTCCTCGCAACAAATGGCGCCCGAACAGGGACAAATCTGAATGGGAACAGGGACTAATCTGAACGGGAACAGGGACATGCAATACAGGAACAGGGACTTCGCTGGAGTTGAACCTGCGCTGGAATTGTACCTGCGAGCCACGGTTGGACGGAATACGAGGACCGGTCCTGCAACGCAGCTCAGGAGGTGAAAAGGATTATAAATTGCTGAATCCCTGCATCCGAGGTCTGAAAGGTGAATGGACAAGAAACCTGGAATCCCCACACCCGCAGCTCGGAAAGGGAGTCCTCGCACCCGGGATGAGCCTATAGAGGGTCCCGCCGGAAAGCGTCGCCGAGGTCTTTGCAAAGGCTGCAACGGTACCGACGTATATAAAGGTATGGAGAGACAAGCGGCGTATGATTTGCTCAAATGCTTTTTAGAAAAGCGGAGCACGCAGCTTATAGACTGCAAAAAGAATTTACCAGGATTATTAGCATATGGGGTAGCTAAGGGTTGTTTTATCAATCCTGATACAGTTTTTGAACAAACAGAGTGGCGTAAATTTGGGGACAAATTGTTTGATGAAAATAAGACTGCTAAAAAATTATTGAAGCCTTGGAGAGCAGTCACTAACGCCTTAGTTATACATCAGGCTGAGCAGAGAGTTGCTGCTACCGCTACAGAGCGACTGGGATTGCCGGGAAGTGCTGGAGCTGGGGATTGCCCACTGCCGCCTTCAGTGAGAACGATAACGCTGCCTCAGGGGGCTACGGGGCAATGGGAGCCTCCCCCCCTCCCCCTCAGTCACCGCCACGAGCAGCGCTGCACTCGGAGTTCCCCGGAATCGAACGGCAGCCGACCCTCACCGTGTGGCGAGTCGGCACAGAGCAGAGGGACGGACATCAGGACCCTGCAGCCTGTCTGACGTAACCATGGAAGCAGCGGCAGCTGTGCTGCTTCTCTCTGGTATTCTTTTTATAAGAGGTTTACCTTGCAATGCAAAAGGAATACTAACTGGAGTGTTAATAATTGTATGTGTTATTCTTAAATGTCCAGGTATTTTGTGTTGAAAGTATTTGTGTAAAGGTAAGGTTTTAAAACAAAGTGTTGCAAGTCACTTCAGGAGGAACACAATGAGAGACAATACTTGTTTGTTTGGTTATGATTCTAAATTATATTGGCCGCACGTATTGTTTGCTTATCATTCTAAATTATATTCTTGTGGTATAATTGAGGTTGTGGTATGATTGAGAGTGAGATGTGCAAGAGGCCTCTGAGTGTACAGTTGTGCTCTGAGTGTGCAAGTGTGCTCTGAGTGTGCAAGTGTGCTCTGAGTGTGCAAGTGTGCTCTGGGTGTGAGTGTGCTGTGTACTGTGTTAGTGAGAGCCCATTTATTGCCATAGTACAGGCTGAAATCATAGGAAATTAGTACTGGTCAAGCAAAATCATGTTTCACAAGTATGGGGTCATTGTGTGAAGTAGCCACTAGGAGAAACTTAAGGGAACGTACTGTTTAAAACTTTTTGATCAAAAATGTTATAGAGATTTTGAAATGGTGCCGGAAACAGGTACCCAGTGGATCACTGCAAAGTGGACTGAAGCAGCTTTAGAATCTGCACACGCCGAAGACGACCAGGAAGAGAGAGGTTCCTGATAATTATTCTGACAATGACGTGGGTTGTGACACCTCGACAACTGTCAAGAACAGCCTTCGATCACCATCAAGTGATTAGGTTTAAGTGTGTTACTATTAAGTTGTGTTACTTACTATTAATTGTGTTACCATTAAGTGCTTACAGTAATTGTAGTGTTATTAGGGTTAAGTTGTATAGTTGTGTTATGTTATGTATCCTTTTAGAACATGCTTGTTTGGGGTCCCAATAGGGGATCCAAAGGAACTGAGTGAAATGTTAGCACCATATTCTGCCAGTATTACTCTGCTTAATGGATCTTTTTCTGACTGTAGGAACTGCACATGCTTTGACTAACATTAATAAGCTTGCTTGTTGGGCTGTTAAACAATCAAATGTAACAACACAAGTTCTTTCTGAAATGTCGCAAGATATGGAGAGCATAAGACATGCTGTGTTACAAAATAGGGCCGCTATTGATTTCTTGTTATTAGCTCAAGGACATGGGTGTGAAGATGTAGAAGGAATGTGTTGCTTTAATCTCTCTGATCATGGGCAATCAATTCACAATCAACTAAAATGGTTAATGGATCATACGCAAAAAATTACGATACAGAATAATTGGTTTGATGATTGGCTTAAATCTGTCTTTGGAAATGTAGGGGGATGGGTTTTTTATTTAATCAAAGAGGGACTTCGCCTTTTGCTTATAATTGTATTGATTATTATTGCTGCGCGGGTAGTCCTTAGCTGCTTATCTAGGAAACTAGAACAACTCACAGAGAAGGTGTTTATAGCCCAAAATAAAAATGGGGGAATTGTGGAGGAATGGTTAAGTGAAGTAGGTCATGTGAATGTTGAGCAGCTAGGAGGTCGCGAGCTAACAAAGTATCGAACACAGCTCATATGAGTCTGAGAAAGTACGTAAAATCTGGGAGGTTTCAGGGAGGTTTCAGGGAGGTTTCAGGTACAAGGACATGATATCTGTTGGTGGTCTGGGAAAGTACTAACTGTGTTATTTCGGTTGATGGGAGTGAGAAACTAGCTGATAAAATAGAGAAATGTACTAACCAATCATGAGCTTAGCTTTTGCAATATGTATGAGCTAATTATATTGAATTAGATAAAAGACGACTGAGCTATCCAATAAATCGAAGTTCACTGATCACTCATATTGAGCGTCTGTGTCTTCCTTCCGTCGACAACAAATGTCCTCGCAACACACCATGGTTACTTGTCCTTGCTTCCACCCTCTGTAGGCTTCCTTTTTGTGTTTGAGTTTCACCAGGAGCTTCTTGTTCATCTGCTGCAGGCCTCCTGGCAGTTTTGGCTGACTTCTCTTTGTTGGGAGGCATTGCCCTAGACCTTGGAGTAAGTGATCCTTCCATATTAAGCAGGTTTCCTGTAACCAGCTCTGTTGGGCCCCTCTTACCTCCAGAACCCTATGCCTTGGGGCTCTTCCGAGCAGATTCTTGAAAATACCAGAATCTGCTCCCCTGAAGCCCAAAGCTATGTGCTTGCTTTTCACCTTTCTCCCTGCCTACAGCATTCTGACCTCCACCATTTCATGGTCACTACAGCCAAGACTGCCATTGATCATGACCTTGACTTTCAGATAATATTTTGATGAAACTCTCAGTGTCTACCACACCCTTCAGGCTGCATTCCTTACTCTCTCAGAGACTCTGCATGTGACTGGATATTGAGCTGACTTTATTCTCCAAACATGCTTATTTGGAAGAATGCATCCACAAGTCACAGCCAAGGTGCAATGATTGGCAGTCCCACTCAGGCTCTGCAATAAGGTATGCATTTATATATTTTTTTCACATATTTGACTCAACATCATAGCATTTTGCACCAAATATAGTAAAAATGGAAGGTTGAGCACAACAGTGTGGGAGATTGGTTTTATAGCAACGTAGGATGACTCTAACAGATGGTGCTTTATTGTATGCACCCCATGACAAGTGGCTTGGTAAAGAGAATGAGCGAATGACTACCTCATAAGAGAGAGAGTTACTGTTGGATGCAAATTTATTTTAATATTTTCCTGTAGCACCAAGGAAATTGTGTATGCATTCCTGACATAGCCAAAAGCACTTTGCTACAGGGAAATGGAGAATGCAGGCACACAGCTTGCTCAAAAGGCAGATCTTTGTTTCAAATTTCAATATTTCAGGAACAAAGTTTTTATATTTATATACAGTTTTTTATACATTCATATTCCTAATACGTTTTCCTGGATGTGTGACCCCTGAAATGAGTGTTAAAGTTTAAAAAGCTTGTCTTCACACAGAGGAACAATGACAAGTGGGAGAACCAGAATAATATCCAGGCCCTGCTACTGCCAGGGCTGCCCAGGAGAACCTCAGATGTGAAACCTGTCAGGATGAGTCAATGAGAGCTTCTCCCCCTGCTCCTTTCCCTCTTTCTCTCCCCAGTTCCTCCCCTGCCCTCTCCTCTCTCTGGGTCTAGGGATATGGGTCACATTATGGGATGCAAGGGAAGAGACTTTCAGGATCTCACTAAACTTACTATTGGGAGGAGTTTAATAATAAGTTTATATTATTGAATATAAACTTATTTAGGGGAGGAACCAAAGGTGGAGAAAAGTGGGGATCAATGGGGTTTGGGGAGGAATAAACCTGGGGAAGGAAATAATTAAAATAAAAAAAAGATACATAAACAGATTACCAGTCAGTATATGCCCTACCCTGATCAGCATGGTCTGTCTCGTCTTCTCATTAAATTCCATCTCTACCACTTTTCCTGTGTCAGGAGCCTTTTATTCTGTGTGCATGTATGTGAATGGGGGTCTCCATGCCAGCAGCTGGATTGGGACTGGGGGCCATGTGCCAGCTGCCATTGTGTGATCAGTAGAGAGTTATCAAGCCAGCCTTGCTGATGAACAGCTTCAGAGGCTTGGGAGCCAGGAGTCTGTGTGTAACTCTGGGGATGAGGCTCCAGGAGCATTTAGCTGATGGAGGTCCCAGGGGTTTCCAGGCCTCCTGCTGGCTTTCATACCACTGTCATCATGTCAGTCGTGCTGTGAACCTGAAGGCTCACATCAGCAGCCCACAAGCTGCAGCAACATCAAGGTGTGTTACACACTATGGCAGCACCAGGCAGGCTGAAAGGCGCACACAGGCTTTAGAATGAGCTCCTTTTTTTTGCAAGTTTTAGGAAGAACTGAGAGGATGACAGAACAAGCAATGGCTATAAGTAGTAAGCTCGTATTGATAAACTTGCCTTTTCTTTATTTATTTTTTTTTTTTGGCCTACCTATCTCTCGTGTAGCCACAGGAGGGCACCTTATCCCCTCATTTGCTCCTAATTCCCTGGGAAGTGGCGAGGAGACCGTAAGCAGCTATTTCCTAGTAGACAGCATAAAGGGAAACACTCCTCCTCGACTGAAGATATATCAGAGAACAGAGCTTAACTCAAAGTTGTAAAGCAAATACTAATAAAAGTTGCTTGGTTTTACACTTTTGCATGCATTAAAAATGTGCTGGCAGGGCAATGGCTTGCCCTGTCTTTAGCAGCAAAAAATGCCCATGTCAGGTCTCATAACCAAGGGAAGTAATGAAATAAACATAGGAAAAAAATCTTGAGATGGCTGATCAGTATGGGAAGGCTGACAGTCCCAAGCATAAGCACTGCTTTAACTTTTCTGCTTCTGCATCTCAGATGTTGACAGTTTAGCATGAAACACTGAGGCCAGGTATCTGCATGTAACATATTTCCAAGAGATTTCCAAGATTTCTCAATCATATATTGAGTGCTGACAGGCTTCAATTTTTATATTTAATTATTTTTATTATTATTTTTCTGTCCTTTCTCACATGTCAACCTAAACTCACATGATCAAAGTTCAGCAAGAGTATTAAAGTTTCTGCTATTATTACCATAATGACCAGTTGTCATAGACTTCTGTGAAGGAGTTTATTTCCTTTTTACTTCTCCATTCCTCTCATCATTCCTCATTCATCTCATCAATAGTCATTGTTCCACCAATGCAGCAGTCCCCAAGATACTGGTTTATGAAATCATAAACCCACAAAATCACATAGACTAGAGAACAACACAAATCTACTCCAAACTCACAATCAGAGCAGGTCCAGTTAAGAGCAGCTTGCTCAGAGCCTTGCCTGTTGAGTATTATCTCCAGGGGTGGAAATCCCTTCACCTGTCTGGGTCCCTCTTCCAGCATTTGACCACACTCATGGAAAACAAACAAAGAAACAAACAAAAAAGCATATTTCTTCAATCAAGTTGTAATTTTCATCTTGCAGCTTGTGCCTATTACCTCTTATCCCAGCCCCTGCAATGGGTTGTCTCAAACCCTCACTCTTAGCAAGCACAGTTTTTCCAGGAGCTCTGGAGGGACTGGGTGACCCTTGCAGACAGCAGCCTACTCAGCCTTACATCGGCACCAGCAGGGCTCAGCATCCCTCATACAAAGTACTGTGGCCAGGTCCGAGTAAATGAAGATGCACAGGAGCCCACCACAGGGCTCCAGCTACCACCAAGGCTCACAAACCCTTGTACAAAGCAGTTTGCCTGGACCCAACACACCGATGGACCTCACCGACCCTCGCACACAGCAGGGCAGCAAATGCTGGTGCATCAGCAGAGCTTGTCCATGCTGGTGAGCCCAGGTGTGGTGCAGCAGCAGGGCTCAGCATCCCTTGCACCCAGCTGTGTGCTCAGCCCTCTGGTGCTGGCAAGTCACGAGAACCCTTGTGCATAGCAGGAAACTGATTCACCAGCTACTAGAAGGAGTCGTTGATACTCACATACAGCAGTATACTCTGTCCATCGGGGGAATTTGTCCATCTGTTGTATTAGTGGAATTTGGAAACCTTTACATACAACAGCACAATCATTCTCAGCGCACAGAGGGGACTTGGTGACCTTCATGCACTGCAGTGCATCTGGTGCCCGGGCAGGAGGAGGGAGGATCAGCATCCATCACTCAGCAGCCCAGCACCCAGCCGCAAAGTGTTGTTGGACCTCGTCGATACTCATGCACAACAGCTTTTCCAGCCCTGATATTGGTGCAGATGAGTGACCCTCACATACAGCAGAGCAGTGAAGGCCAGGGGATCAACAGACTTCAGAAACCCTCGCCACAGCATGGAAACAAATCTAGGGTGGGCACACTGTTGTGGGATGGAGACTGAAACCCACTGCTGCACGGGGACTAGGTTCACTGCTCTGACTGTAGCTTCAGGCTGCTGCACTTGGCTAATCCTAACCGATACCACAACTCTAACTCTAAGCCTAACCCTAAAACTCACCATAACCCTAAACTCAAACCCTATACTTAATACTAAAGATAACCCTAGCACTAGGTTATAACCCTAACTTTATGCCTAATTCTAAACCTATTCCTAACCCCAACCCTAATGGGAATTTTCAATGCAACACTAGCCCCTAAGCCTAACTGTAAGTGTAACACCCTAAGCTTAACCATAAACTTACCCCTTATTCTAACCCTAACACTAATCCTGAACCCTATCCCTACTTGAAGCCCAAAACCCTGACCTGAAAACTGACACTAACCAAAACCCTCACCCTACCACTAAGCCCTAACTCTAACCCTAGCCATGACCCCACGCTTCTTGCTGTGCAGATGACGGGGCACGAGAATGGATGTGAAGGTGGGTGGTTCTCAGGTCACTGATCCCTGTGTAGCAGAAGGGCTGGGAGCAGGGACAGCACTGGAAGTGCTTGTGATGCCCTACGTGCCTGAGTAGTAGCACACAGGGCAGCAGCAAGCCCATTCTGCACAGGGCCTTGTGATGCCACTTGTGACTGAGCAGATTGGGCAGCAGAGATCGTGCAGGTGCTTGTGCTGTCGCTGTTGGCAAAGGATGTGACAGGTCAGCAGCAAATGCACTGCTTATGAGGTAGGCATTGCCATACCTCATGAGGCACGCACTGCCCTATCAGGTAGGCAGCCACAAGTGGAACCACAATCACCTGTGGCTGTTGCTGCCCTGTCAGCTCTACAGCACCAAGGGATGTCAGGACAACCTGTATGAGCCACCTGCCTGCCCCATCCCCGGAGGCTGCTTGCCTCAGGTGACAACACCAGTGCCCGCACAACATTGCACCTGCTCCTGCTCCAACAGCTGCCACATTCCTGTGACCCCATGGCACTGTCACTATCAGCGGGCCTGCTGCTGCTGCTGGGAGAGCCAGGAGCCCGCTCCTGCCCCACCTGACAAGCAGCAACAAGAGCAGGGCTCTAAGTTTATGGTTAAGATTAGGTTTAACGGCTAGGGGCCAGCAGTAGGGTTAGGGTTTGGGGGTTATGGTTAGGTTTGGCATCAGCATTAGGTTTAGGGTTAGGGTTGTATTTAGGGTTAGGTTTAGGGTTAGGCTTAAGGTTAGGGATGAGGTTAATGTTAAGGTTAAATATGGGCTCACAAGTGAAACCACAGCCTCCTGCACGAGTTGTGTGCTTGCTCCTGCCTGACAAGCACGCGGGCACCAGCGGCCTCACAACCCCTGCACAAACCCTCTGGGCCACTCGGACACCAGTCCCATCACCATCCCTGTGCAAGTCATGTCCATGATCCTGCCACATCCCCTAGGCAGCCTCAAGGGACCGCACAAGCTCCTGGGCACAGGAGCAGGGCCAGAGCAGCTACATCTCATTCTACCACTCCATCAGGACTCTGCATGTGTTTGGGGGTGACATCCCAGAGCATCAGAGGTGAGAAACATTCGAGGCACCTCTGCCCATATTTCCCCCCAACCGTAACTATTCTGACTCAGGACATACCCCTGTGTGATACCCCTAAATAGATGGTTGATCTTAGGAAAATCTGGAAACAGATTTTTGAGACATACCAATAGGATTGTTTTGGTTACCCAAGGATGTTCAAGACAGTGAAGGGTTATTGTAAGGTATGTCCCACAGGAGAAGAAGGGGGAGATGACATTCTTTGTTTTCTCCACAGATTTGCTTTTGGTGGAGAAAAGGGAAAAAAATGTAATTGTTAAGTGTTGCCATGAGATGGTTCCCAAAGTACAGAGATAACAGCAATGGAGGGCCCAAATACCAGACTAGGCTCAAGGCCAGTGCTTTTTTCATAGTTCTCCCAGGAAAAACACAGCCAAGTGCTACACAGTACAGCACCCCCACCCCCCCACCCCCCAAAAAAAAAAAAAAAAAACAGCCTTTAAAAAGTTCTCAAATGTAATGTACAAAATAAATAAATAAATAATAAAAGCTGCATGGCATGGATCAGATAAAAGAACAAATCAAACAATGTTGAGAACAAGAAGGTCAACATTGTGACCAGTAACTGTCAAACGTATAAGTTCCGTCTAACACACTGTGGTCAAATCTGGCATTATCTCAAACCCTTTGAGTCCCTGTTTAGGTGCCAAAAAAGGACCATTTTGGCTTAACCAGGAGGCAATGAAGCACTACATTGCCCTTTGTGTACTTCACCTCAGCTGGGTGAGGAAGAGGAAGAGAATTGAAAGGGTAAGAGCGATAAAACTCTTGGAATGTGATAAAGACAGTTTAATAAGTAAACAAGGAAACAAAGAAAAACGACTGTTGCAAAAAGCCATCACTCACCAGCAGTCAAATGATGCCCAGCCAAACCCCAGGATACAGCAGCCCTGGCAAATTCCCTCCCACCCCCTGCAACGTCCCAGTTTTTACTGCTGAGCATTCTGTTACCCAATAGGGAATATCCCTTTGGTCAGTATGAGTAAGCTGTCCCAGCTGCTTTCCCCCCCTACCAGTTGCATGCTGCCATCCTCCTCTCTGGGAGAAATGGAGAAAGCCTAAAGACTGCATAACAGCTGAAACACGAGTGTGTTATCAACTGGTTTGGTAACAAATGCAGAACATTACACCATCCTGGCTGCTATGAAGAAAATTAAATTTAACTTAACCAAAACCAGCTGAGCTTGTATTTCAGCTAAGGAAAAGGCGCTTGGTTTTCCTCAAGCAGTCACATCTGTCAAACCCTAGCTGACAGGTGGGCTCCAGTCTCCATCCTTACCTTCCTTCCAGAAGGGCACCTGGCAAAGGCACTCAGCTCCTTCTACAGCACTGTACAACTTGCATGCCTGCGAGGTGCAGTGCTCTCACCACACACGCACCTGAATGCAGCCAGAGGACAGACAGGTAACGGTTTATGTCCTAACAACAGTGAAAGATATTTGCATGTTATTCATCTCTTGAGATGAAATTTATTCCAGGGTAGGAAGAAGCTGGTATTTTCATCCTGAATTAAATTGGCACCAGTGGATAGTTGACAGAAGGAACAGTCCTGTTCTCTGCCAGCTCTTTCATCGCACCCCTGTTCTGGTCTGTTTCTTCTCACCTACACCCACCTGTGCTAATGCCCAGGGAGGATGGTGCAGGGGGAAAGACACGAGAGGTTCAAGGCCTTATGCCCCCTTACCTAGAGGGATGGCAAATCTTACAATGCTACAGGAAACAAAAGCTTATTTTTTATTTCTCAAGATTGCCACTATAGGGGAACCAGACCTCATCATTTTGCTGAGACTGAGAAGAAATAAAGTGTAAATTGAGCAATATACCAGCAAGCAGTTCCTCTTACCAATGCTGCTCTGAAAGACGAGGCAGTGGCACAGCATGTCACCTTCAGCCAGAAGCCCAGCTTGCGTTTCTTTTCCTGTAGAAACCTTGAAGTGTGCCATACTCCCGAAGGTGCTGACAGCCTGTAATAGACCCAGGCACACTTCTTTCCCAGTGATACTGACACATACTGATTGTGCCAAGCGCACATAAACGCCCTTGAGAGTGGGCACCAAGAGGCACAGAGGTAAGTCACAGGCAGCAGCTCCACTAAAACCGGCACCGGCACCACATTCAGCAGGAACAGGGCCTGTGGGACCTGCCCAAGTGCCCCGGCCTGCTGAACACACTCACTGATGGTGTAAAATGCTTGACAACATCATAAAGCACAGGGGCCGGCTGGGGGTGGCCATCTTATCCTTCCAGAGGCTGGTGGGGCCCACGTGTCTGTAGCTGAAGACACAGCCCCTCACACAAGCCAAAGAGCATGGGGCTGTGCAAGCCCACCCCTGCATGGCTCCCAGGTCCTTGTGGGCCCCCTGCCGCCATCCCGTCCTCTCCCGGCACCCACACAGAGCTCATCTGTGTGGAGAAGGATGGGTTTGTCAGAGCAGGCACCCACCAGCAAGGCTCCAAGAGGCATGAAAGAAGGCAGCAGGATGCCACCATTGCACCTCAGCGTGAGTACTGGGTCCTCAGTGCGTGTTTGGGTGCACCCGTGACCCTTTCTTGTGCCTCTGTGCATCGCTGGATTGCTGGATATCTCCTGGAGGGAAACCCAGACGATACAGGTGTCCATTTTGGGACACCTGTACCCTTTGGTTTGCTTTTCAATGTACTCAGTCCCCACGAGTGCACCTTTTGGCACACCCTGATCCCCACAGTGCACCTGTTGCACTGCCCCCACACCGCTTGGCATCCATTTTGTCTTGGTGCATCACGTAACCCCTTGTTTTACAGATGCTCAGGTCTCCTGGGCCCCTTTTCAGGGATGCCCCAGAGCCCTTGAAGTGTCTTCTGTTGCATCCCCTACTCCTGGGACCATCTTTGGGTGTGCTCTTGACTTCTCATTGTGCCTTCTGAGGTTCTCCAAGGCTTTTGGTAGGCCTTATAGGGCACTCCTGGACCAGTGGGTATGCATATTTGGGTACACCAGACCTCTCACTTAGAGTTTTGGGGCAATTTGGACCCCTTAGTGCATCTTTTGGAGTGTTGTTGCCTACCCTGTTTGCCATCTTGGGTGCTCTGTCTTCCTCAGATTGCTTTTGGACACCTCCCAGAGCCCTGGGCATGCCTCTTGGTGTCTCTGGAATCCTGGGTGCATATTTCAGCACTCACCAGTGCAATCTGTTTCTTTTCTCAGTGTGCCTTTCAGTACATCTGAACCCCCTTGGTGTGCCTTTGGGACACTCTGGATGCCTCCATTTCTTTGTTAGGGTGTTCAAAGACCCTGTATGAGCCTTTTGAGGTGGCTCTGCACCCCTTGATCTGCCTTTTACTGCGTTGGGCGCCAAAAAGGACTGTGGTGGTTTTACCGTGCTGGGCAGCTAAACCCCACAACCGCCCTCTCACTCCCCCTCCTTTAGATGAGGAGGGGGAGAAGTAAAGCAAAGAACAACTCACGGGTTGAGATAAGGATAATTTAATTAAAGGGAAATAATTATAATAATTAAATAAAGACTACCATGAACTAAACAATTTAACTAAGGGGAAAATAAAAGGGAAAGGGGAAAAAGGGAGGAAAACAAACAAACAAAATAAATGAAAACTATATGGAAGTGCAGAGGAAAGAAATTACTCTCTACTTCCCACAAATGAGCGATGATTGACCACGTCCTTGAAGCAAGGCCTCAACGCACGCAGCCGGTGTTCGAGAGGAGGACCGACGTCTTCTCAACGAGAGCCCACCCCTCCCCTCTTCTTCCTGTTTCCACCTTTTATTGCTGAGTGTGACACCACATGGTATGGAATATCCCTTTGATTGGTTTAGGTCAGCTGCCCTAGTGATGTTTCTCTCCTCAATTTTTGCCCACCCCCTAGGAGGGTTAGAGAAAGGCCCAACGCTGTGCCACTGCTGCTCAGCAGTAGACACAACACTGGTGTGATAACACTGCTGTTCCAGCTACAAGTACAGAGTACGGCACTGAATGGGCTGCTGCCGGGAAAGTTAACATTCCAGCCAGACCCAGTACATCCCCCAACTCATGGCTGTGCCTTATGGGGTACCCCATCCTCTTTGTGTGCTTTCAGGGTACCTCTGGACTGTTGCAGGTACCTTTTGAGACACCCCAGAGTCCTCAGTATCACTTTGGGTGGGCTGTAATAGACTCTCACAATGACATCCGATTTATTTCCTTATCCCTTAGTCCATACCCAGAGGCTCTAGTGTCACCCCCAGCTGCAAGCTCTGTACAGCGCAGCCCCTCCATTACCTGCAGCATCAGCCCCCTGCCTTGCCTGTCCCTCTTGAAGATCCTGTAACCGTCCATCACAGCACAGCAGCCACTGGGCTCTTCCCACCAGGCTACACTTACGCCAATGATGCCGTAGCTCTGGGACTGAGACAAGGCTTCTAGCCCCTCTTGTTTTTCCCTTGTACTGCGTGCGTTGGTGTAGCAACATTTCCAGCGTGCTCCAGTGTACCCAGCACCTCACAAAGCAGACTGAAGGATCTTGCTGGCACAGTCTCATAAGTTTATCACTGCTAAGCCTGTTTTTATCCCTTTCCCCTTCAAATCTAGCACCTTTCTCACCTAAGAAACTTGATTATGAGATTCAAAGGGACAAGAGACAGCTTTTATGCATTCAAATTGTGGCTACCCAGCTGAGCACCTACTGCCCACACCTGCTCTGCTGTGTGCAGGGAGAGGCAGGCACAAGGGAAAGGCCTCCCTTGCCCCTCAGTGGGCCCCAAGTCTCTCTGCTCCCCCATGCACGCTCAGATCCTCTTCATCCTCTTCAGAGATGTTCCACTTCCCTTCCTTGGGAGAACAGATCTCCTCTCTTCCCATTTGGGACTGCTTTTCTCCTTACCATGGTCCTCTGTGACAGCTCAGATCTCCTCCAGGCTGATTCACTTTTTCTGAGGACTTCCTCCCTCCTCCTTTGACAGCCTTAGTTCCCCCTCATGGGAATGGTAATTCTTACTTGTCCACTCTGTGCTCAGCTCCCCTCCATGCATGCTCATATCTCTTCCATTCACACTTATATGTGTGCAGAACATCCCCCCCCAGCACATGCTCTGATCCTTTCTGCTTCCCTCTTTGCATGCAGAGCCCCTGTACACCCACCTTCCTTTCTCTTCCTGCTGTGCCCCTTCTGATTCCACCCCTCCATCCTCCAGTGCCCTCCCTTCCTCCCAGTGCACCTCCAGCCTCAGCTCTGAGCACTCACATTTCATCCATTCTCCTCCCCAGGCTCATGCAAAACTAAATGGAGAAGTATGAGCATGCAAAAGGAGGAACAAATAGTACCTGAGCACAGACAGAGGGGAATGGAGAAAAGTGGACACACAGCAGAATGTAGGGGAATTTCTCCAAGTTTTATTTACAAAATTCATAGTTTTGGACTGGACAGGGAATTAGAGTTCAGGGGGGACATATGTCTCACCCCACATCTCTTCCTTTTTACCGAGTTTGTCTGCAAATTCCAGCCTCCCAGGTGGATGCATCCCAGGTGGATCTGGGATGACACACACACAGTTAGGGTTAGGTGAGGTTAAAAAAAAAAAAAAAGATGTTGAATAATTTAGTTGAAAGATATCACAAAAATCACCAAGTAAGTCATTTGGCAATTCTCCCTCCTGCAGTCCTTGTCACCTGATGGCAAGCCCAAATCCTTGCAGTCCAGTGAGGGTGTATTTTACAAACATCTCTCTCTGTTTACAAGTTCTCAGAGCTGATGCTCTGACTCTCCTCCTGCAGCTGGGAGGCTGTGGTGTCTCCAGGCGAGGCTACATTTAAGTACCCAATCTCAGAAGGCTGAGAAGGTGATAAGCAAAAGGACGAGTCTTGGCTTTCGGCTCCTCCTTCGGGCTTCACGGTGCTGAGAGAGTCTGGCAGTTCTTGTGATGGGAAGCTGAAAACAAATTTCCTCTCAAATCATTCTGCAAACTCCAACTCTCTGCTACCTGCATAGCCCCATTGCTCCTCCCAGCACCGCTGTGAGGCAGCACAGGGTCAAGACAGTTTGCCTGGGCTAAGGCTCCAGCACTCTTCCTCCAGCATGTAGCTGACAGCCCATTTCCCCCAGAGCATACTCTGACTTGTGACACTGTCCATCACCCACATTAGCACCCAAAGGCCACAAGCAGGACCACTGTGCCAAGTCTCTAGCAAGCAAAGACTAGAATGCTCTGCTTTCCCCATTAGTGTGCTTACCTCCCGCTTTTTGGGGTGGATTGGGGTATTCCTTGCTACGCCAGAGGCTGAGAAATAGCTCAGGGTCCCTCCTGCCCCCTTGCCCACTAGTCATGAAACTATCCTGGGACATGGGTCATACAGCTCCAGGCAGCAACCGTCCTCTAAGCCTCATGACCTCTCATGTAAAAATACTTCTCCAAATTCACTGGGCACGAAGCTGACGATGTCACAGCAAGTGCTGGAATTTACACAGTCATGTGAGCCTCACTTCTAAATCCTGGTGTTTCCTGACATATTTTGAAAATTTTACTTCTCCATCCTATCAGTTTCATGGGGTCTTTTTAATACCATTTCCCTTGTAACTAGACCAAAAAAAAAGGGGGGGCGGGAGAAAAAGAACCTTGGTTGTAAAAGCACAGAGTGGAGCATTTGTTTTGACTGCCAAAATGCACAATTTCTGCATTGCCACATACAAATTAAAATTATTTTCCTTCTTGTTTTACCCCACAATACCTGGTACGGGGAGATGGCAACACCTTACTCTGTAGCTGCCGTTCAGAGAAGTTAACACCCTTCAAGTCCTGGAATGATAAACAGAGACTTTCAAAGTAGGAGGTATGTATCAGATCCTCAGTTTCAACACACAGTCTGGGTCTTGAAAGTGCCCCCCACTTCACAGCTTGTTCCCCAACTCCCCAGCTCCACAGAGGTAATAATCTTATATTTGTTTTCTGGGTCTGAATCTAAACTAAAAACAAACAAACAAACAGCCCAGCTCAAAGAAACAGAAAGAAATGAAATGCAATGGAGCATACAGACAGCTATTTCTACCAGGTCCTGAAAGCACTTTGTTTCATTTGTAATCACGTGTTTCTGCTTTGGGTTCCTTTTAAATTTCAAAATGTACCAATAAACTTCCATATCCACCTGTTTTATCTGGAGAGTTGTTGAAACAAAATCTTTGACTTTCCTGGATTTTTCCCATTTCTCCCCCCTAATTTTTTTGTTAATTTGTTCAATCCAGAGCTGAGTTTATAAGTAAGACATGCTTTGTTCAGTTCAGTTTAGTCACTACTGTCCGTCAGCTTTGTCTGAGGTTTTCCTGGCTCACAGAAATAACATACCTAACTCCCTACCACAATGTTCTGGGTTATTCAGAATTTTAAAGCTAGCTTCAAAATGGCCAGGCCCCAATTACTGAAGTCTTTTAACAGCGCTAAAACTGAAACAGAGACAATGTGAACTTAGGGAACTCTCTTCTGTGGGAAACACAGGTACCCACTCACCGACCTCACTTACTCTCTAGAGGTTTGCTGCCTACCAGGGGCTTGTATCAGGGTTGCTACCAAGAGACTACCGAGCCTTGGGCAGCCCACAGACTGCTATCGCCTGCTGTTGTTTCATCTGGGTACCAATGACACTGTCGAGAGCAGTTCAAGGTGTATCAGGAAGGACTACGGAGCCCTTGGAGCAGCTGTAAGAGGCTCTGAAGTACTGGTGCTCTACTGTCCGATCCTACCAGTCAAAAGGCTTTGAAAGGAGCAGCTGAATCCAGCAGATCAATGCATGGGACTGGTACCTTAGCCAGGGATTTGGCTTTTTAGACCATGGGACTATCTTTGAGAAACCTGGTGTACTGGGGACAGATGGGGTCCATCTGTTGGAGGTAAGAAAGAGCATCTTTGGTTACAGGCCTGCTAACTGGTGAAGAGGCCTTTGCACTGAAGTTACCAGTGGAGAGGAACCTCAATCCACTCAGCTCTTACTGGTTTGATGCCAGTGCCAGCAATAGATGCTCGGAGCCAGGAAAGGGATCAGAGGTCTGTGGGATAACACTTGAAGAGCAGCACAAAGTAATTCCAGCCACTTCATCCAAAAAACCAGTTTCACTAGGGGTCCAACTTAAGTGCCTCTGCACAAATGTATGCAGTATGGGAAATGAACACTGGGAACTGGAAGTTTTAGTTAAATCTCATGGCTGTATCACTGACCTCAGTGAGACACGGCATACCTGGGATGCTGGGATAGATGGTTACAGGCTCTGCAACACAGGGAGGCAGGGAAGGAGAGGAGATGGGATAGCCATGTACACTAGGGAATGCCTTGACTGCATGGAGCTGGGCGAGGACAATAAAAAGGTTGAGTGTCTCTGTCTTAAGTGTCAGGGAAAAGGCCAATGAGACAGATATTATGGTGGGAGTCTGTTACAGAGCACCCAGTCAGGATGAAGAAGCAGATTAATCATTCAGTAAGCTACTAGAAGTCTCACTAGCCCTTGTTCTTGGGGTGGGGGGGGACTTCAACTTCCCAGACATCTACTGGAAATACAACACAGCAGAGCGGATACAGTCTAGAAGACTCCCAGACTGTGTGGAGGATAGTTTCTCGACACAAATGGTGAGTGAGCCAGCTAAGGAAGGTGCCCCACTTGTTTTGCTGTTTGCAAGGAGGGAAGCACTTGTGAATGAAGGACAGTTGGAGGCTGTCTTGGAGACAGCAATCATGAAAGGATCCTTGATGAAGTAAGGGAGGCAGTTCTCAATTACTTCACGGTCACTGTGGCCAGGACAGCCACCGATCGCCAGTTCACCCACAAGACCCTCTCTGTTTTACCAACAACAAATCTAGGAGAGCACCTTTCCTAGTCAGCTCCCATAGTGCCCATACCAAGTAGTTATCTCCAACATGCTTTAGAAACTTCCTGGATCTGTCTGTATCCACTGTGTGGTATTCCCAGTTAACATCTGGCAAGCTGAAGTCACACTAAAGGATACAAACAAGTCTAGAGAAATCCCTCAATTCCCTACAGAACAATACACCTGTCCTATAGGCCATCCAGCCACGATGATGACAGACTCCCACATCTGCATTATTTGCTTTTCCTGTAATCCTTACCCAGAGGCTCTCAATCATGTCATCTCCAACTGCAAGCTGCATACAGCCTCACCCCTCCTTTACGTGCAGCATCAGCTCCTCACCTCGCCTGCCCTTGCTATGTCTCCTGAAGACCCTAAAGCCGTCCATCACAGCTCTCCAATCACTGGACTCTTCCCACCAAGTCTCCCTTATGCCAATGATATCATAGGTGTGAGATTGAGCCAAAGCTTCCAGTTCTGTTCCTCATACCGTGTGCACTAGCATACAAATATTTCAAATACACTTCAGTGTATTCAGTGAAAGCTCTGATCAGCACAATATTCCTCAAAGACTGTCATGCTGTCCCATAGTTTATCACTAGTGAGCCTGATTTTATCCCTCTTCCCCTTCAAACCTAGTTTAATGCTCTTTCACTCAGCCACACGAACTTGTAAGCAAAACTCTTTCCCCCCTTTAAGAAAGGTGAATCCTACCAGGCCCCAGCAGGCCTGGTGTCACGTAGACTACCGCATGATAAAAAAGCCAAATTCTGCCAATGACACCAGCCTTGGAACCACATATGGATAAGCCAGATCCGCCTGCTTGTTTTGATATAATTCCGTACAATTCAAAGGATAGAGGATAATTCTGCTGGCACCCATGATCTCTTTACCAATATCTCAAAGGATCCCAAAGGCTCTGAAGTCTCCTTTAATCACCCTTGGACTTCTCATCATAAATTTGTCGCTACCCACATGAAAAAGCAAGGGCAGATAATAATGAGTGCCATACCAGGCTAGGAGGTCAGCTACCCCTGAAGTCCCTCCTCAATGACAAAGCCATTGCAGTCTACTGCGGGCTTGGCGTCACTTCCCACCCAAAGCAGAGGATCGGTTCAACCCTTCCCTGGCACCTCAGCTGCAGCTTGGATACTGACCCACTCTCAGGACATCAGCTCCTGTAACCTGTCTGCTCAGAGGGTCTCACCTCCGTGTTGGGAGTGTGGATGCTCCTCATGGCGCGCTGCAAGGTGGGCACGTGGCTGGAGAGCTGCAGTTTGCTCTCATGCAGCCCCATGTTCTCCTCATCCAGGATCTTCACTCTGGGCACGTTGTATACAAGGCATAAGTTATTTCCCATCCAGGCACACTGTGCTTTCAAAAGGGCATTTTCTTTTTCAAACTCAGACCCTTTTGCCTGCACAGCCTTCAGCTGCATGCCAAGGGCCTAACTAAATCCCACAGCAACGAAAGCCCCAGCACTAGTGACTGAGGCATAATCCAGGCTTTCCTCCAGACAGAACAGGGATTTCTTCAGAGAAAGGAAAATAAAAACAAAGAAGTACTAGGATTAGGCAGGTTTCCAGGAGCATCTCACCAAGACATCATTAGGAGCCTACCTGCTCTGCAGGGTGGCAATCGTAGACCTGGTGCTCCAAGGGGTCTCCTCTTGGTCAGTTATCTTCTGGAGGAGTCGTCTTCTTTCCTGGAGTAATTTCTCATTCTCAGTAGTGATCTGTGCAATCAGCACCTTCCCCTGAGTGTTGTTGCAGAAGGGAACAACAACCAGCAGTTACGCTTTGTTCTTCTCTATCCACTCAAAGTGTCTTACCAAAAGGATCACCATCAAGCATGTTCCCTAGGAGGGAAAGCCCTTGATGTGTTCTCTTACCTTTTCTACTTGGAGTTTTGACTCACTGAGCTCACTTTCAAGCTGCTTAATTCTGCTGTCCCTTTGTTTCACCTCATGGATGAACGTCTCTTTGGCTCTGCGGATCTTGTCTTTGTGGCGGAGCTGCATTTCATTATATTTCCTGAAGAGGCACAGAGACAAACTTAAGGCCATGAAATCTTTTTGTGTTCTGGGTCAAAAACAAGGCAGATGTTCTGTGTTTATTCGGGCTTTTCCAAGCACGAACTGGCAGCCATCTACCAAGCTCTACATGTATTTGGCTTCCCAGTTAAAGGCAGAATGAGCACACCAGCTCACTGGTAACCAGCAACACTGGGGTTAAATATTTTTCTTTCCTGAGACTTGCGATTGCTGCTCTCCCCTTGTATCCTGTCCATTTAGGCAGGAAAGACTTCCTTTTTTTTTTTTTTTTTTTTTTTTAAATTAATTTTCCTTTCTGTCCCAGTTGGAAAATATCATACAAAAGTCTCTATCAGATTAGGGACGTTTGCATACATTTGCTCAAAACTCATGAGAAAAACGCTACCGGGCTTCAAATTAGTTCAAAAGTATTCTGATGGGAAAAAGCAGCTCCATGAAGCCCCTCTGCCCAGACCCTAAACAGCAGCACCCACAGCTCTCCTTAGACACCCTCTCATTTTGCACACTGCTTTAGCTGCCAAGAGGAACACGAAGTAGCAGCAGATGTGTGATGCATAACCTAATTGCACAAAAGGGCATCAGGTTAAGGCTAGTATCTCAGTGCTAAATGTCCTGAACAGGAGAGACACGAACGGCTACAGAACAGTGATGGCGTGTGTGACCACCAGAGCAATTCCTGGGAAATTTGTCTTCATGTTCCCTGCTGCTTCAGTCCTTACCTGATGTACAGATCTTTCTGGTTCAAAAGACGGACTCCTTCCTCATAAAGAGCTTTGTTTTCCTCCTTCAGCAGTGAAAGCTGCTCTGAAAGCTTCTGGTTCTCCTTGTGACATTGGAGATGCTGGAAGAGTTATTTTTTATTTGTGTGTCCTCAGCTACAGCAGCCCTCTGCCTCCTTTTCAGGCTGGTCTCTCTTGCAGTCTGTCATTAATCCTCACATTCCCCGTGACAGATAATATCCATCCATCCTGCTTCCCAACCTCCCTGCTGCCAAAGCCACTGCCTCCTCCTGCATCAGGTTTACGTGGCAAGGCTTTGGTAGCAACAGGACAGTGGGGTGGCCTCTGTGAGCACAGCCCAGCAGCTGCCCCGTGTCAGAGAAAGGCCAGTCCCAGACAGCTCCAAAAGGGACCTGCCACTGCCCAAAGCCCACCCGATGAGCACCGTTGGTTGTGCCTCTGGGAGACCATATCAGAGAAAGGGAAAAAACTGCTGTGCAACAGCAGCTGGGAGAGAGAACAACAGAGAGAAACAGAGAGCGAGAGAGCAGTGTGGTGTTCAGCTGCCCATCAGGGTGAAACCACCACACCTCCCCAAAAAGAAAGTGGAATATGAACTTCTGTGCTGCTGGGGGACCACAAGCTTCAACAGGGCAGAGGAAGACAATGCATCCTGCCAGACAGTGAACTCTACCAAAATTTTCCTGTGAAAATCTCCATGCTTCATGAGAAAATGGGATGGCCTTTTCCTCTCTCTCTTCAAGCCCTCCTTCCCTGCCCTCACAGTTGCATCCCCAGGAAACCTACTCAAGATGGGATGGTGCTTTTCCTCCAGTTCTTTTTTTTAAGTCAATGGGATCTGTAATTGCTCAGCACTTGGCTGGATTTGGCCATATTTCACCAGTTCCCACACACAGATTTCATACTGGAATGGTCCCATTTACCCACACAAATTGTTCCCTAGAGTTCAGTCTGCCCTGGAGCCAGCCACCAGTACAGCATCACCTTGGGTGATGTGGACGTGTCTGTGCTGCAGCTCACCTCACTCGAATCAGTTTTCCTCTCATCTTCTAGGGCATGCAGAGTCTTGGCCTGCAGCTCCACATGCATCTTGGCCAGTGATGCCTCTGTCTCATGCGAATGCCGGAGCTGCTGCCGCAGCTCCTCCACCTGTTGCTCCAGGAGCTTCCTAAAAGCACGTCGGTGTGACAGTGAGACACAGACACAGAGGCCAGCCCATGGTGTCCCACCATGAATTGAAGGCCAGCTGTGGTCTAAAAACAACATCGTGCCTGCATCCACACCTGCCCTGGACAACTCTGAGGGTAGGTAGAAAGAAACGAGCACATCCCACGTGTCCCCATGTCCTAGTGCCCTGCAAAACGGCGACTGTCCTATCTGGGAATGTCAAACCCAGTGTGAACACAGCTGTGCTGGGACACTGCAGGAACAGCTGCTGGCGTCTAGAAGATAAATAATCACTGAACCAAAATCACTGGGCTGGCTGGAAAGGCACATGCACCTTTTGAGGCAGCTGAAGTCTCCACAAATGTTTTAATTTTTTTTTAGGGGATTCTGTCTGGCACGGACACTTGGAGACTGTCTATCACAGACACAAAAGAAAAGATGGGAGGCAAAAATCAGCAACTCTGTGAGCCCACCTAGGGCCAGGCATGGAGCTGCAGAAGGTAGCTGGGAACACAGAAGCATTTGCTGGCTGGCACACACCTCTTCTCCACTCACAGCACAGTTCTTACCCAGCTCTGGGTACCTTTTCAGCAGCTCCTCACGGAGTTCTTGCTGCACTCGAGCTTCGTTTTCTCGAGCCTCCTTCAGTTCCTCCTCCAGGAGTTTCTTGTCTGAAACACGGGTCTCTGCCAGCAGGAGCTGGTGTTGTGAATCCTTCAACTTCTGATGGAGCTTTGAGATCTCAGATTAAAATGGGACATGGATTAAATTTTCTGAATTTAACAAGCCAGTACTTGGACCCAAAATGAATAATATTTTTAAATGGCTATCAATTAGTTTGGATCAGATACTATGTCATGAATTAGCAACATGTTTTTATTTTTATTTTTACACTTAAATCAATGCTGTACCCTTCAAAAACAAACCCAAAGATTAGTCAGGAACACAGAAGAATTGATGCTATAGAAAACATAAGCTTTTGTAACTCACTAGATTGTGAACAGCAGCCAGGGTCCTCTGTGAGGACATGATCCAGATTCCCTACATCTGCCAGCCCCACTATAAGTATTCTCAGATACCGAACTTTAGAGTCAGGAGTTAAGGCATCCAATTTGCTTTCTATTGTCTTAATTATGCATCCACTATTAACCAATATGTCTCTTAAAATACTCAGCCAACCTCCCAGGTGATCTCAAACAAGTAAAATAGACTTCAGGGAGCTGATTTGTGAGCTGCTAGGGCTTCTTTTTCTGAACTGCAGCTATATAAAACTGCTAAAAATATACCTAATATACGTAAAATATAGCTAAGATGTTACCTTAGTCCATGTTGATGAGTTACCTGTTTTTGTGCTTCATACACTTTGGACTTCTCCTGTATAAGTTTCTCTTGCAGGCTGCTCTGCAATTTATCAGCATGGAAGCATTTCAAGAGCTCTTGTTCAAGTTCTTTGACCTTCTGCTGACTTTTTTCCAACTGTGCTGAGAGAGAGGAGCATGTCTCAGTTGTGTCTGAGAGCTTTGCCCGAGCTTGCTTCAGTTCAACTTTGACCTGAGTTTCAAAAGAAGAAATCAAGTCTGAACTTCTATATATATTATCTGAAATGTCTGGATCTAGAACAGGGAAACAGGATTACCAGACACTGAAAAAGAATAAAAGAATAAATACAGGGACCAAGTACACCATATTTATTTGGAGGTGGTGCAATTCCATGGAGCTGAGGCAGAGGATGCTTGACAACATCAGCTACTGCACGGTCAGAACATTTCTTGGGCAAAAACTGGAGAGAGACCAATACATTCATAGACTCAAATAGTCACTAGTGCTAACAAGAACACAAATGAGACCCAGTTTCTTCAAATCATCACTTCAGACCTCCCATAGCTTGTAAAATGATCACAGAATCATTAAGGTTGGAAAAGACCTCCAAGATCATCTGGTCCAACCATCCCCTACCACCAAGGTCACCTACTAAACCATTCCCTAAGCACCACCTCCAACCCTTCCTTAAATACCCCCAGGGATGGTGACTTCACCACCTCCCTGGGCAACCCCTTCCAATGCCTGACCATTCTTTCTGAGAAGGAATTTATCCTAATTTCCAACCTAAACCTCCCCTGGTGCAACTTGAGGCCATTCCCTCTAGTTTCCTGTGAGAAGAGGCCAACCCCGAGCTCCCCACACCTTCCCCTCAGGCAGTTGCAGAGAGCAATAAGGTCCCCCCTGAGCCTCCTCTTCTCCAAACCAAATGCCCCCAGTTCCCTCAGCCACTCCTCACAGGACTTGTGTTCCGGGCCCTTCACCAGCTCCGCAGCCCTTCTCTGGACACGGTCCAGGGCCTCAATGTCCTTCTTGTAGAGAGGGGCCCAAAACTGAACACAGTACTCGAGGTGCGGCCTCACCAGAGCAGAGTTCAGGGGGACGATCACCTTCCTGGCCCTGCTGGCTGCACTACTCCTGACACAAGCCAAGAGGCCGTTGGCTTTCTTGGCCACCTGAGTACACTGCTGGCTCATGTTCAGGTGAGCATCGACCAACACCCCCAGGTCCTTTTCCTCTGCACAGCTTACCAGCCACTCTGCCCCAAGCCTGTAAAGCTACATGGGGTTCTTGTGGCCAAAGTGCAGGACCCAGTCCTTAGCCATGTTGAACCTCATCCCATTGGCCTCTACCCATCGACCCAACCTGCCCAGGTCCCTCTGCAGGGCCTACCAACCCTCCAGCAGATTGACACTTCCTCCCCCAACCTGGTGTCATCTGCAAACTTACTGAGGGTGCACTCAATTTCCTCATCCAAGTAATCAATAAAGATATTAACAAGGATGGACCCCAACACCAACCCCTGTGGAACACCACTGGTGGCCAGCTGCATTTTACCCCATTCACCACCACTCTCTGGGCCTGGCCACCCAGCCAGTTTTTAACCCAGCAGAGTGTACCTGTCCCAGCCATGGGCTGCCATCTACTCCAGGAAAATATTGTGGGAAACCACGCCAAAGGCCTTGCTGAAGTCTAGGCAGATTATGTCAACAGCCTTTCCCTCATCCACCAGGAGGGTCACCTGGTCACAGAAGGAGATGAGGTTGGTCAGGCAGGACTTGCTTTTCATGAACTCATGCTGGCTGGGCCTGATCCCCACATTGTCTTGCACATGTTGTGTGATTGCATTCAAGATGACCTGTTCCACCACCTTTCCTGGCACTGAGGTGATGCTTTCCTCAAGCAGTTATCCCTGCTCTGTTCCTACCTTGGTGCATTCCTGCTGGAGCAAGAGATTTTGCTTTTGTAAGTCAACATTTTTCTCCCTTTCATATCTCAGCTCCCTCTCAGCTGAGCTGCACAAATTCTGAACTCGACGCAAGTCCTGACGCAGCTGCTGCACTTCTACCTCCTGCTGTTGGAATCTCTCTTCAGACATACTCTGCAGGAACAGCAAAACAAAGGTCATGGGAGAAGTGATTTAAAGGAAGGATAAAGACTGGTAATTAAGAAAGGTGAGGATTGCAAAAGTATGCCAGTAGACTTTATGGGCATTTAAGTAGGAAAAGGGGTACAGTATTTCTTCTGATTCCCACCCAAGCAGGTCACTGCCACAACACCATAACCTGTGTCCTACCCTGTCCATCTCCATGGAGAAGCTTATACAGCTCTAGAGGTTGAAGGAGAAGATGCAATAACCTGGATCAGGCAAGAAATCCCCGTTAAAGCTAACCTAGCAAACTAAAGAAAAACAACGCAGGTTGCTCTTAACTCAGATATCTGATGCTGAACTGGTTTCTGATGGTGTTGCAGAGTTTTGTGACAGTCTTGCTAAGCACGAGTGGTGCACCCAGACACAACTTCCAGAGGTAGGAGGAACAAAGTGGGTCCTGCAGCAGTGCAGGACACTGACACAGTGCAACAGCAGCCTGGACACCTTGGAGTGGTCACCCACTTCTGTCACAGGAAAACAGGTTTACAATAGCTTTCAGAAAATGACTGAGCTATTCGGTCCCCCATCTTCTTGAAAGTGCACTGTACACAGATTAGAAGCTCTATGTTTGGTGTATCAAAATCCTTCTTCTTCCCAGCATCAATTTCAGCCATCTGGTGATCTGCATTCTTGCCTTGCAGCTTCACCTTCTGTTCTTGGGACCAGGTGAAGTCCCCTGAAGATCAAGCTTACATTCTCAATAAATGTTCAGCTGTGTGGGAACCCTTTGTTTGGTGCTCTTGGATCTGGCAATGTCATTTGTTCCCAGATGTTCCCCCAACAGGGATTTGTTCTCACCTTATCCTGTTAGGATCCTTTTCTGTATCCCCTCTACACCTCTTATCTTGCTCTAGAAGACAGTACACTTTTCTGGTCTGCTCTAACTGTACAAATGTGATGCATCTTGGTATCAAGCGCAGCTCTGATCCTCTTTTGCACTCCCACTCCTGCCTGCAGGCCCTCCTGTCCTCTCTTTGCTTCCAAACTCCCACACATAATCATTGCTTATCTTAAAACTTCCCAGCCTGGGTTTCTTCATCATTTCTTCTTCTTGATAGGGCTAGCTGCTCTTCCCCTCCTTTTTTAGCTCTTGCAGTAAGACAGGTGAACAACTTGCATTTAAAGCAGATAAACACAGCAGCACACAGCCCTTGCCTGCCGCCTGGTAGAGCAATTGGCAAGCAGTAACCGAGGCTGCAGCAAAATCCAGGGGCTTGTGAGCTGCCACTTGGAGTCAGCAGGTGATGAGTTCAGGCACAGCAGTACAAAAGCAGAAAACCCCAAGGGCAGTGGAATAGTTTCTGATGGTCTTGTAAGGGCTTGAAAGCCAGCTCTGTTGCTCACACTCCAAAAGGGAGATAAGAAAGAGCTCTAAAAAAGTCAAAAATATTATCTGAGGACTCTATAACTTATTTCTTTCACCTGCAGTAAGAGAGGCATTCAGTTTATCCAAGTTCTCATTATGTCCAAAAACATGACAGAAGGAAATCATTACATTTGCTCATTCCCAAGCATTTTTCCCAAGGAAATCAGCCTGCCTCTCATCTCCTGCTGTAGTGTGTTAACACTATAGCACTGCAAGAACTGGCTGATGCTGGAGATGTCAAAGATTGCAAAACTGTCCATACCTGTTTAATGCTCCCATTTAAGCTGCCTGCAGAGCTCTGTGACACAAGAAACCTGTTGTCTCCATGGACCATGCCTTGATTCGTCCTCAAAGTCTCTTCAACTGTGCTGTCAAGCTGCTCCCTGGTAGTCAGGATATCTTGCTTTAGCTTGGCAATTTCTTCCAATAACAACTGTTTTTCTTCATTGTTCTCCTTTAGCTGCTTTTCTAGCTCCTCTCTCTTCTTGTTGCTTTCTAGTAATTCAGAACTTGAAGAAGAAATAGTAAATCAAAGAGATAACTATACACATCCATGGGAAATCACTCTCTGAACAGAAAACTAGGGATATGAGAGTCCAGTGAAATCCCAGGGATTTTAATCCTGGGGACTAGCAGTTCTGGGCAAGGTTCAGTCTCCCACAGACACTGATCCACAAAACTATGTATCCAAAGGGTCAGCTCCCAGTCATTAGTTACTAGTTTAACTGCTATGCAAAGAAACACTCGCATGGGCCCATGTGAACCGTTCTGCACCAACAAGCAGCACCAGAGCACTCACACAGTGCCTTGCTGCATGGAAGTAGGGGCTCAGCTCTCCCCATCAGCTGTCTGACTTATCCTGATCCAAACTATACGACCTTACAAGCTAATATACCTGTCTTATCCCAATTTTTACTTTATCTCAGTACTGAGCTAGCCAGGTAATTGAGAGCTGACTATAACCATACTGGATTTAATCCATACTTTTACTTATTAATGAAAGTTTGAGCATGGATGCTTTAACTTCAAATTTGTACTGGTCTACCGAAAAAGGGGAGTGAAGGAATACCCCTGACATCTGCTGAAACCTGTTCTTCAAGGATCACTGAAATTCAGAGCAGGATGTACAACATAAGCTGTTGGCAGGGGTTAGGCCCAAGAAGCCTTAACCCATGATGGGAACTCTTTGGGACCACAGTAGTCCAAATGCTACCTAACTCAAAGAGAAAAAGCCCACTGCCAAAGAATAGCTCTCATTTACGCTGTTCAGAATGTGGAGCAGGTGCAGAAAAAAAAAAAAAAAAAAAGGCTTACTGCTGATTGATCATGATATCACTAAGGGAAATGCTTATTCATCAAAAATCCCTACAGAGAGCTGATTACCTTATACCTTAGAGGAAGGCACAAACTGCTGTGCCCGTTCTTGCCAGAAGAAACACTCTGGATTTTGAAAAGACTAAACAATTAATCATCAAAGATAAATGGCAGAAAGTACCACAGGCCTTTTTAAGGTTTACCGTACAAGTTCTTGTTCATCCGTCAAGTTTTGGATCTGCTCTTCCAAAAATACTACTTTAGCCATCTGCTCTTCATGTGTCTTTTCATCTGTACATAAATTTTCATGTTGCTGCTCAGGTTTGTTAATCTGCTCACTTTCTTGTACAAGTTCAGAGGCCTGCAAGGTCAGAAACACCATGACTTTCATTTTCTTCACTCTCATTGAAATATTCCAAACAGTATAACACAGCCTGGGGACTCCATCAAGCAAAGGTCTGTTATTCTGCAGCTGAATTATTGTAGCTCTTGACCTCTGAAGATATATATACAAGTTTTCCATCATGGGAGGCAGCTGTGTGTAAACTATCACCAAATCACAGTTATTATTTGATTTCATCCTTCTGTTGGCCATCTGTAGTTCTCAGTGCTTTATATCACATGCCACATTTCTTTACAAAACTAGCAACTCTTGGAAAAACAGAGAGAGCATCCTCCAACCAAAGCCAAACCAAATCAACTTTCTGTGGATGGCTGCTCTCCTCTTTCAGTGTCACCTATGCCTTAACATGGCAATGGCAGACCCAAACCCAAAGCCTGAGACACAGAGCAAACGCACAGAAAATAAAAGGGATGAAAAAGAAAAGAAGGAATGAGGAATGCGTAAGAACACGGGAACTCCCAAACTGGACTGGAACCAGGATCTGCCTAGCCTAGTATTTGCTTCTAAGCAGTGGCAAAACCAAATCCTTCAAAGGAAAATGCTGTTAAACCCAGAGTTATTACTCTGTTTCGTAAAATTTGTGGTTTTGTTGTTGTTGTGTGTTTGTTTATATCAATAGCTCTTTTTAAGTATATACTAGCACAAATATTTTAATTCCAGGTCTTCTTATCCACCCTCAGATGTGTTTGTTTATACTGAACAATGCAGACAAGCAGCTTCTATCTGCAGCAGACACTAGAAGGACGGTGATTCCTTTACATTTCTCACCTTTGTATCTAACAAAGCATTATCTTTTTGTAGCTTCTCGTGGAATACGTTAAAGAAATCCCTGTTTGCTGATAATCTTTGCAGACTCTGGAGGTCATTATAATGGCTTCTATGGTCTGGTTTTGAGTCAGGCAACCCATGTTAAAGAAAGCAGTTAGCAATGAAATACCTCTAACTATAAGCTCAGAGAAAGCTTTCTCCTCTCAAATGTCCAGAAATCTTTTAAAAAACAAGAAAAAGGTTCCAACAAATGCAAACAGCTCTGTGTATAGCATTGGCCCATGGCACATCACATACATAGTCATTATTAAAAGCTACAAGGACTAAAATAATTAGTTTGAAATTACTAGGCCCTTTCTGTGTTTTGGACATCCCAACAAACAACATCGAACAACCTCAAATCTTGATCTCTAGGTGCATATTACTCATAACAGCCCAATAAATTCATGCCAGGCTCACTTCCAGCACTCTGTTGGAAGATGTTTTGTCCCAGTATAGCCACTCTAACAAAAGGGGATGAATGCATTTGTGAAGTCAATGATCCTACCAAACACATGCAAGTCCTCTATTTCCAAGATGATTACAGCCATCCAGCCTAACACAGGCCACTGGATTTCATCTCATGATCCCTTTAATGGAGAAATAGCCTGCTCTGCAGCTTAAGCAAAACCACCAGCCAACAGGTGGCTGAATGACAAACAAATTCACAGATATATACAATTTTGATTAAAAGGTCCCTGGACTATGAGTAGATTAAACTACTGGGATGCAGAGGTTAGAGTGACCTCTCCTGTTCTTCCCATCATCTCCAAATCAGACGATTCCTTTTTTTATATCTTATTTATAGACTGACCTAGCCACTTCCTAACCTGCTTTTCCACAAAGCCTGGTCTGCAACATGAGCTTTCCAATGTGAATTTGTTGCCTAAGTTCTACAAAAGACCTGCCCTCTAGATGACACCATTCCTCCAGCAAGACTTTGGCATGCATGCAATTACACCAACAGTTCAGACCCTCCCTGTTTTTTACTTATGTTTAAGGAACCAATATGACTTACAGCTTTTAATTAAAATACTCAATCTGAAAACTCTTTCTCTGTCCTCTACAGAAGAGGGCTTTGGCTATAGACTTTGAATTACTGTTTTGTTATTAGATTCACTGAAAGAAAAAATATATTATGGAGTTAGAGACAGTTCCATTAAAACAGTTAGATTTAAAACCATCTGCCAAATAAGCTTTGGAACTGGCTGGACTAGAGAAATGAGTCAACAGAATTCCACGCAACACCCTTGGAGGGCAACTGTTATGTTTTATGGAGTCACAAAGGCAACTGTCTCCTGCAGGCAGTCACACTGTAGGAACTATGTGCAGATTCTCCTGAAAGAGCAGAGCCTTTAGAAAAATTTTCCACTTCTCAAACTACAAAATACACAGTTCCTGGGAGAACAGCACAATCTTGTAGTTGATGCACATCTGACTGCCCAGTACCTTCTTCTCAGCCTTCAGATCTTCCCGCAACAGTTCAAGTTCAGATGCAAGTTGTTTTCTCCATTCTCTCCGCTCTCCCAGCTGACTTCCCAACTTTTCTATTGTTTCCTGACAGCTTTCCAGCATCTGGAACAAGCAAGATTAAGAATGACTTCCACAGCATCCTTTATTCTAGAAAAAAAGAGAAATAAATTGCAGAAAATAAGTCTTCTAGAAAGATGAGACTGGGAAAAATAGTCCTGCTGGCAACATTCGAGAGCTCCTACACCTTTTATCTAGAGTTGGCTAGACACCTCTGGAGCATTCACCTGACCCAAGGTACCTGAGCAAGCTGATCTCCCCCACGCTATAAGCTCTGTCTTCTCCCACGAAAGAAACCTGACTAACAAGTAACAAACTCCAGCTGTCTGACTAGCATCATCTGACCAGAAAGTAACAAACAGACAGCAAAGCCAGCCCAAAACTAGCTGCGAATCAGCCTCATGGCAAGCATACCTATATGCTACGCTGGTTTCACTAATCTCTAAATAATGGTCAAGCAGAACTTCAGGTCTTGATGTTCCTCTACATGTGTAAACCTTTCACCCTCACAGGGAAGTCAACATTCTCCTCAGCTTGCAGTGCTGATAGCAAGACAATCTCTTAAGAGAGCATTCAAAGAAATGAGCTATCACAGAGATAATGTGGGCATGCTGGATATCTTTGGAGGAAAACAGCTATCTGCCTCGCATGAGCTGATGGAATACAAATTCTCAGAAGATGACAAAGAGCATTCACATTAGATGCTCATTGAATACATTTCTAAACAAATGAATGTATTTCCCAAGGAAAACCTCTTACCTCTTGCATCTCCTGTGCTCCATCAGACAACGCCAGCTCTTCCCCACTCATCTCAGCTTTGTTCTTCTGCACTTCAAGTAACTCTGTCTCTAAACTCATGATCTTAACATACACAAACCATAAGTTAAAACCAAACCAGTACCCGCAACTAGTAGTGAATTTGCTCCTTGTGCAGCAGTTACAGAATAAACCCTGTGCTTGAAAGTGAGGACTGGGGGGGGATGTGGGTAGCTGCCAACACAGGCTAGCTGCAGCTCACGTCTTTCATCCTGCTGCTTCAAAGGCTGAACAGGTCATCCAGGGCCAAGTAGGCAAATGAAAGAACCCTGCTTCACAAAAGGAGAGAAACAACCCAGATATGTGGTTAAAATTCAAGGCCTCTACAGCTTGTGGGCCTTCTACATGTTGCTCTCTCAGCACACAGGATGCCACGAGACCCTATACAAAGGCACCCTTGACTAACACCATGGACCATCCTCCTTTCCCACAGTCTCATGATGCTCAGGTAGAAGTGCCCAACCCCCACAGCTGATCTCATCCAAGCAGACCTTGGACCCAGTCCCTGGACCTGTCCTAGTCCCTCCACCACCCAGAGGAGGTTGTAACTCCCTCCTGCAAGGTTCCAAGGGCTCTGGACGCTGACGTGTACTCTTCTCCTGGCAGACGAGAGGCGTCTGGACAAAGATGCCCTCCGAGTTTGCCCCTCCACCAGAGGAGTCTTCCAGTGCAGGGGCCCTGGTGGTAATTATTATCAGTCCTGCTGTTTTAAAGGGTTTATCTGAGCTAGATAGTCCAATTTCCACAGTCCAATTTCCCCTCCTGATATGGTTCTTGCAGATCCTTTTGAAAAATGGGAGTCTTGGCACTAACAGCCCAGGCCTGCCTCACTGCTAGCCAGCACAGCAATCAGCAGCCTTTCCTTGCAGCTTCTTACACTTGGGGGGGGGGGGGGGGGGAATTGTGCTGATTTTCCTGTTTCTAAACCACCAAGCTGGCCTCCCCATTGAACAGGCTGGACTTTCAT
This sequence comes from Aythya marila, assembly GCF_965140915.1. Classification (NCBI taxonomy): domain Eukaryota; kingdom Metazoa; phylum Chordata; class Aves; order Anseriformes; family Anatidae; genus Aythya; species Aythya marila. Next base: position 8,083,247 of record NC_139062.1, on the reverse strand, counting down.
GAGGCTGCAGAGCAAGTGGAAGTGGATGAAGTCCAGCTACAGTGGATGAAGTCCGGCCTCAGTGTTCATCTGTCCACCACATACACCATAACATACAAAGAACATGCACCTGTTCCACAGCACGTTCACAGGCTTTATGTCTCTCTCTTTCTCCTTTCTCTGCATATATTCAGATCCTATTTTTCATTCCTTTTCAACAGGAAGCCAAAAGGAAGTGCCAAGTCTCTGCAAAACTCGGTTCTTTTTCAGTGATTACAAAGCAGCATGTCAAAGCTCAAGAGAGCTTTGCTTCCACTGACAGGCTTCAGGCACAAGATGGCTCTGTTGAAGCTCCCAGCAAGGAACAATCTCTAACAGAGGGCAGCAGATGTATTGTTTTCTAAGATAGATGATGTTACCAAACCAGGTGTTAAACGCACATTCATAGAGTGAAACACCCAGGCCTCTGACAGAAACCTGCTTTCTCTTCCGTGACCAGATGACAGTTTGTGGTTCAACAAGACTTTGGAGCTGTGGAAGGAACCTCAGGAACAAAACAAACTTCCCCTCCCTAGCTACCAATCAACCTTTGCTTAGGAAGCTGATACCCAGCTATGCATTTCAATTATTTTGCTTATTTTTCCCCAAGCCATTAAGTTTTAAGCATTTAAGCTGGGCAGGTAAGTCCCATGCAAGTGGCAGAACAATACCACATTGTATCCTGGTGTCCTCGTTCTGTGTCAGTGGCCTAACCAGCCAGGACTTTTGTAGGCTTGCCAAAACAGAAAAGACTCCCAGGTCCTTTTCACACAGTGCAGCCTGGCAAACGCCCAGGGGCACTGCTTTCTCCAGGCTCCAGCACACATGCCTCTGTGCAGTTCTTCCCTCATTACAGCCAAGGTATCCAAAAGCCACTCAGAGCTGAAGGATGCAGCTTTGCATCCTCCATCTGAGCAGAGGCTGGATCTAGCCAAGGTTTAACCCCCTCCTCTTCCATCCCACAGTCTGTCTCACCTGTCTCTCCGCTGCCCTTTTCAGCTCTTTTTTGTACCCAGCAGAACGCAGCTCCAAGCTAACACCAGCCAAAATGCTTTGCATCTCCTTGACTACTTGGTGCCCCCCACTGCGCTCGCTCTGCATTCCCAAGAATTCTTTTAACAACAGACTGAGGGAAGAAGGGATTTCCCCAAACTGCAAATGCATTTTGTTTGATTTGTGGAGAGTTGATTTATTCTACTTCAGTGAGAAAAGTGAGAAACATTTGAATGTGTGCTGAACAAATGCTCCATTCAATTTAAATAAAAGCCCTGTCATGGTGGACAGACCTGCTGCCATTCCCATCACGGTCAGTGTCTTCCCTCGGCTCCTCAGCTATACCTTTCTAAACATGACATCTGCTGGGGTCTTTCAGGAGATATTTGAACACACCTTCAGTCTGTTTTACTGTCATTACACAATTTTCCCTTACAGCTAGAGGTTACTTCAAAGGAAGACAAGATAAATTACTTGTAATGATTCATCTTGGAGATGTGTGGCTGCTTGCCCATTCACATGGGAAATACCTTCACACTTGTACCACCTCCTACATTGCAGTGTAACACAACAGAAAGTGTGTGGATATGTCAAAGCGCCACTCCTGACTCAAAAACCTGTGTCCTTCCTTCTCACCTCAGAAATCCAAGGTTCTCTTGGGACACCATGGACTGGTCCTGCTGCCTGGCAGCTTCAGAACATCTCTTACCCACAGACAGATGGGAGAGGGCTACGCAGCCCAAGGAAGAACCCTTGGCCAGGTAGCAAGGCCTTGAGCTTGCCAGTGGAAAAGATCTCCTCCACCAGCCTCTTTGGAGGAAAAGCTGCCAACCCACCTAGAAGCAAAAACAGGTCCTGGCTCACTCTGTTCTTTTTGCCTAGAAATTAGCAGAGAGGACCTGTCCTAAGACCTGTTTGACTGCCCTGTCTGTAGCAGACCACGTGTCCTGGCAGCAACATTGCACAAATGCTGCAGACAGCATCTCCTTTGGGGCAAGCAGTTACTAAGCGGTCAGAAAGCACAGGTGTTCCTCGCAAAGCTACCTCCAGGAGGATGGAAAGTCCCTAATCAAATCAGAGCTAAAGAGCACCCTGACAAAGGTGGCATCAGAAGTCAAAAAGTGCAGTGTTTCATCACCAGCATGCTTAACCAGTGACCTTTCCTGGGTTCAGGTGGCACCAATGCCCCACAGGGACCACATTCTCTGTTGGACAGGTCTGGAGAAGAGAGAGGGACTGAAGTTAAAGTGAACTTGCTCTTCAGCAGGAACTGCAGAAGCAGAAACAACCATCCGAGGTGGAAAAGCAATTCCTAAAGGAGACCGATGCAAAAGTCTGGCAGGAGCACTGATGCTACCTAGGACAGCTTCTCAGGGGAAATAAATGCTTCCAAACTACAAGAGGCTCAAAAGAAATAGCTCCAGAGAAAAATGAGGCAATTCAAACTTGAACTACAAAGGCTTTGCTTCAGCTCAGAGAAGAAACCAATGCTAGTACAGTCCACATGTACAGAAAAGGCGGTTTGTGAAGGGAGCATTGACTGGTCTTGTGGATCCAGGATGTAAGTTGGCTACTTAACAGTTCTTGTGCAAGCATGAAAAAGGGGAATAGAAGCTGGAAAAGACAATGTTGCTGTACCTCCACAGGGGGAATCTGTACCTCCAAGCCAGAGTCATTTACTCACTGCTATAATTATTTTTTCTCCCACTTTTCTGAAACTGGCAGATTTTGCTAGTTGTATTTCTTGTCAAACTAAACAAAGGAGCATGCAGCTTTAGGTCAAGCAACATTTTATTTTACCAATGAATATGCAGAGAGAAAAGCAGCTAGAATTAAACAAAACCAAACAGCATTTCTTCCATTTCTTACTTACTTTCCAGTGAAGTCCCTCCACTTCACTCTCAAACTGTTCCTTTTCCTGCTTTGTTTGGATCCGTGTCTCTCCCAGAATTGATTCCAGCTCTTCGTTGTGCTCAGCCAAATCCTCATGCTCCTGCTCAAGATTTTGCAGCTTGTGAAGGAGCTGTGAATTCCTGCCCTCAATGTTTTCAATCACCTCCTGGCACCTGCACACCAAAGACCAGTATCACTGAGGCTGAAACTGCTATGTGAACACATCAGCACACAGACAGATCACTTACCTCTTGACAAACCACCAAGCAAGGAAGACCCAATGTGTTTTCCACTGTGTGATATCTATCCTGCTAATTCTGAGTCTCAGACCCAGCATGACCTGTCCCTGTTCTCATTTAGGTGGTGATGTGTGGAATTATTGGCGATGCGTTCTGCATGAGTAACGATGAGGGTCTGTGGAGAGAACTGGTCGGGCAGGAGGATGCTAACAGCAGAAAGCCAATGACAAAGTCAGCCTCATGAAGTGGGGGAACAAGCTTGGGCATTTGAAAGGGAAAAGAGACAGAGGGATTGGATCAGACAGCCCTTTCCTCCTTGAACATGCTAGAAGAGATTTAGCAGCAGCAATTTCCTAAGCAGGCCACAGGAGAATAAAAATTTGATTTCCCTCAAAAATCCCAGTTTACACATGGAAGTCTGAAAGCCAAGTGTCTTGGTACACCCCTGGACAGCAACCAAATCCAGAGGAAATCCTCCCAGCAGCAAAACAGCTTCAAAAACAACGCTTTTGTCTGCAGGGATCCACAAAAGACCAACACCTATTCTTTTAGGAAACAAAAAACTGGAGAATGTGCCAGAAAACAGCCTGTATTCTTAATAGCAAGGACTACACACCCACTCACAACTGCATTACCTCCAAACGTTCAAATCTGGGAGCAAAGGAACAAAACTGGTACCAAAGAATACTCTAAAGAACCCAATACTTAAACGCACCCTGCAAGACAGAATACCAGCAACCAGAGTGCCAGACAAGCCACTAGAAAAAGACAATATACAAAGTACTTATATATTGCAAACCTTTTATGAAGTGTTTCACTACTCTGATATCTGTCTTCTTGATCTGAACCAGCTTTGCCTGAAGTGTGGTCCCCTTCAACCCTCCCTTCATCCTTTGTGCCCTGTGCATAAAGAGAAAATGAAGTTACTACACAATTAAGACTCAAATCTTAGCATGACATGATTCTAAAGCTACCTAAGTCCCTCATAAATGAATGGGACAAGAAAACATGAGCTGCATCAGCTGCAACTACTCATATTAGATAATCCACTGGCTATAATAGCAAAACCTTCCAAGGCCTGTAACAGCTATGAAGGCACTAGTGGGTACAAGCTTACACCTACAGATGTGCTCTACACATAAGATTTATGTTGGGCATACCAAATAAACTGATGTCCCATACACAGAAAGGAAAACACAAGCATTTCTGCACAACAAGCTATGCTTCTTCATTTATGACAGGGGATTAAAATGCAGAGTGGGGCCTGTTTGCTCTATTTGCTTTTTACAGTAGTGAACAAAAGGCCCTTTAAAGTACCTGTAGTTGCAACATGCTCAATTCTTCAGTCTCAACTGGTGTAGACAATGGAAATCCTTGCTTCTCACCCTTTTGATACTCACAGATCTCCTCTTTGAGCTGGTCAACCTTCAAAATAAAAACACTTGCTCGTATTTTTGATTGATTTTCATCTTGCTGTCTTAGAAAACTAAGATCCTCCTCAAACTTGACACAGATAATTGTTGATTTATTAATATTAACCACTCAGCTTGAGGGATTGGCTGAGGAGCTCACATGGCTGCTATAGCCAAGTGGCCTCAGACTATTTGAGAGGTAAAGAGAAGTAAAATGGGTAATACCACACTGCATTAAAAAGCAAGCATTTTTTCTTCATTTAAGTTGTTGATTGTGCATGTATTGTGCATCCCCTCTTACCAAACAGGACTGAATGCCAAGGGGAAGACTGATCACAACCACTATTTCTAAGACTGTCTTTGCTGTTATTGATAGGATCAATATAACATTCCTAATAGCAGGTAAGCATTCACACCACACAGCCACCAATCATTCACACGCTTATTCTCAGTTACTGAGATTAGCTCAGTTAGTTACTGAACAGCAAGACATGGGATGGCAAAAGTAATTACATACTACTGAGAATCAATTATAGGCTGCTGAAGGACTAATACAAAGAATTTGAGAATTAAGAACAGAAGCAAAATTTGTGCCAAATTACATGTTTTAATATTCATTTAATATTTATTTCCTATTGCCAATCTCATTAAGGAACTACTCTGTTGATAAAGATTACAACATTTAGAGAAACCAATGCTTAATATATCAGCCACCTAAGTAATAGCAATGACATTCCACACAAAATGAAAAGTAACAAGTTTATCTTCTACTGAGCCAACCCGCAAAACTACATTAAAAAGCCAAAGAGGCTGAGAGGTATCAACACATGAGCAAAAAATAAAAATAATTTGAAAAATAGGGTTTTAAACTAAACTTACTTCTTTTCTTTATTAACAATCCCCAAGAAGATGTAGAACTGTTGCTGCCTCTGTTTATCCACCTAATTTTGTGCAAACAACAGCTAGTACCAGAAAGCATCCATCTGATCCTGAATGCTGTGCACAAGAAACCAAGCATCTCAGGAGCCCTAAAGCACATACTCAGTTTGAGCATAAACAGACCCCTCCATGATCAAAGTACCACCGATCTCATCCTGCACTGAAAGATACTATGATAGCTGATTTTTTTATTATTATTATTACTTTTAGGGCTGCAGTAACAGCGGCTGCCTTAAAACATGCTTTGAATATTTATTCTGCCAGTTTCCTGGTGTTTGTTACTACATGAGCCACAAAACATCAGAGCTGCAGTTCTGGAAATACTCATTAAAGAAAAAAGAGAGGAAATAAAAAGGCAGGGCAGGATAAGGAGCACATCTAAGCCTCAGGAGCCAACCCAGGAATAGTGGCTCCACAGCAGGCCTGGAGAAGGAGCCAGGACAAGATGGGTACTCACCAAATCAAGGAATGCTTTTCTTTCCAAGTCAAGCATTTGGACCCGTGTTCGCAGTGCCAGAATTTCCTTGTCCAGCCTGCTGTTGTGCTCCATGGCCTTCTGTAGCGCAGTCCTGTCTGGACAGAGCACACACAGGCTGCTCACCAACACTTCCTTGGCCCTTGACCATCATCAAGCTCAGAGCAGAGCTATTGCATGAATACTGTTTCTGAAATTACATTGCCCTTACGTACAGGTATTTGGGAGCACAGCACAGAGAGCAGTTCCCGATACATGCGGGAACACCATTCTCTTACTCATACCGTAGAGGTTTATGTTTCTGGAGATCCAGGTTCGCCATCAGTGCTACTAAGCCATGCTGTTTACTGCAGGATCACAGCAGTCTCTCCATAGTTATTCCAAGGAATAACTTTACTTCTAGATCAGGGAAAACACCTTGCCTCAGACATGTAGGTATGGGTTTCAAGAAGAGCAACAGTAAGTTTTAGAAAACTCCAAACAGGTTTTGTTTAATTTTATTTTAAAACTTCTTCTAGAAATTTCTGGCAAGTATCATCCCACAAAATCACAGCAAAGCATGCAACATGAAAGAGGGTGAGCACTGGGAACAGTTCATGCAGGGGGATGTTTGCTCTGAAAGGGACAGCACAGCACCTGTGATATGCTGCACAAGCCCTGCAGAGGGTGGGGGATAGTCCAGCCAGACTCAAAACTCTTTTTATTTTTTAAACCAAGGTAAAGATAAGCACCCTGGGGGGGTCCATGCCACGAATGTCTGAAAAAGTAAGAGTATACACAAGTGTGGCAGGGACGCTCTACTCCTGCACTTGGCACAGGACTTGCTCAGGCTTCTGAGCCACAGGAGGCCTCGAGGTGATTGTCCCTTGAACCGGGCAGCTCGCCACCAACAGTGCCAGGTGGATGCCCACGGCCATGACCACGAACAAAGGGAGGTACTGCCTGAAAGCAGGTACCCATTGAAATCCCTCATGGGGAAATGACGGATCACATTGGAGCTCGAGAACAACATGATAAGGAATCTGAGTATGACTAGGAGCCAGTCACTTTATCTTATAAATAGAGTGGCCAGAGAAAGCTTATTTGAGCTCTCTGGGGATCACACTGGGCTGTGACCCTCGATCTCCTGCTGAGCTGGGGCACCTCTCAGGACCTCCTCGAGGACCACAGCTCCTCCACAAACACTGACAAAGGAGAAGGGTGAGACATTCACTGAAAAGGGGGAAAAAACCTGAAAGCGCATGACTCTGTAAAGAACACTTCCCCCCCATATCCCGCTGTAAGTCTCACATGAACATTTCCATTATCAAATTTTTAACTAAATCTGTTTGTATTGCAGCAAATACTGTTGAATCCTTGTGTTGAATTGGCTGACGATTAAGTGCTGTTAAGACTCATACAATTCAATCTTGTGATTTACCATTAAAGTATTAATAAATCTTAAATTGCTGCTAAATCAAAGTTGTGCAAAAATCTATTTGCAACAATAAGCCTTAGTCCCGTATGTATTAGATTATGTATAAGGGAGGAGTCTAAGCTCTGCTGTAACACAGCGGTCCTTGGGCATTTGTCACTTTAGCTCAGGGCTCAAGCTCACCTTCAAGTTCAAATTCCACGACCAGCCACCATGCACACGCGAGCTATGCTCTAGTTCAAACTCCAGCCAGAATCAGCAGCATGGGCAGACCTGATGCCTGTCCACAAAATATACTTCAAACGGTTTGGAAAAGTTACCTTATCAGTGAGAAACTTCCAACTTCAGCTTAAAATTCATGACTTGCTATGAGCAGGAACTACAATGTGAATATACCAGTGTTGTGCTAACATTAGTGTTTATGGCATGACCAGAGAGTAAAAATCATTGTATACCAACCCATCAAGTCTGAATCAATATGCATATGCAACCATCACACCAATTGACACAGACCATCTAGTATTTCAAATGGCAGAATCAGGAAAAAGATGTTTGTATTAGAAACATTGACAGAAACATGCCTGACTGACTGCATGTACACTGGTATTCTGCTCCTAAAAGTAGAACTATAGAGAAGTAGAGAAGCCAGTTTTCCTTACAGAAATGATGAACGCGATTTTTCCCTTTTCAACTTAAACTTGACTTTTTGTCAGGCAAAAATAAAAATATACCTATTTTCTTGGTTCTAAACTAGAGGAAAAAAAATAAAACAACAACAACACACCCCACTTTCAAACAGGGATTTTGCTATTGGATTTTCAGTTTTGTAATTTAAAATAAAAGTGAAGAAACACTTCCTACCAAAGCATTCATTTTGCTTAAAAGTTGTCTACCGTTACAGATAAAATGTTGGATCTTCTCCACTTATAAATTGGTCGACTTACCACTCTTTCTCCATTCACGCACCCCTTCTTCCCAGCTCTCAGGCACTTGCAGGGCTGACCACAAGGCAGTTTCTGCAAGGTCAACAAAGAGACAGTTTTGCTGTGGCAATTCATTTGCATGTTTTTGAACAACAGCAAAAAAAAAAAAAAAAAAAAAAAAAAAAAAAAAAAAAAAAAGCAACATTTTTGATGCACTTCTTTGTTAAATATAGAGTTGTAAGAAAATTAAAAAAATGAAAAATAAGAAGCAGACATCTAGACCACTGCACACGACTTAAAATCTCCAATCACCATCACCAACACCCAATAACTGAGCTACAAACTGCCCAGGAGCAATCTTGTATTTTCTCATCAATGCAAGCAAGCAGCTGCAAGTAATCACTGAACCAAAATACACTGCTTAAGTGGAATCTTATTGAAGATCAGAGATTTCATTTAGTTTTCTATTTAAAAATCAGTTTATTTACAAAGCATTTGGTTCTGTAGCGCATGGGGAAGAGAAGGCATGCAGATATACATCATCGGGGAAGTCACTGAGATGTTATAGCACTAATCTTGCACACTAATACAGCATAATAAACCACACAGACATAGCAAGCATGAAACCCTTACTCACAGTTTGGAAAGTCTTACATTCATTTGATACTTAGGAATTTTATAGAACACAGATTCCCCACTCAGGCTAAGATCCAGGGAGAGGAGTCATGCTGCAGCCTGTCCGAAATCTGGAGAAGCAGTATGGTTTGGAGGCTGCAACACAACATTCACTCTGTGCCCACGAATGCATGCGTACCAATCAATAGGCAAAGCAGATAACTGCAGGGTGCTTTGATTAAAAAGCTGCCAACGATGGGTTTGGAGGCTGGCTAGAAGGTTTAGTGACTACACCTGAGTGTGATGCACAAGCTGCGAGGTCAGCATCGTGATCTGCCATCACCCTGCCCACGTTGGTACCAGTCTCCTTAAGAGAGCAGCTGCTGCAAAGGTGATGGGGCAGTATCACACCTTGCTGCTCTCAGCTGAAATTCTGTATCACAGATTTTGGGACAATTTGAGTAACAAAAAGAGCATCTAGAAACCAGTGTTTTGCTGGGGGAGCCTCCTGTTGGAGGCAACAGTGAAGGACCTGGCTTTAGGGATCATTCCACTGGGACCTTTACCAAACAGTTTCACTTCTTTCCAAAAAACAGTTATTATTATTTATTTTTTTTTGTCAGTATTTAAATGTAATTTAAAAAAAATGGAATACTGCAGGGCTGGACAATAACAGATGTTTCAATATGGAGGTTAAACACTTTCAAGGAGGTTAAATGAGTATTAGCAGTTGTAAGAATCCAACCAGTCACTTCAAGACCATTGACAAGCCTTGGTTATGAGCTCTTGCTAATGACCCCTAAAGGAGGTAGCATTCCAAAAATAGCACCTGGAGAACCTGGAGATGGGTGGTTCAGACATGCTGACACTGTGTATGAGTTATTTTAGCTGTTTTGTTTCTGGAGCAAGTTACCATTTCTTCTCAATCCCCTTCTGTGTTGTGTATTTCTCCCTTTGTACAAGCCAGGGAGAGGAATTAAGTCAAGACGCTGCTGCTACTCCTATCAAGGATCAGATTGCCCCATGTTCTGGCTTTCCACACTCCAGATTCATCCTGACTGTGTTTCTGCATTCAGGTCTCCTAGGTACTGAAGCAACCCTTGAAGCAGATTTCTCCTCATTACAAGGACATGGGACGGCCTTTCTCCAGTTCCCCTGGGTGAGAAGTGCAAGGCTCACACTGAACAGGGGTGGGTTAAATGCAGGCCAGTAATTAGGAGTGGCACACAGCCACACAAGAAGCACTGACGTATTTTGCTCTGCTCCTTTCTTTGTGTATCCAGCTCATCTGTCAGCCTCCAGATCCCTTTGTGGACCACCAGCAGCTTCTGCATGGCCTCAGCCAGCTCTCATTCAACTCTTACATGTGATGCCTGTTCCCTCTCCAGCTCCTCTCTGTAGGACTGGAGCACACAATCTAATGCTCCAGTGGAAATGAGATAACCCTCCTGGTGACAGGAGATCCCCCCTCCACGCTCCTCTGGGCCCACCAGAACAGGGGTGGTGACACAAACAGAAATCAGGTGATCTTGCAGAGGCAAGAGACACACATGTAGAGGGTGACACCTTGCCACGGACAGGTGTCAAAGAGCAGACATTGAACAGCATGCCACGGCTGCTTCCTACAAAGCTCTGTTTTTCTTTCCTTGAGACAATGCTGTTAATTAAGGTGCACTTTCAAGCACATTTGAAGACAAGGACGAATGATTACAGACAGCACATAGAAAAATCTATATATGGGGGGTTTCCAAGCTGAGGGTTCCATCACACCCTGTGAGTATCTGCTCCAAGAACAAGTCAGTTCTGCATGTTTGTTGTCCCATGGCTGTTGTGAGAGCTGGTCCCAACCAAGCCCAGCAATGGAAACCTTCTCTTCCAGCCTACAAAATGTTCCTAGTCTGTGAGCCAGACACTTCACCCACTGACCTGGTGTTTGTGCCGAGAAGTAATTTCAGCTGATATAAAAAGGGCTGTTCCTCACAGCCATGACTTTGGTCTGCTCTGTCTCCAGTATGTTTTATGTGTGGCTAGAATGAAAGGCACATGAATACTTACAGCACTTACAGCCCCAACCCAGACATCTCACCCTGGTGAGATGTTAGCCCTGGCTCTCAGCAGAAGTTAGTAACTCATGTGTAGCACCAGGCTCATAAGATTGCACAGCCTGCAGTTCAAAGCACGCTCCCAACCTGTCAGCAAAAAACACTAAGTAACCTCACAGTGTGCTCAAGAACAGACCCACTGCTTGAAATCTCAGCTACATGTCACGTCATCAGCAAGCAACGTGCAGATGTACTACCTCATTTATCATCTCTTCTGCATGCTGCATGGATTTGTACTGTTGTTGGAGTTCATCTTCCAATGTCTGATGAATGTGATCAAACTCACCCTTGCATAGAAAGAGATTTTAATAGATCAATACCACAAGAAAGCATGCTGCCACGGACACCAGGGTGTAGTATTCTCAGTTTTAACGTACCTTCATTAACAAGGGGTTGTAATCATACCTTAAAGGACAAGTTTCAACCTGAGATATACCACATCCCTGGGAAAATCCTCAGTTGTCTATTATACTTTGCTAGTACTCTACAGGCCCACTACATATTTTTTTTTAAAGTCAGGATCTCCTTGGCAACTTCCTTTTTGAGCATAGTGGCCCAGCTTTGCTCCCAGAAATCTATGGTAGATTTACTCGATCAGTGTAACGGTGGGTTACTTCCTCATGCCCTTCTCTTTTGAATTGCTTACCAAGTTTACAGATTCCTCCTGCTCCTGTGGTCTGTGCACATGAATCAGCATCAAGGATTTGCTTCTACTCAGGTTAGTTGTCATTAACATTTTTGCAGCTTGATGCTAGAGAGGTGTGTGCTTGTACATGCCAGGTTTCTCTGGCACTACTCAAAGTGTTTTCCCACCTGTGTATCAGGATGACTACACAAAAATGCATGTTTGTACCCAGGGTTTCGACATTACTGAGGATGCATTAAAAAAAAATCAGCTATGCTTAAGCAGTCTAGCAAAAAAAAAAAAAAACAAACATATTAATTTCCATAACAGACAGAAACTTATTTGGACTTTCGGTATAAGGTTGAACAAGCACGTAAGTTTGTTTGAGAATTAGAAAGGTTACACGTTCCAGTTAACAGAGTAATGAGAACAATTAACCTTTTCACTTGAAACACTGCTGTGACTCTAATGATCCTGTAGAACAAATGTGTGATGCTACCCAGGAGAAGGAAGTGCTTAATCAACAGTTTCTAGCTCACAAGCATGAACACCAATGACATCATTTGGGGAGAAAAAACAGTCTGCTTTAGAAATTGTTTTCCTGAAAAGCACATCTTCACAGTCTTTCACCTGGTTTTAAAAACACAGAAAGAAAGGTGTCCAGTGTAAGAACCGCAGAGAAGTTCTGTTTGATTCAGAATGAGGAGCATTAACCTTATAATATATTTTGATCACGCAAGAATACACTTGCCTTTCCAAGCCTCATTCTTCTAAACAGCTGTATGAAAATTGGATAGAAGTCAGGTATTTACAGGCCTGTCTTTACATAACGGGGGAGTCTAGCACTGTGTAACAGGAGGAATTCAAGAAAAGTCCACATTGTTCTTCACATGTAGACTATACTATCTCTACGGACCAGACTTTGCCCTGGCTTCGTCCTTCACCCAGCACAGCTGCAACAATACACTCTCCAATTTTACCCAGTAGTCAACGCCAGCCTTGTTACAGAAACATATTGTGCGGTCATTATGGAAGCATCAGAAAGAATGGTCTGAGAGCGAGCAGCTAGGAGAAGCTGTTGCTGCAGACACCGTATGCCACAACAGAAGTTTGAATGCATAACTGCTGTAGCTCTTTTCCAGGAAGCCTGCAGCCAAGTGTAGAGGGCATTCAGCCCCAGAGTGGATGGAGAAATAGGAAGGAATGAGAGCAGAAGGAGAAAGCAGGACTTCCATCCCTAACCCCTATTTGCAGTCCTGCTCCTTGCCTGCTTGCTCTTCCGGCTCCAGGAACCTGTCTTCACTGCTCAGTGGCCACCTCCAACACAAGGATGGAAAGTCATTCATTTACCCAGGGAGAGAAACATGCAAGTGGAATTCCTCTGAAGTGATCAACAGAAGGGACCTGAACTTACACCTTACATGGGTACGTGCTTTATCTGCAGGCTGTTAGACAGAAGTCCCCATCAGCTACGCGTTCAGAAGGATGAGCTCCATGCAGGAAGGTCTGGATTCAATACCGGACTTGGAGGCATCTACATTCCTCATTTGACCTGGCTCTACTTCTCTTACTCAGACGTGGCAGTGAAGGAAGTGCAAACCCGATCACTCCTCGTAAATGCTCAGTAGCAGATGTGGTTAACTGGCATTTCACTGGAAGGTTACAGCTCTGCTTCCTCTTAACTACAGTGAGGTTTCTATTACAATGCTTCATCAGAAAAATGGTCTGTTTGCAGCAAACATTTGTATTAAGTGACAGACATTCACATGCAGATTATTCACGATTCACAGAGAGACATTTTCTAACAAGGAGGGGGAGGCAACATCTCAGGGAAGTATCTCTCCCTCACTGTAAGCAAACTCGTTGATTCTGAGGAAAATACCTATATCTGAAGGTGTTATTGTACCACTAATGAACCATGAATAACACATAACCCGGTAACAGTTAGGCAGACTGGGACTCTCCAGCCTTGAGGCTCTTGAGGTCAGTATAATCCTGAGTGGCACAGCAAAGACAGACAAGAGGCAATTGTTCACTGCCTTGAATGCAAGAGCTGGAGAGCATTAAGCAAAGCCCAGCGATGGCACAGTAAAACAAAGGAACGTGTCAGTAACTGAACCTTGCTGCAAAATGTTGAGGATGTAAGAAAACTGCATGGCGTCAACAAGCAACCACACTCACAGAAGAGAAAAATTAATCACGGACTAATAAATACAAAGATAGCACCTACAGTTCAGACACTTAACAGCACTGGAGGCAAGGGGGATATTTCAGATGTACTACCACTACATTTTTGCCCTTATGCAGTCCTCTGAGATTCAGATGGTGCAATGCAGTCCAAACCAAGCTGAGCTTCGCAGCAGGCCTGACAAGCAGGCCTGACAAGCCCCCCTCCTTAAGTGTGCTCACCCAAAAGAGGCCAAGAAGCTTTTCAACTCCAACCAGTTTATCAGAATGAAAAACTATAAACCCAACTTTTTAACTATAGAAAAGTCAAGGTAGTGACAGAAATGAAATGGTCTGCACACAGATCTTCCACCTGCTGATGCCCTAGCAGGCAGCCCTTGCTTCCGGCAAACAGTTGGGTGTCACCAAGCCCTGCCATCTCCTCTGTTCCCAGTTCTGGCTGGCTGTGCTCTGCAGGGGCTGCAGCTCCAAGCCCTCCTGCATCTCCCTTTCAGCCCAGAGCTCACCCACTGCGTCCCTATGCAGGAACAGCTCCCCCCACCCCAAAGCACAACCTGGTCCAGCCACTTCTAAAGTGGCAGAAGAAGATTGGGAAGAGTAAGAGAAACTGAACATTCTGTATCACAAATGCTGCAGTCTAAACAGGCTCTTGACCTAGCCCAGGGCAGCAACGTTTATGCTCCTACACATCTGACAGCCATGACTGTCAAAATGAAGTTAGGGCTGAGGTGAGTATTGCACAAGGGCAGACTGAGCGTTGCACAGCAGAGCCAACAAGCACAGCAATGCAGGAGAGCTGCAAATGAGGAACTACAATGGCCAGGAGCTCCTGGGCCCCAGTTCCCTTTAACAGTCATATTCAGGAGTAGGTGGAAGTCGGTGTCAAAGTTGCTGGGAGGGAGATTGCCCTAGTTGAGGCAGGTGGTCACAAACTGCCTCTCTGACACACCAGAGCTGCTGTTCCTCCACCATTTGTCCGTTTTGTCATCTTGACCTCAAAAGTAAGGGTCAAGATGTAGATGGTCTTCCCCTAGCCTGCCAACCACCAAGTCATGTTGTCAAATTTATTTACAGAACAAAATCTGTAAGCAGAGGTTTACTTAACTTCCATCCTCTAGCTCCGCAGCTAGAAGACAAGGAAGGAGTTTTAACCTCACCTTAGAGTACAGGGAAGGTTTTTCTTAAATTAATGACTGTCAAGGGAATTCTCTCACCTGTAATTAAATAATGGATCATCAGGAAATCTGGATCAGTAGGAAGCCATTATAGCCCAATGAAGATATTCAGACCCAATTATATCACAAATTCTTCAACATTCTCTCAAAAATAATTCTATTCATTATCCCTATGCAAGACCTGGGAGCAAATCAAGCATAAACATAAACTAAATGAAAACTAATACAGAAATAAACTTCATCACTAACAATCCATAGATAGAAGAATAATTTTTAATTTAAAAATCTCAAAGATATTCTTTTCCCCAGCATGCTTTCAGACAGTCTGAGCAGCTAAAGCAGGGTGTACCTGAAACTGTGCAGCACACAGCCTGTCTATGTAGCTGTGTGAATTCAACTTCTGATCTGTGATCTCCAGTTTCTCCAGCAGCGCTGTTCTTTCTACCAATAAATAAGCAATCTGTTCGCTGGCATTACTGTGAGCTATTTCGGACAAGCCTTCCTGTTCCAGCATCTCCTTGACCTCCTTCAGCTGGGCTTCTGCAAGACAAGGCTTTCTGTGAGCACAAGAAGAAAGGAAGCCCAGTTCCCTGAGGATCTGTGCCCCAAGTTCTCTAAACACCACGACAGCCCCAGTTTCTCCTGGAACGCTCCAACAGCTCACAAAAATTCTAATCTGTTCTCCTGCTTCCCAGCTTCCTTGCTCCCTCCTATCCCCCACTCTCTCCTACCATGGTAGTCCTATTCCCACCATTGTGACATTCCCGCTCGCACCCACTACACTGCCTGACAAGCAAGTGACAGGACCTGCTACATCTGAATTCTCCTGCCCTTAAGAGGGGTGAGTTGTTATGACCATTTACCTCCACCCAGCAGCTATGCTTCACCAACCTTTTTGTCCTTGACACTCTTACCCCCTAACACACTTTGGTGGAAACTAAACAGATTAAAAAAGCATTAAGAGAAACCAAGCAGATGAGCAGGCAATCACATAAGCAGTTTATTTAGAAAGAAGAGACACAAAATACCATATCACTCATATAAACAGAATTTTCCTAAGAGCTTTTTTCCCCCATGCACATTCCTCCAAAACCAGCTGTAATCCCACAGGCTAAGGACAACTTCTTGGTAACGCAAACCTGCTTTTTGGAGGTCTCCTGTAAGATTAAACAAGCAAAAATTCCTTTCAGAATTAAATTACCAATTACTATTTATCCCAAAGTTACAGCTAGGAAGACTCTGTACTAGGAAAAACTTCAAGATTCAATGGCTTTTGAGGTAAACGGATCATAACGGTATTTGTTTACAGCTAGGCACTGCTTTGTTTGGGGCCACAGCTGGCTCTACTGCCCAGGTTACAAGCACTATACAGTTGTGTTTACACTTCTCCAGGTACATTTGTCAGAAGAAACGTGCAGGAAAAAAAAAAAAAAAAAAAAAAAAACCACAATACAAGAGGTTTCCTATTTGGTTTGAACTCCATTTTGCAGCATGCTCAGGATCATTTGTTAAAAAAAAAAAAAATACACAAGAACCCCTCACTTTGGTTGGCAATTCATCCACCTGGAGAGCATGAGGATGCCTTCGTCTCCTTCGTGGCCATGGCAGCAATTCCTGCACTGGATCTATTAGCTTGTTAATCTAAAGAAGGGCTTTGAAAACCTCCCTATGTAAACACTGCTCATTTCTCATCAGTCTTTTCTCCAGTAATTTAATTAACATTAAAAAGGAAAACTATTCCCAATTTCTAGCCCAAAATAGTTTATAAATGCTTCCAAGAGCTGTAGGATGGGAATCAGGGAGTTGCGGGGTTTCTGTTGACGAGGGAGGCATAGTCACACTCCTTCACTGCTTAGGGAGCTAAGCCTCAGAAGTTACACAGAACAAGTATTTCTCATACTCTTACACAGAATACATATACAGCTTTGGACAAGCCTGCTCTGCACTTTCACACACTGGATTTAACAGGGGACCCAGCACAATCACACCCTAAGGCTCAAATCAATTGCTTGTTTCCACTCTGCACTTTGCAGCTGGCTCTGTCCAGCCCTATGGATGGAAAACACCCTGCGGTTTCCCATTCACCCTCCCTGTGGTTATGAATTACAGCTTGTTCAATGAAGAGGTAAAGCATGGCTCTCCTGCAGCTTTCCTGTATGAAGGAGAACAAAATATTGCAGTTTACAGTTTAAAAATAACTGACCCCTTGTTCCATATGCCTTATGAAGAACCCACAGCTCACACTAAACTGAGAAACCCACATGGCCTCCAAGCTGCCTCACAGATTCCTCCCACTGACAATCCAAACTGGGGTTCTTGCATCTTCCCCTGGTAGCTGCTTTGCTTATGGACAGAAGCAGGACAGCAGGTGAAAGGGACTCACACAACTCACACAAGTTGAGCTCACAGAAGAACTCACAAAACTACTCCTATATGGACAGTTTTGCTTGAAGGTACTTCCCTTGCATGCAGCCTGCAAAACAATACTATGCTACATAGATGTGGCAACATGATCTAGAAATCTTCCACAGGCTGAAGAGGAAAAAAAAAAAAAAAAGATCTGTGAGGATGAGAGGACACTGCAGCACAAAGCACAAATTACCTTCCTGTAAAAGCCCACTGGTTCCTTACAAGCATCTCACAACCCCCTTCTGTATTATATCATATGTGACCTAGCAAAGAGAGCAAACACCTTGAATGATCAATGTCAGTGCCCTGATGTGCTCCCACAAGCACATACCTACTGCACCTCTGCTTCTCTGAAGTGAGCTTTGTTTCTGCAAAGGTGTCTTACCTTTGTAAAGCAAGAGAGGAAGTTTCTCTACCTAATGCACAGAAATGTGCAATTCACAGATACCACACCCACCACAGAAGCCGTGTCCTCTCATCCATGCAGGGGACATTTAAGCAGTACAGCTGTCACAACAAACGAGCTCAGGCTACGACGATTCTTTTTGTTTCACTCCTTAAATCATGGCAAGGCCCCAACAGCATCCTGTTTTACTTCTGTTACATCTGTTTTTCATAAAAGCTTTGGTAATTCTGTGCATGAGTTTTCGATCTGCCCTCCAAAAACACTGAAGCATATCAGATGAGAACCATCAGAAATGGATTATGAAGTGCCTCGAGGAAAGGAAAAATGTCACTCTGGGCAGAGGAACCAAATGAGGTAAAGCTCAGATCAATAGCTCAGCATAAAACCAGGCACGGCAGGAACTCTGCGGGCCCGTTCCAGGCAAGAAATAAATATATAAGCATAAACTTGCTTTTATCATCAGAAACAGCTTTTGGCAGATCAAATTGTTCACAGCAATCCTAGGACCAAGCACAGCTTCTGATCTGTTTGGGTGTTTTTTTGGAAGAGGGAGCATGCTCAGCCCCCACAGTCCACCCAAGTGATGTCCCGCATTTACCCAAGTCTTTGCACCTCTTTTGAGGGCACTTTTCCTTCCTGGTCTCCGAAGCCTGTTCTCCCAGCTGCCACTGGCCTGCCCTGCACTCCAGATCTGGACAGATCCTGTCCACTTGCACCTTGCCACTCATGCTGATCCTCTGGCTGCACCACAGGCTTCAACCAGCCACTGTCCTCAACTACCCTTTCCCATCTGAACTGATTTCAAGCCTCCCAAAAGCTCCCTGCCGTGGCCCTCTGGAGTAGCCTTACTCACATTTTTTGTTTAACAATCCCAGTGAGCTGGGGTCTTCCTTTTCACAAGACTCCTTCTCCAGCCCTGTTTTGTTAAAGCCTGATCTGCAGTATCATGTTGTCCCTCCTAAAGAGAAAACAAGAGGTGCAATAAGACCCAGAGGGCAACCGACCCTCAGCCTGCTCTGCACCCCGCAGAACACGGGAGGAACCTCTCGGCTGGTTTGCACAAACTCCAGGAGAAAGCAGAGGCCCATGGAACAAACGTGGTGATGCAGCACTGAACTGTGCAGCCACACAGCAGAGGTGGATCAGAGAACCGGAGCAGGTAAAGGACTGAGCAAGCACAGCTGCTAAGGCACAAGCACATTCCTCAACATGCTCAGCAGCTCTGTGCCAGAGATGGCCAGTGTTTTTTTTGTGTTTTGTTTTGTTTTGTAAAGGAGGAAGGATAGGTGGGGAGGAAACAGAACGGAAAGAGAAAAATGGCAGAAATAACAAATATTCACAGAGCAAGAAATGACCCACATGAACTCCTACCAGCTGAGTCACATCGTGCCCAGAGCCAGGGACCTCCGAGCACTCTGGAGCAATCACTGACAACAGACAACTTGAGCATCCACTTCTGTGTCAGTCAGTACCTTCAGAGGGAAAAGCCGACACACAGACACAAACATGCAAGGACCCAGGACACAGACTCAAAGGTATCTCAGATCTGTCCAACGTGAGGCTGCTGCCTGGCACCAGACCACAAAGCATGCCTACAGCCCTCAAGCTGCCCCCCCCCAGCAGTCTCACATCACCCTCGAAGGAGCTGGAGGTGGGATAGGAAGATGATGAACTTCACTCCTGTAAGAAAGGGACTCCAGTCCTCCCTCCAGCACCTCTCCCTGGATCTCTAGGGACATGCTGGCACATGCAGACACGGTAGTTCAGCCACAATCCAAGCTGCTGCCTTGCACAGCCAATAATAGTGCCTGCTTGTCACCTGTTGCACCCTTCCATGGCCAGCAGCTGCCTTGCACAAGCCAAAAGGCCAGTTCCACAAGGAAGCTATCCATAAGCACCCCAAAACACACCAAGGCTGGTATCTCTCACTGTGGAGAACACCCTAGTGGAAGACAGGGCTTTATCGACGTATCCATACCACTGGCCAGATCACTAAGCCACCAGTATGTGTTGCAGAACTGCAGCTACCACCATCAGTAAGGCAATAACAGGTCTTAAAAACCAAAGTCTGGCAGCAACATCCTAAAATAAACTTCTCCAGAAAGCTGTGTGAAACCACCATACAGCACCAAAGCACCATGGAACCACAGGAACTCCTCAGGAATTGCAGGCTGGTAATAACTTGGTCACAACTAGGAACCCAACAATATCGTGGTCACAGATGTCAGCTTCCATTTCAGTGTTAATCATTGCTCAACAGCCATGAGAATCCTTTAAAAATGGACAAAGTTGAAAAGAGCAGAGCCACCACGAGGAAACAAATGTAAATACAGCTTTGTAGACGTTTTCATCACGCGCCTGCCACCTCGTGGGAAAGATGAGGGAAGAATCAGCAATAAAATTCTCTACCCCTAGCGTAGTCACTGGGTCATTTCAAAGCCTTGCGCACCAGCACTCAACAGTACAGTACAGCTCTTGGAGCCCAGAGGTGCCAGAGGACCAGATTTTCAGACAGTGCTTAAGCTCACCTATCTTTTAAGCGTCACTTCACCAGACATGCTCCCTGAAACCTGCATGCTGACCAGAGCCAAACGCTCAGACCTGCAATACATTTCCCCAAACTCCTATATTCACTGCCCCAAATAAAGCATGCATAACAAAGACCCTGTTCAAGCTATGTTTCTCACCCCCAGTCTCGCCACTGGCCCAGGATAATACATACCACAGAAGGAAGAGCTAACGGTAACAGCGTGCTGCTAGCAGCACTCAAAGCACAAGAGAAGACTCATAAGACTGAAGAAAATCAAGAACAAAACAACCCCAGGTTTGAGAGAGAAGCAGATCATTTGAAGTGAAATAATTTGCTCTAAACAGAACAACTACATGAAAATAAGCACAAACTACAAGTTTTGAATCACTGTTGCAAACATATCTGTCCTTCAAAGTTGTTTTTAAAAACTATGGGCCTTGTCTAAAGCAAAGCCAATGAATGGCAACGTTGCTTCATTGACTTCAGTAGGAGCACAGCTCAACACTCAGCTACCGGACAACTTAGAGTAGGAAGATGAACAGTACAATCCATTCTGTTCTTCAGACATGCTCTGAAAGATACTTTGTGTGACAATGCATCTACATGAGGTGAGAAACTGTCCAACTTACTGAATAAAGCCAGTAAAAGCAGACAAGAATCACTAAGTCGATTACAAAACAATTTTAATGCTTCAGTTTCATCAACACTTCTGCCAACCTCCCAAAAAAATAAGCCATGAACGCTTGTCTCACAGAACTCATTGAGAAACGTTGTTCTTCCTGCAAAGAAGCTTTCAGCCAGCTCTGCTGGAAAACCTGTAGAGCACTACCTGGCAATGCATCCCCTTGGACTGTGCTTCAGAGCGAAAGGATTACCCTGCTGCAGCTGCATCAGCTCATCTCTGAGGTGCTCGTTTTCTTTGTCATACTCCATGATGACGTTGTCCCATTCCTCTGTCAGGTTACGGACATGGCCCACGTAGCTTTCCACCTAGAAAACATGAAAACGTCCCTATGCTTCAGCACGCTTACGACCAGCTCAGAAACTTACTTATCAGCAAGTTACTGGCACGAGTAACTCTCAAGCTCCCTTCACCCCCAAGATTTACAAGATAAACTCAACCATTTGCACAACACTACGCTTTGTGCCATTTTAGAATCCGGGGACATTTTGTTAGGGAGGCAGCCTTTCAACTAGAAAGGCCCCATTTCTCTCCCCCCCCACCCCTTTTTTCTTACAAAAAAAAAAAAAAAAAAAAAAAGGTCTTATCAGAAGAGACACAGAAAGGCTCAGCATTGGGCAGCAAAGCAGACCTGGCACAACACCAGGAGCCCGAGCCGGCCTTTAACCGGATTCACCGGCGGGCGCAGGGGACGTGCACTGGCCCCGCACTGGCCCCGCTCTCGGGCAGGTTTTTTGGCGTGGGGACCAGAGGCCCGCTGACAGGAGCGGGGCAGCCCGAGGCCCGCTGCCGGCAGCCGTGCACTTGACAACAGGGCCGAGAGGAAAGCGCCCGCCAGCCGGCACCGCGCCCCGTTACACGCCGCGGGCACGGGAGGCGAGAGGCGCAGCGGTAACGCCGCACCGGCAGCCCCGCGGCCGGGAGCCGGCCCTTACTTCTCGCAGCTCCCCCGCACGCCGCCGCTCGAGCTCTCCGAGCCAGGCCCGGCTGCTCCGCCCGCGGGGGAACCGAGACGGGCCGTAAGCGGCGGGCGGGACGCCGCGGCCCGGGCGCTGCCGGTCAACCCGCGGGCACCCCCAGGCACCGTGCGGCGCGGGCCCGGGCCCCGCCACGGCCCCCCCGGCACGGCGGGAGCCGTGGCAACGGGGGGGGGCGAGCGCGACGCCGATTGGCCGGGGGAGCCGTCACTCAGGCCTGCGAGCGAGAGGCCCGCCCCCCGAGCAGGCCCCCGAGGGGTCCCGGCAAAATGGCCCAGCTCCGCCACGGCCTCCTGCGGGCTCCAAGAGGTGGAGCCTGGGGCTTCCCTCCTCCATAACCCCCTCACAAAGGGCAGAGTACCAAGATGACATTCGTTGCACTTCTTCCACCACTTATTCTAACAGTGCTTCAAGGGTGTGCTTAATTTACTCGGACCTGACTTCATGTAATTCTCACCTTTGCCAGCCCACCTCTGTTTGTAAGTGCAAGACTCAAAATAAGGCAACAGAAACCTTTAAGCTAGCAGGACCATACATTCATATTGATCATGCACCGAAAGATTAAAACAGGCAGCTTTCCGAGTGCACAAGCACATACAATACACGTGCAGCACATTCTGTTTTTTCCTAAGCACTTTACCTTCTTGCACTTTGACAGGTACTTCCCACATCTGATCACAGTCTCCATTTCAGTTTCTTAAAACACACTCTGCTGTTACCCTACAGACAGGAGGCAGCCTTTTACTCCCTGATAGTGCAGGTTGGCCAGGTCTCCAGTGTTAACAGGAATATTCAGCACCAGCCACGTGCGCATCACTTGTGCTGGCAGATTCTCCCTTCAGATCAACCACTTTTAACAACCACTACAGACCTCTGCAGGCATCAGTCCCGGCCATACATAAAGTATTGGTTCCTTCTCCTAAACTGCTAGCTCTCTCAGCTCTCCTGAGGAACCTGGGCTATTTCTTCCACCACTAAATACATGTATAACCTGCCTGCAAACTGTAAGTCTTTCAGGCACCCCTCCTGCTCTGCTGAGCCCGTTCTCATGCTCTTTTCAGCTTCTTGTTCTGCTGGGTTTCTTTTCCTCATTGAGCAAACCTATTCTCAGGTGATCGGTGCTGTCGTAACAGCACTTCTTCCTGTTGCCTTCTTGTGTGCTCAGTGGTTTTAAGATCATAGAATGGATCGGGTTGGAAGGGACCTTAAGGATGAGATGATCCTCACCTTTGGAGAGGACTCAGTGTGAGAATTGCACTACAGTGTATTTTCTTTGTTTACAGAATTACAGTAAATTCATTTTGAGGAAAGTATGCAAAAAGGCACGCATTGGACAACAGTAGATATGCAATTAAATTTATTGTTTCTCTTTTTTAACTCTGTAATTAATGGCACATTTAACCAGCTTCTAAGCATACATTCCTCATGCTTACAATAAGCAATCACATGGAAGCAGGATTTAGGGAAAATCTGGAATCCCACAGTTCTAACTGGCTCCCTCTTTAACTCCATCCCAACAGCTAACAAGTACTTTCCTCCCGAGGCTGATCACTAACCACCTGTTCCCAAACCTGACACTGCCACTTATCCTCTGTGCTGCATGTCCCTTCACCTTTATGCCCCCCAGCAATCTGGGAACACTCACGCTGGAAAGAACATCACTGAGCAAAGCTGCTCTAAGGACACCATTACAGTACCTATTTGGCTGCTCTTTTGCTCTTGCCACTCTCCAGTTCCTCTCAGCTCAGCTTGAACAGCACTTCCTGCAACAGGTACTCAAGAGGACTCAGCTCAAAGAAAATAACCACAACTTCAGCAACTGCTACCATTTCTGCTCTGAAAAGTGTTTGTAGGCAGAGTTCTTGAAGTGTGGGTCCACAGGATCTATCTCAGAGTAACAGATGCTCTCCACCATTGCCCATTGTTACCACGATGGTCTCCTTCCTTTTTGCCACGCTGGTTTCACCATCCACTTTCAATACCAGTCCATTGCCAGCACTACAGTTCCACTCCAGTGTGTAACAGAACATCTTATTTCCTGCAGAGCTCCATTCTTTCCATCCAACATTTCAAAAAGAAACTTTAAAGAGGCAGATTCAGAAAAATCATTTATAGACATATGGATACCATTTCTCCACCTCCCAGTTCTCCTAAGCCCATGGGGCAGAAATATAGCAGTATGCCTGTTCCTTTTCTACAAACTAAAACAATTTAATTTATCATCCTTTGGAATGTTTTCACTTCTGTGTATTTTACTTTTTCAAAGCAATCAACAATAACCATCACCAAGCTGTAGAAAAGTAGACAGTTTTGGACGGCAGCCTTTTCCATAGCGTGATTCTATTTACCTGGAATAGAGAACTGCTCCAGTTCCACTCCCTCTCTAGTACAACTTTGTTTAATTCATTCAGAGCCAAACCTCATATTTTCTTCTCTATAAACAAGGTATGTTGGCCCTGAAGATAGCTCACTATCTTTTCTTCTATTTCCATGCCTTGCCCTATTTCTTCATCAGAAAGAGACAATGGAGTCTGTGAATCTTTGGTTACAATAATAACAGAGGTTCTCCGTGACTCCAGGATATTTGCTACCACCACCTGGTGACGATATTTCTCCAGAGCCTTCAGTGATTTATCAATTAAAATCAAGGGATCTGTCTCCAATTTAAAGGAAATAACGAAAGCCTCCGGAGCCCATTCTTTGACAAGAGGAGAGAGCATTTTTGGCACCATCTTCATTGTGATCTACGTTAGGAAAACACAACAGAAAAAAAGTTTCAGTAAAAACATAACAATGTGTTTTAATGAGAGATAAGGACAGCAACACAAAGACTAAGGAAATTCTGCCTTCACATGACTTCTCACTGGGAGATTTTTCAAGACCATATTTTGTCAGATCTCACCAAAATTTCACTAACATGAACGGAAAAACTAGATTCAAATACCTGCTATTCACAACAATTAGGGTGTTGTTAAGCAATGAAACTGTAACTGCATCAACATACTTCTCTCATTTGAGTGCTCAAGAACTTAAACTTAAGCAGAGGAAGATTAGTACAGACTTAAAACAGCAAGACACTGTGTCTTTGGCTCTCCAAAATCCACCTTGTCAAGGCTCAACTCTCCTTTCTATGAACTCTTTCAAGACACATGAGGCATATATATGCCAAAATATGTGGGGGAAGAAGGGGGCACATAGTAGCCTTTTTATTCAACTTCTCAGCCTCTGGGCTTGTCACTGGATTCAGGTAGGATCTTATTTTTTCCTACATTAAGGATTAAAAAAAATAAGACCAGCAACTCATTAAAAGCTAATTAAACTAAACCAGCAGAACAAATTTGGTATTTGTTATATACAGAACTCCAGATCCACCTGTTCCCATAAGTAAAAAGGGTCTGGGCACCAGAGACATGCACTACACCCCTTAACCACAGGAAGGGTACTAAACATAAATGCAGATCATTCTAGGACAGGACTGATCCTGCCGTGCCCTCTTATTTGCCCACCACACAGCCCCACTGCTTCTTTTGCAGCGAAGCTCAAAGAGGCAGCTGGGGAAACAAGAGGAACTTGATCTAGGCAGTGTCCTGGTTTCAGTTAGCACAGAATTAATTTTCTTCCTAGTAGCTGGTGGAATGCTGTGTTTTGGCTTAGAATGAGAAGAGTGCTGATAACACCCCGATGCTTTAATTGTTGCAGAGCAGTGCTTATACTAAGCCAAGGACATCTCAGCCTTTGCTCTGTCCTGCCAACGGGCAGGCTGGGGGGTGCAGTAAGAGCTGGGAGGGGACAGACCCAGGACAGGTGACCCAAACTAGCCAAAGGGGTATTCCATACCATCTGACGTCATGCTAAACAATATATAGGGGTGGCTAGCCGGGGGGAGGGGGCCAGACTGCTCGGGGTTAGGCTGGGCATCGGTCAGCGGGTGGTGAGCAATTGCATTGTGCATCACTTGTTTGTACATACTATTATTACTTTCGTATTATCACCATTGTATCATCATTATTATTATTGTTATTATTATTTTTGTTATTTTTTTTCCTGTCTTATTAAACTGTCTTTATCTCAACTCACGGGCTTCACTTTCCATTTCTCTCCCCCGTCCCAGAGAGGGAGGGGGGAGGGTGAGCGAACGGCTGCGTGGTGTTTAGCTGCCGGTCGGGTTAAACCACGACAGGCAGCAATTCACCCTAAGACAAACAAATTAAAAAAAAAAAAAATTCCTGCTCCCATGGAAATGCACCTTTGCATTCCCAGGGAAAATGCACATTTTTGGCCAATGAGCTTTTGCTCTGTGACCTCTCCCAGGTCTTATTCAGTCATCCCCCTGCCATCCCCACCCCGTCAGGATACCGGCACCACCATGGCACCACCAGGGTGCTCGGAGGTCACTACGAGGCTGCAGATGGGGGCTGCCAAGCCCAGGGGTGCCTCACCTGCAGAGGCCCCTCCGAGGACTGGATCTTGTGCTCGGGCATCTCCGAGGCGGGGATGTAGAAGTCAGACACCGCCGCTGCCAGGTAAAACATGACGCTAGAGCCTGTGAGAGACAACAACCGCCAGCACTCACCGTTGCTCACCTGCTCCAACCTGTCAGGCCCTCTCGCACCGACTACGACCCCCAGGGACCGACCGGGGCCCCCCGGCTTCCAGCCCCCCTCACACCAAGCCCAGCCAGGCCGGTGCCCGCGGGCCCCCCTCACCACCCTGCTCGGAGCGGTGCTGCCCCCGGGGCCAGCCCCCTTACACCCCCCCCCCCCCGGTACCGAAGGGCGCCAGGGCGCGGGCGGCGGCTCGCAGAAGCGCCAGGTACTCGGCCAGCCCGGTGAACTCGATGGCCAGCAGCGCCCCGCTCTCGGCGGCGCGCCGGTACTCGCGGAGGGCGGGCAGGAGGCCGGGCAGGGCGGACGGCTCGGCGGCCACGCCGGGCGGCGACCCGGGGGTGAGGCGGAGCGCGTCGAGCAGGGCGGGCCCGGGCGGCGGCAGGGCGCGGGCCCAGGGGAAGGCGGAGCGGGCGCGGTGCAGGAAGCAGACGCCGTACCCGGCGCCCACCAGCCGCTCGGCCGAGGCGGCGCCGCGCCGCCCGCTGCTGAAGTTCTCCAGGAAGCGCACGGCGCGCGCCTCCAGCGGCACCTGCGTCCCGCCCGACGTCACCAGCGCCACGCGCCGCCCGCGCGCCGCCTGCGCCTCCGCCCAGGCCCGCACGCGCTCCTCCGCCGCCGCCGCCGCCTCCTCCGCCGCGCCGCCCGCAGCCGCCGCCGCCGCCATCGCCGCCGGCCCCGCCCCCGCCCTAGAAGCCCCGCCCCCCTCCTCCGAAAGCCCCGCCCCCTCGCGCTAAGCCCCGCCCTCACGCCGGAAGCCCCGCTCCGTCGCCCTGGCAACGCTGGAGCGGCCCCGGCGCTGCGAGCTGTGCGGGGCGGCCGCGCGGCTCCGCTGCGGCCGCTGCCGCCTCACGCACTACTGGTGGGTCCCGCAGCCGACCCGCGCTGCTCCCTCACCTCACGGGCCGGGCTCGGCGGCGGTGAGGCCCGGGTGGCTGCCGTGCCGAAAGCGGCGAAACCCAGCGGTAGCGGGGGGGCTGCGAGGGGTTCGGGAAGGGCTTTCGTGCCGGGATCCACCTGCGACTCGGCAGGACGCCGCTCCCTTCTGTGCTGAGCACGTTAAATGCTCTGTAATCAGGCTGAGTAACAGACGTTACGGGCTGGTGGCTGCTGTGAATAATTCCTGTGGTGAAAGCCCTGCAGAAACAATCTTTCTTTACATCATTTCCAAGTAAACAAAAATATCGTTCCCCCCTGGTTTTGCCAGTGATGCAGATCACCAGAAAGCCGACTGGGTTAGTATCCATGAGAAAATATGTCAGCTGCTGGTTCCAGTCCGCACATCCCTCCCTTTTCTCATTCCTGAAGAAGAAAGAAAACATGGAGTGGAACAGCTGGTGAAGAGGCAGGTATGTACAAGAAGGAAGGAATACCACTTCAAAGTGCTGCCGGCGAAGTTTAATTAGATCTCTTCTTCCTATATGTTGATGTGCGTTGTGTTGGGAGGGCATGCGGTTGGTTAATCAGTATCTGAAAAAAATAAGAGTGGAGTTTGCAACTAAAACTTCCTAATAAAAGGAGCGGGAGTCTCCTCTTTCCAATTCTACAAACCTACTGCCTTTTTAGCAGTCTTTATTCCTAGTTCTGAACTTCTTCATTTTGCTGGCCTGGCAGCAGTAGTCCTGCACCTCCTGCCTTGCAAGGGCAATCAGTAGTTTGTACATCTCCCCAATGAGACTGGGAACCAGTTTTGGTTCTTACAGAGTGTACTCGTCCTTCAGTGATGAGAGGGATTCCCCTTTCTCTGAGCAGGGTGTAAAGAAATAAAGTCCTCTCCCTTTGTTTACCTGGCCAACTTTAAATGCTCCTTCCCACTAACTGCGGTCTTTTATCTCTGCTTTGTTGGCCTCTTAGGAGTTGCAGATGTGCTGCTCCTTTCCAGCTGGGGAGGTTTTGAACTCTTTTTTGTTTATGGGGTGCAGCATCTGCCTTTCCACAATGTTGATAGAATAAAATAACCCACCCAAATACATCTACCATTTAGAATGATCTTTTCCATAAAAAATAAATTATCCTTCTGTCGTTACATAACTCCAAATCACAGAACAGTAGGACAGCAGAACAACTGCTGTGTAAAATGGTAACAATCAAATGTTAACTGAGAAGATTAACATCATTAATCTTCTGGATTTTACACCCTGTATTGCTTTGAAGATTGTTTCTGGGCCAGATGCTAGTACTTTGGTGCAAGTGGCTCATTGCTGCAGTCAATACCTCTCTTGGGAGCATACAGAAGAAAAAAGGCTTGAAAGGGCTGGAAGCTGGGTGGACAAAAGTCCTGCATGGTAAAAGCTTGTGAAAGCTTCAGGCAACAGATTCCTTTAAGATTTGTAGGAATTAGGCACTGACAACACGGTTTGTTTTTGAAAATGCCATCTGATGGAAAATCACAAATAAGATTGTTGACTGAAGAAAGCGTGTTGTAACAATACGTCCTAGAAACCAAGAGGGTGGAAGTGACGATGTAAAAAAGGTTATGGATTTAAACATGTAGGATGGATTATAATCCCACTGTCTGGAGATGGGAAAGACATCCTTAGTATCAGAAAAACAGGCTTCACTCCTGACCCAAACAAACCCTTAAGTTGCACAACTGTCTTTCAAATTCTCTGAGTATTTCTATAATACGGGGTCAGCCTCAAGAAAAATGCAAAAGCATGGGGGTGGGGCAAACCAGGGAATCCTACTTTTTTAAGCTTTTCCAGAAAACTTTACCTACGTATTGAACATTGACATTGAACATCAGTCATTACATCTTTGATTTTATAGCAACTAAAGTTATGCTGTGTACATTACAACAGTTCACGTGACCACTGAGTCAGGGAAATACTTTAGCTAGAAGCTAGTCATTTGTTTTTATTAGGTTCCAGTGAAAGCACCTGGAACATAGGGCTGATAGAGAAGTATGCAAAGGGAGAATCCCTCCTCTTGATTAGAGTGCACACCTAGGTTAGCATGCAGTGACTCCAAAAGTGCTGCTTGAGCCAAGGTTTGGATTGGCTTTGTAGGAAAAGCTACAGACAGCAAACGGAAATTGTTTTTCTAAGTGAAGATATTTATAGGATTTTTAACAACTATGATTGCATTTGTTCTTTGACCTTTGTCTCCAAACTATTTAAATAAAACACATTCTCAGAATGTTATATGAGGATACGCGTTGTCTTCCTTCTTTCCTAAGAAAGGAGTGAAGAAGTGGAAACATCTTGTTTGATACTTGCTTTCTCACACATTGAGACTGCAGCTCCTGGCCTACAAATGAGGTCTGCTTTTACGTACAGCAAGGTATAGGGAAACTGCTAAACAAGGGTTGGCCTAGGTTGACTGACAAGCATCAGAAAAGCAGTATGGAGACAGTGAGAGTATTTAATGCCCCATCTTGCTGACTTCATTATTTTCCTATTCACAGAGCTAATAAAAATGCTCTAAAGAAGGCCTTTGGAGCTAAGGGAAGAGCTATGTGGTGTCCTCACAATCATAGAGAAACTATTCTGCTGAAAGCCAGCACATAGGTTTATTATTTTTTGAACATTTCTCTTGTACTTCACAAACTCCTGCACTGTGTTTATTTGAAAAAAACACAGCTTGAGCCTCTGTCAGGACACAGGAAAGCCAAAATGCCCTTTGGCCTAAGGGAAGGTGGTGCATTAAGCTGAGAGCCAGGAGGTTATGAGTTTCATACCT
The DNA here is from genome assembly GCF_965140915.1 of Aythya marila. NCBI lineage: Eukaryota > Metazoa > Chordata > Aves > Anseriformes > Anatidae > Aythya > Aythya marila. The sequence goes on along the minus strand of NC_139062.1, from coordinate 8,052,948 downwards.
CATTATGTACTCCAAAACTTTGTTGATAGAAATCTGCTTTTGTCAACATAGCTGTGGGGGTGCCTACAGACAGCACCTCCAAACTGACAAAACTCCAAGTTTCTGTTTGTAAAATAGCCTCACCTGCCTTTGTGCTGTCAGTTTACCCCAGCCTCTGGGTGTGGGAAAAGAGTTCACACCGCAGCTACAGCAGTCCTCCAGCACTGATGCTAGCCCTGCTGATTGTGGGTTTTAACTCCAAGGACCCACGATCAAAGTGACTGGAAGCCTGACTTCCTCTTCAAATTGTGTTTTCTTCAAGCATGCCATCTTTATGGGTGCCTCTGAGTGAGGAAATGAACATGGCACAGAACCCCAGGTGTGTGCCCAGCCCCCTGTTCCCGCCTGGAGCAGAGCTGGGGTCCTCAGCCTCCTCAAACCCTAACTGAGGGAAAAACTGTGTGGGGGCATCTTCAGAGAGATCTCTGTAATTGCAACACACATGAAAAGAGCCCAGAGCTTGCAGGTCTCCAGGAAGGAGTGGGGCTAAACAAGACAGTGCAGGGCCAAAGCTAACGATGCCCTCTAGGCTTGCCACTGTGCTGCCTTAGATATTCAGCACTGCAGGGCTTCTGTCTCCTGCCCTTTCTCCTCCTGGGAACCGTGCAAGAGTCTAACCTTTAGCTTGTCCTCACTGCCAGTGTTTTAAGATAACTTACCTCATGGGAATTGGTGATCATCCTATTGACAAGGAGTAAAACGAGAATTATGCAGATCTCCAGCACCTCTCCAGATGACAATCTGATCATCAGAGCCAGCGTTGGTAGAACAAGTGGCAAGGACGGAAAAGACGGTCTGATAAACAGCAACTTTTCATTGTGTCTTGCCCTCACCATGTGCGGACTTTCACCTCAGCACCTGATCCCCCAACTCAGTTTGTGTTTTGTGCATATGCACTCCCTGACAAAGAGTCCCTCCCCAGCTTTCCTGCAGGCCCCCGTTAGGTATCAGAAGGCTGCTGTAGGGTCTCCCCAGAGCCTCCTCTTCCCCAGACTGAGACCTTACAGCGGCCTTCCAGTGCGTAAAGGGGGTCTATGGCAAAGCTGGGGGGGACTGTCAGGGAGTTGCAGTGATAGGACAAGGAGTTAAGGCTTTAAACTAAAAGAGGGTAGATGTAGATTAGAGGTGAGGAGGAAATTCTTCACTCAGAGGGTGGTGAGGCACTGGCCTAGACTGCCCAGAGGAGCTGTGGCTGCCCCATCCCTGGCAGTGCCCAAGGCCAGGCTAGATGGGGCTTGGAGCAACCTGGTCTGGTGGGAGGTGTCCCTGCCCAAGGCAGGGGGTGGAATTAGATGAGCTTTAAGGTCCCTTCCAACCCAAACCATTCCATGATTCTGCATCTTTTTCACTCTCTATATGCTGATAGCTCAGGGGCTAGAGAGGGGGTGATGGTTGTGTTTCCATGCTCTTGGGTCTCCTTGTTGCAGCAGGGTTCTTCAAGGCTCTCATTTATCTGGAAAGCACAGTCCCTTTATCTCAGCTGTGATCTCCAGGATGCACTCATACACTGTCCTTGTGGTTCCCTGTCCCTGAGCCATTCTTTCACCTATGGCATGACTCTCTCTGATCACTTAAAGTTCAGTAAAATGCCTAAGCCATAACCTGTCCTCTAAAAGCACTGGAATTTGCTTTTTCTGCCCTCTGCTCAGTTGCAGCTGGAAAACCAGGCAACAAAGCAGAGCCTGCAAAGAGGTAAAGCATTATTTTCTGCGGGTGCTCGCTGCACAGGCAAGAGAAGATGCCTTGCTGCCTTACCATGGCCGCCCTGCTAGGCACACCAGCAATGAGGTTTCTGTGCAGGCAGCCTTCCCTCTGCACCACTTGTACGAAAAGCCAACACAGAAGTGCCAGGAGTTGGCAACAATTATGATGAAAGCTAAGAGAAATAGATAAGTAAGTATCCTGGCTCTTTTTTGTTGGCAACCCTTAGCCTGTTGTAAGGGCACAGCTTCTACAGTTGCTGGAGAGCACTTGGCAATGAATGGGCATTCAAATGGAGATACATGTACATTTTGGGAGTTGATAAGCAGATCAGGTGCTGCAAAGGGTAAAAAGACCAAATGCAGTGTGGACTGCTAGGAAGCAACTATACCTGTGAGAAACATGGTTTCTGACAGCAAACAGAAATCCTACAAAGTTGTTTGACCACCAAGCCGAGCTTGGGCAATGGAGACACAAGAGTATAATTCAATGCACTAGGGTTTTCTGACTTTGACCAGCTTTCCAGACTCTGTACCCAAACCGGCAGGCCTTCAGAGCCCAGAACTGGCCAGGAGAGGGTGAGGGGAAGCTGGCAACCAGGATGCTCCAGGATGCATGCAGGTATGCTGCTGTCCCGCCCTGACCTTACTCAGAGCTGCAGGGCAGTGTGCTGCAGCACTATGCGGTGAGCTCCCTCCTTGCTTCCAGACAGCATCTCCTGCAGCTGGAGCTGTGCCATGCTGGCACCAGCTTGGTAAACCATACGCTCTGCTGCCTGCTATGAGCCACTGTTATTATCGTCAGCAAAATCCTGCCGTAGCCCATTTGTCTAATCTTTTCTGTGGTCTTGTGATGATCATTTTCTGTGCTTCATAGCTTTTATTGCTACAACCTTATTAGTCTTTCTTCATAGGCCTCACGGATTCCTTGTCTCATAAGACAGCACCTGACCTAAGAGGGTGCCCAAAGCTGTTCTTACTAGAAGTAGCAATGGAATCCAAGTTCTAATATGACAGCTTTAATTTCCATCTATTAATTACAGACACAGAAAAAATTACAATCGCTGTTAACAATTGGCAAACTTGGATGTAAAAAGAGACCTTGCATATTCTTTCTCCTTATCCCTTGCTCACTCTGTCCCACTATTATTTATCCCTGCAGAAATACATCATTGATCTTACATACAGCACAGCACAGAAGTTTCTTTGGGATGGAAAGCACGAAAAAGCAATGCCTGCAGCTTTGCATGCGTTGCGTTTCAGCACTGAAGTGTATGGCTCAAGTTCTGTGCAATTGGTGCCTGCTTATCTCCTCTTGGCTGAGGCCTGCATTGGTAAGCACTGGTCTAAATAGTAACTTTGGCAAGGACAAGATCTCCCTTGGATCAGATTTCTGGTTTCCTTTTACCATTTATCAGGGAAGGACCAGCTCTACATTTCAGCATTGTGCCATGTCTCTACTCTGCCCTGCCTCAAGGGCATTCCAGAGAGATTTGAGAAGTTACTCCCCATTTTCTGCGTGAGTCTGGGGAAAAGAATCACTCATCTGTGGTGAGAGATCAATGAAAGCAAATGAAATGTTTTCTCCGTCTCTACCGATTCCCACATGAGAAGCAGTATAAAATTTTATTGTTTACCTCTGTGGCTTCATAGAATTCTCAAAAGCATTAAATTCCCAAGGGTGGTTGGTTGGGCTGTTTTCTCTGGGAACCAGCACATTTCTGAGGCCATTGCATGAGAGGAACACCTCAGTTCATTCACAGAAGTGAGCTCCACCAGAAGCAGAGCTTTTTCTCATTGACTGCGTGCTTTAAAAAAAAATGTCAAGTTGGGACCCTCTATGCAGAGAACTGGTCTCCTCAGCTGTAAACATAAAGGACTGAGAAATTAAATTTAAACTTCTAAAATTAAAGGTTGGACTAGATGATCTTAGAGGTCTTTTCCGACCTGAATGATTCTATAACTACTGTAAACCATTGCTGTTATAGGAGTATCCACAATACTCTACTGGCAAAACTGAGCAATCTCAAGGATTGTTGTAAAATGGAGTGGCGAGGTAAGGGAAAAAGATCACATCAGTAATTCTAGTGTGATAATACACTAGTTGTTAGTTGCTGTCTGGAGCTAGCCTGTTTTGTACACATCTTTCAGAGGTCCTGAATGCAATACACAGTTTCTGGTTTCTCTCTTAGCTCTAGCCTGCCTGCAAGTTAGCTTCTCAATACCTACTTGACTGAGGAGCACTCTGAAAAGAGGGGAATGCACAAATTAGGTCTTCATGTCAATCTACAGCAAAGGGATAGCTGGCAGTATCCTCTGCATTTCTAAATATGAAATTATCTTCATTCTGCCTTTTTTTTTTCTTTTTTTTTTCTTTTTTTTTTTTTTTGTCATTTCAGGTGTTGGCCATCATCTGCAGGCATCTAAGTATCTCTCCCAAGCTCAGTGGATTGTCCTCAGAACTCCAGACTGCAGCACTGCAGTTCAGCATAGATTACATCGCAGTCTGGGGCTTCTCTGTGCTGCTGAAGGAAACTTTGAACAGGCTTTATATCACCTGGCAAATGATGTGAGCCAATTAAAATACAGCAACACTTCAATTTTCCTTCCTTCTCTAGCTTTTCCAGATCCTATAGAAAACCTCAGCAGACAGTTTTTTGGGAGTGATCTTAAGTACCATAAGAGTACATGTTAACAACACTTGACCTGTGTAGTCTAAGACACCTTTGTATCCATGTGTTAGCTAAAGTTGTTTTTTACCACTTGCCATTATTCTCTTGAGTGATACATAACTTGGCTTTACTAGGTCTGCTTATAAATTTATCTATCAGTTTTGTTATGGTCCTGAGATGAACAGGCATTCCTACCATAAATTGGTATAGTTGCCTTTTATTCAACAGATAGGTTTCTTTATATTTTGGCTGTCATTTTCCTTAATACTTTTCTGTTAGGTGACAATTCTCCATCATCCATTATTTAATGAATGTTTTACTTAACTATTTAAATGTCTGGTTCAATAACATGTTCCCCAATTCAATCTTTTTAGCCATAAGAGCAGTTTGTAAAATTTGAAGTCATTATTTCCAGCAGTGTTCTTTGGGATGCTTTGCCTGTTATTTAATCCCCCAAAAGGCAGATGGTCTCCATGACTTCCTATTTATGTCCCGTATAGCCTAAATTTATCCAGTGCAGAGTGATGTATACCAACTACTGTTGAATTTGATAGTAGCTTTTTACAACAGCTTTGTGTGGGTGTAAACGTTGACATAAGGTGGAGGAGAATTAGACACTTTCCATCCTAACAAATACAGCCCTGTCTTTGTTTAGTTTGTAAACCTAGAGATTCCCTGCTATGCCACTGTATTTTTAGGTTCCCTGAATCTGGTGCCTGAAAGGAGTAAAGTTATAGTTTTTTTTTTACTATTAATGAGTCGCTGGCCTACATTAGAGCAGCCCAAGACCTGCTCGAATTCTGGCTGCGTGTCTGAGATCTGCTGAGAGTCACACGCCAGCTCAGAATAGCTGGAATGTACTACTGCAATGTACCACTGCCTTCCCACTTCCCTCCCCTCACTTTGGCTGGGGCTTCGGGGGGAGAAACAGCCTCCTGGCTCATGACTGGAGAGCTGAAAAGCAGCAGCAAGTTGTTCGTTTGAAGAGGAGAGACATGAGTTGCACAGTAAGAGGTGTGGGAAACCTGTTCCACTCTTCAGCAGGGTAACACACCATGATAAGGAATCATCTGCCCCAACTAGCAGGGATTTGGGGGTGTTGCATTCCTTTGTATAAAACACAAAATACAGGTTTTGTAGTAACATAGTTTATAGTTATAATTAGGTGTAACTAATGTTATAGTTACACAGAAAGACAGAAGGCTTGCAGTATTACTAATCTGTAGTGAAAAATTTCCCAGGGTAGATATGAATGCTAAATTTCTGCATAATTATTTTTTAAATATTGTTTTCAGATTTACCTTGCTAGTTCTACATTTGGGCTAAAATCTATTGAGACCTCTGGAGGGTGTTTCCACATGGCTAATGTTTTCTTTCGCCAAAACAAAATGGACATAGCAGACTCACTGTATGCTGAGGTTAGTAAAACCAGTACTCATCCTGTATCTGTTTCTCTTTTTTTTTTTTTCTTCTGTGCACTTTTCAGTGTTTTCCTGTTTCTGACTGCCTTTAATATGATGGTCACTATATCAGCATTTTAGCATCAATCTCAGAAACTTTTCATACCTATATATTTCCCTGAGTTAAACCAGAATAGATAAATTCTACATGTGCTAAATATATGTATATACATACATACATACATACATACATATATATATATATATATATATATATATATATATATATAAAAGTTGCAGTCTTCAGTTTTGGCAGCCAAACCTTGTTAAAAATAGCTTTACTACCAAAAGCTCCCCACAAAAGGTTAAAGACATACCCAGATGTCTTGGAGATGGTGGCCAGAGTTTCCCTAGTGAGGGAAGGGTGGAAGAGCAGCAATGGAATGTGAACAAGCAATGTAAAATTTAAGCAGAGTACCAGTGAAAAGTCGCAGTGATAAAAGCTTGTCAGCATGCAAAGCAAAGGAAGGAACAAGAAGAAATTCTTCACTATGAAGGTGGTGAGGCACTGGCACAGGCTGCCCAGAGAAGCTTTGAATGCCCCATGCTTGAAGGTGTTCAAGGCCAGGTTGGATGGGGCTTTGACCAACCTGATCTGGTGGGAGATGTCCCTGCCCATGGCAGGGGGTGGAACTAGATGTTTTTTAAGGTCCCTTCCAACCCAAACCATTCTGTGATTCTGTGATTCTATGATTCTGTGAACAGTTGTCTAACCAACATCATAACTGAAAAGAAAAAAAAAATCTTTAATTTGTTTAGCCTGATTTTCTGTGGTAAATGAGGCTGTGTCAGATAATGCAATCTGCCTCCACTCCCCTTACAAACATCCACCAAATTTGCTTTTGGTTAACAATTTAGTTAGATTTATTAGAGTCTGATGAAAATTAAAAGATAGAGCAATGAAATTCCAGCTTGTGCTCCCACTGGGAGAAGAGCCATCAGATCTCTGTGTGAAAGAGCCAGCTCGGCAGCAGCCGGCCCACTGACCAGCAAGCACTTGGGTTATTGTGGCAGGGGCATGCATTGCAGGACACATTGTTTATAGAATAATTAGTTGCTAAATGCCGTGTGTTCATACAAGTGAAATAATTCATTTACTTCCTGGTAGGTAACCGACATCTGGCATGCCTTTCTTACGAAGTCAGTTCAAACACAGGAGCAAATTCACAAGTCAAGAGCAGAAAAGTCTCCATTCACTGAGGACAAGGAAATCAGTGAAGACAATATGAGTAATCACCATTGCGCAAAAATGTTTCTGAGACAGGATTTTAAAAAAATCCATATATCTTAGTGTTCATATTTACTGTGTTGGGTTTTGCACTGCATTACTTTAGACCAAATTTAATCAGAATCATGGGTATTTATGCTTAGTGGATAGTGCTGGATGAAACAAGTGAGACCACTTTAGAAATGAGGGTGTTCAAGTGAAAACACAGCATTCTCCTTTTGGTTTACCTGCTCCTTTTCACAGCACTCCTGGCAGTGACTTCAACAATACAAGATTTTGTATTTCATGATTTTATTCCACTTGAGCATTCTTGTTTCTTGACAGCTCCTTTCTGTCCATTTAATTATGTGAAAGTGATATTTCATCTCACTTATGTAGGTTTCCATCTGAAGCAGTGGGACACAGTGGAATAGCATATGCTGATAATTGGATATATTAATCTGGAGAATACTCTCAGAAGAATAGCTGGGGAATCTCCCACTTGGACGTAGGGGAAGTTGCATGAAGCATTAAGAAATACGCTAGGTTGTATGGTACTACTCTACACTCCACTGAAGTGAAGTGACTAGGAAAAGACTAAGCTCTGTTCCTTGTCTTCTTTTAACCGTCTATGCTCCTAAGAATATTGTCAGAGAAGAAAAATGTTTCTGCAAATCTCCATGCCTGGCATTCTCTCAAGCAGTAGTTGCTGCAATAGGAACCACACAAGGCAGGGCTACATGATTCCATCTTTGGTTATGACAAGAGTATGAAAGTTGCTCTTTTCATACAGCTGTTTTGACTTCACATCCTTACTAAAGGCTAATCAACACAATTACTGACTGGATGAAAAGGTATCTGTTAATGGGTATGGAATTTGCATGGAGCTGGGATACCACATTGATGCTTGTAGTAGAACAGCTTTGATGTCTAGAAGAGATAATTAGTTAGTTTTGAATACATTATCTTGTATATATACATCCAACAAGTTTATTTCATTCTTGATGCAGCTGAAGCCCAGCAAGCAGAAGCAATTCAAGTACTGAATGCAGTACTAGACATCAGAGAACAGGCACCGAAGCAACAACCTGGTGAAACCGCAAGAGTTTTACATGCTCTTGCAATGCTTTATTATCTGGTTATGGATTTATCAAAGGTGAGTTTCACAAGGTGAAAGGGTGCAGGAGGGTTCCCTACCTCTGCTTCAGTGTTGGCCCCATCCCACAAAAGGAGGAACAAGCCAGTCCTGGCACCTGTCCTGAGTGCAAAACTGCCTTGGAGCACTGGATAACCTAAGGCAAATATGCCTTGGCAGCTCTGCATGAAGCCAGCCCATGATTTGCACCCTGTCAAAGTTAAAAAAAAAAAACACTGGATCTGTTTTGATCTCTGCCACACCATCCACAATGGGTCCAGTAGTTACTCATGTTTTCTAGGTTTGTCCTTTATCTGGGATGTCCTGGCAGTGTACCTGCCTGTCACAAGCCACATTTAGACATCAGTTTGGATGTTAAGCAGCAAAAAAAACATAGGTCTTGCATGTGTCCCTACTTGAGCAAGATTCCCTGCATCTACCATGATGTTTATGTAGGTTCACACTATCGGACCTTCTAATTCACTTTTGAATTTGCACTGCTTTATTTAAGAGATTGTGGCTACAAATTTCAGGTGTAACCAGTGTCCAGTTCTCTGCATTCAGAATAATGGATTTTGAGAAAGTGCTGAACACTAACCATCTAGAAATTGGGCCTTTTTGTTTGGGATAAGCAGTCAGAAACTCATGTTTCTTCTGCCTGTGATTTGAAGGGTGAAAATACAGATTATTAATGGTCTCTTCGTTCTACTAGAGAAAGCCATAGGATTTGGAAGACACAAAGAAACAAATTCAAATTAGAAAAAAGGCAAAGCTTTGTAATTGTGGGAATGTCTAGTCACTAGATGAACTGCTGAGGGAAGTGAGGGATTTAGTTCAAACTGAGTCAATACAGCTGTTTTTGCCTGAAATAGCTTTGAGAACGTTCAGATGAACTGCTGTATCAGATGGGAGGTAATGATCTCCAGCAGGAGGAGCTGGGGTTAGTAATCTCTTCTGTCTGCACCACTGGATCCTAAATAAATAAATAAAATAAATAAAATAAATCTGTTGGCAGCTTTACTCTCTCCTCTAAAGCAGCTTGTACAGGTCACCCTCTGAAACAGGCAGCTGAGTGACTGGAGCCTGGATCTGATCCAGTGCAGCTATTCCAATGAGCCTCTGCAGGTATTTTAAGTGCTCCTTGAGAAAAGCCAAATTTCTGACAATTACATTGTCTTTTTTGTTTCATTCCAGGCTTATGAAATGGGGACAAAAGCCTTTGACCTGCTGAAACAACTGCCCCAACAAGAATCTCTAGAAGCCATTGGCCGTTTGTTAAAGTTGATTAACTCCAAGCCTTTTTACACAAAATAAGGAGCCCTTTCTACCAGGGCCAGGTCCTTAGCTACAGATCCTAGTTATCTAACTATGTTGCTGAAAACGATGAAAATACATTACAAGGCATAGGTCCTGTCTGCTATTGTCATCTTTCTAGATGTGTCCTTTTCCATCTCCAGGTGTTTGAAAGTTCAGCTTTGTGGTATTAGTTTATTTTCACATGCTGGTCAACCTCTGTAGACTGTTATGGAATAACAGCATGAGGGTGGGAAACAAAAGCACAACCATCACAAAATGCATAAATTGTTACCTACTTGCTTATGTAAATAAGAACAGCCTTTTACATCCTCATGTTGTCTGTTCAGAAGCTAAAACCAGCTGACATATACTTGTTACTGTTTTCCTCAATTTTCTTTTCACTTTCATGAGTGAGATACCATGGAGAGATATGGGAGGAAACCAGGGAAGGTCTTCACTACATTCCTAACTTGGGTGGTTGACACCTGCTCCCCTGAACATGGCTGGGCTTGCTCAGGTGTTTCACCGTTCTGTAATACCTCTCAGTCTCCAACCACGGTCTCACTTTTTGCAGCACTTCAAAGGAGTCTCATAGGTAGCTCTGGACAATGAGGGACTCATTTGTTCCACACGTGGGAGAACTTGCATCCAGGAGGACCCATAAGAACAGCATCAAGAGCTGTAAGCATGCTTGTCAATGGACTTGAGGCAAAAGATTAAAAAGCTAGCTAGCCTTTTAGCCAAGCAGAGCTTGCAGCCCAAAGAAGTGCCTTCTTCATGTCCAAGAGCTTGCCAGCACATAGGCATCCCATTCTCTCTGGTGCCAGCCCCGAGAGGACAAAATCCCCTGAGTTGCTGTGTGCTGCTCCCCATAGGCTCCCATCAAACTGGCTGCCAAGCTCTCATGGGCTTCCTTGCAGAGCAGAGAAAGAAGAACAGCAGGGCACAGAGTATGTGTGACCCTTGGTGTATGAAGGCCAAGATGCATTAGAGAAGGGCTAGAGGAGCCCCACGAGAGCCAGCCCTGTACCTGGAGGCAGCTGCGCAGTGAGCTTGGTTCAGACCCTGAAGCATGTGACAGCTGGGAAAGAGGTTAAGGGAAACTTGCCCTGCTGCTGAGGTCTGGATTCAGCTGAGCGTTAAGCCCACGATTAATTCTCATTTACTTCAGGAGGATTTATGAATGCATTTAATTGCCTTGCTGAATTGGGATGGAGTCAAGTACGCTTTTAAATGCTTCATCGAGCTGGGACCTGAACAATTAGAAAGGACTGATATTCCTGGTAAAGGGAAAGCCATTCACTCCAGTTCAACTGATTTTAATTACAGAGGGTGGGATAGCTCTGAGCAGTGCACACAAGGCAACCCATAGCAGACAGACTTGGGGGCAGGTGGGAGACCTCCAAATACTGCTACGGGAGATGCTGGTGGACACATCCACCCTCATATCTCTGTTCCAGCTGAGCAGGGCAGCTCTCACTGAAACTGGGCCGAGCACGCGGGGGACTCAAGGGGGCGTGCCAGCAGCCAGGATGCTCAGCGCCTGCTGGCACTGTGCCTCAGGACATGGAGGATTTGGATCACTGTGGCTGGGGATTTGGAGGCAGTAATCCCCCCAGGGCATGCCACAGCCAGGCTGTCTCTGCGTGACGTCTCAGGCTTGTGTCCCCTCCATGGTGGTGCCACACAGCACAGTATCACTGTTCCCGGCTATTTAAAGCAGTGTGAAAATTAATTTTTCATAGGTTTGAGGGCCGGGCATCTCCAGGAGCAGGGCCTACACACTGATGAGCAAGGGCTGGAAAAGGAAACCCTAGAAATGGTAATGAGAGGAGCCCTGGGCAGATGACCTTATCCTCAACCCAGTGTTCCACTGTGTGTCTTGCTGGAATTTGCACAAGGAGCATTTTTGGGAGATTTGGAAGATTTTTTACAGGAGCTATTTCCTCTGACCCTCAGGAACAGCCTTTTCCTCTGTATACACTTCAGGGGAAAGAGACATTTCAATAAATAGTAGAAAACTGAAGTTATCAACATCAGCATTTCTTTGCCTGGAAGTGTTCGGGCTTGTAGTGCTTGGCACCTTGTTAAAGGGAAAAATTCCCCCAGGAACCAGCGCCATTCCTCCCTGTCTTAGGTGCTCGCAGCAGAGCCGCAGGAACGTGCTGTCCTGACGCAGATCCCAGCCCCAGAAGCTCCCAGAGCAGCCAACTGGACCAGGGGCAGCTGTGGGGTCCAGCGACAGCCCTCAGGGGATGGATCGTGTCAGGTGCCCACCCGCAGAGCTGCAGATGGAGGCAGAGGTGGCACCTCCACAGCAGAAAGTGCAGCTCCGGGGGTCCCAGGTGGGGCTTGGGGCAGTTAAATCCCAAGGATGGCCCTGGTAAGGCTCCTCCATGGGCCCATGCAGCAGCTTGGCGATGTCTGAGGGCAGCTCAGCAGTACCAGGAGGTGGCAACAACACATCCAGGAGCATGGCACAGACCTTTTGTAACCAAAAGCATTGGTTTCCTTTGAGGGAAAGTTTTGTGCATGCTGGAGGAGCCCTGCTAATCTGCACCTGTGCTGAGGCAATCCCATAAAGTAGCTCATTGGCAGGAGCTCTTGCTTGGCACCTAGCAGGGCCCAAAACAGAGCTCCTGGGCTGCAGGCAGCCTGGGCCTGACTGTAGGTAGGCAGCACACGATGCCTGTGAGCAACGAGGCTCTGCTGGCTTGCATCAGCCAAAACCACAGCCCCACAGCCCAGCTGGGGTCTTCTGCAGTTCCCAAAAGGTGCCTGGCTGTCCCTGTGCTGCTCACTTTTTGCCAAGTGGTAAATGTGGAATTTAGCCCGTCGCACGCCCTGCCTCGCCCCGTGAGGCCTTGGCTGCACAGACTGCTCCAGTCCGGAACAAATTGCTCTGGGAGCAGGACAGGCACAGCCACTGCCTATCCCAGTGAACCTGAATCTACAAAAGGTGCTGTAAGCAACGTTCCCAGAACAAGGCCTGCATCCATCAGCTGTGCCCATCTCCAAACCAGTGGAGACAGCAAATTTCCCCATCCTGCCTTCCCGCTGGCTCCAGCAGTGTGGCCTCCCCCTTTCCAGCCCCACCACAAGGTGCTGCAGGAAAGAAAAACGGAGTTGGGGCACAGCCAGCCCAAATCTGGGCACTGGTGAACACAGACAGAAACCCTTATCTTGGGCCACAGCTGGGATGGTAATAGCTCTGTTCTGGGGACTGCTATGGGTGTTGCACTGCTCCCCATCAACTGCTACCCCTGGAGTGGGGGGTAGCACAGAAAAATGCTCTGTGACAACAAACACATGTCCAAAGTGGACCAAGAGCCAAAGGGAAAGGCCTAGGTAAGGGTTTGATCCACTGCCCATAAGTCACCAGCATGCCCCAGCCAAAAAAAAAAAAAAAAAAGCACAGCACACTGGAGGTTGGGTCGCTGCATACATTCTCATTTATTGTTAGCACACCACACGCCTTTCTCTTGGCACTTATTTTTATGCATCTGTTGGGGGAAAAAAAAGAAAGAAGTGCACAGTTTCTGGTATGCTGCACAGCTGTGTGATGAGTTCTGTCACATGGTTATTTTTTTTTTTTTTACTTCCTTTTATTTACTTTCAGGTGTGGTTATTATAGTCACTTCCAAAACAGACAAATAAAAAAAAAAACACTATTAAATAACTGCCTGTGCCAGTAGCTCCTACAACAGTTGCACTCAGGGGAGAAGGGCTGCTTTTTGTGTTTTTCTTTTTTTTGTTTTGTTTGTGTTTTTTTTTTTTTTTTAAGTTTTGTTTTAAAAGAAGGGTATTTCTTATTTTTAATATACTAAAGACTAAAATTCAGTGCAATAGATACAACTACAGTGCAGGTAATTAACTATACAAAAGTCATCCTAACCATGTACAAGCTTTCCTTACAGTTGCTATAGAAACTATACCTTTTATCTGTACCTTTTGTATACATTATACAATGTGAATATACTCAAAAGAATATTTACAGTACTTTTTGCTTGTCAATCAGAAACACTATAACTTAATGTCTGCTATTAACACCATTGAACAAAAATATATATAATATAAATATCTTCCAGTCTATACACAGAGCAGGAAATGTTTGTATCCATGTGATGAATTTTGGTGAGTCCGGGACTTGACGTGGTAGTGCTGGGCAGGTTTGCTGGATGTAGTGTGGGACCGCCGGCCGCTCCTGCAAACACAGGGCTTCAACTTGGCAGGGATGCCGCCGTGCTAGGGAAGGCCAGGGCTACTGGTTTGCTCTGCCGCATTCTCCCCTCTCCCATCTGCTGACGCTTCGTGTCACAGTTGACCAATCAGGCAAATATTGCCAAGATTAAATTAAGAGACCCCTCTCCCCTCCCATCTCAGCCCACCTGAGCACACAGCCAGCAAGAGAACAGCTGAAATCCAGACAAGGAAGTATGCACAGCCAGAAACAGAGCCCTCTGCTTGGAAAGTTGAGGAGCTGCTGCTGGAGACTGCAAAGGGAGATGGTGCTCTGCAACCTGCTACAGTACTAGTGACCTTTCCAACCTCCTCATTGGGAAACACTCAAGCCCGGCGCCCACAGAGGAGCAGGACTGCACCCGCAGACCTCTCCATCCTCAGTGCTGCCCCAAGGCATTCCCGGAGGGCAGGGAATCCCCATCCACGAACCCACAGGGGGTTGAAATCTTACTGTTTTAAAAAATTATTTTTTAAAAAATAAATTTGTTATTTTAGACTTAGTCAAATTACATGTTTTTTCTATGATTAGAATGTTAAAAAGTTTCCAGCTTTAAAAACCTTCTACTTTGTGATTTCTCATTAAATAACCTATCACTTCATTAAAAAGGGAGCCACCCTCCTGCATGGAGGCTGGAGGACGCTGCTTGGTTGGTTTTAAAATATTAGTCATTGCTTCTGCATCTATCAGCTTTGAAATCCTGGACATGAAACCAGCTAAAATTGTTCCTAGCAAAAATATGTCAGTCTGTCACTGATGAACCAGGCGGCCAGTGGGGGAGTCTGGAGAAGGAGCGTATGCAGAAGAACCAGACCCCCCGCTCCCTCCTTCCTGGTTTCTGTACAAGCATTAAAAACACTCAGGAGAGAAGTTGGGAGGCTTGGAGGAGACGGGATGTGCCACGGGCTGTTTAGACCTGGGAATCGGCACCCAAGCTGTGAAACTCATCCGGGGTCTTGTCGCTCTGGCTTGCGCCTCCCTGACGGAAGCCAGAGGCTATCTCATCGAAGGTCCGGCCTTTTGTCTCTGGCACCTTGAAGTAGGTGAAGATGAAGAAGAGGACTAGCAGCACTGTGAAGATGATGAAGACATAGGAGCCGCAGAGTTGCTGAAAAGGGGAGACACCAAAATGGTGAGTGTACAAACAGAGCCAAAGACCAGAGGCTCTGCAGGAGCTGCCAGAGCACAGCTGCTCACCAGTTCCAAGTGCAAAGCACTGCACCACAGCCTGTGCCCAACCCCCCCCAAGCCAAGGGGCTTCTCAGCTAGTGACTGTCCTGTCCCTACCTGCTGCTTCAAAAATAAATCCAGCATGCTATAGGATATGTCTAGCTCCCCAAGTCCTGTCCCCAAGCCTCTTCCCAAGGTGCATTTCCCAAGCCAAGCTCAAAGCAAACCCAAGTCCTGTTCTCAATACAGGTTTTAGGACTCAAAATCTCTTCTAATCACATAATCCAGCTGGCACAATGTAAGGCTGCCTGCACACACCCCCAGACCCACTCCCCCCGGAGAGCAGGAGATGATTACCTCGATGTACTGGAATCCCATGCCCACAATGAAGTTCGAGGTCCAGTTAGACAGCCCAGCAACAGCAAAGGCAGCAGGGCGAGGGCCTTGGCTGAACAGTTCTGCCACGATAAACCAGGGGATGGGGCCTGGACCAATCTCAAAGAAGGCCACAAACCCAAAGATGGCAACGATGCTGATATAGGACATCCAGGGCATTTGGTCCTAGTCCAAGAGGGAGAGAGAGAGAGAAAAGGTTAGTGAGTGCCCTGCAGTGGGGATGGACAAAGCACAAACAAGACTGCAGGCAAGCCTGATGCTGGCAGAAGCCGTGAGGTTTCTCTAGATTGGAGACAGGGTTTCCTGGGACCCCAAGAGCAATCTGGGCAGAGGGGACCACTCTGCAGTCACCCCTGGGAGGAGGATGTCCTGCTCTCCCACCATACCTCCCAACAAGCCACCAAGTGAGGAGCAGCATGCAGTGCCTCCTCCCAGCCCACCCACCTGGGCCCTTCAGCCCACCCTTCAGCCCCCATCACTCACCAGCAGTGTCAGAGCAATGGTCATGAGCACTGCACACCCTGCCATCCCCGCCAGGCCGATGAGGTGAAGGGTCCTGCGTCCGGCTCGCTCCACCACGAAGAGCTGTCAGATGGGGGAGATGTGTTTGTCAGCACAATCCCTGCCCAGGGAAAAGCACTCCTATTCCCCCTGCACCCACCTTCCCTGGGGAGCATGTTACATGCTTGCCCCTGAGCCCACCAGTCCAGCCCTGCATTAACACAGTGGTTGCTGGTGGGACAGCCACAGCAGGCTAAAACTCACCGAAACTACTGTAAAAGCTGTGTTCACCACCCCAGAGCCAATGGTGGCATAGACAGGCTGCTCCACACCTGACTTCTCAAAGATGCTGGTGGAGTAGTAGAAAACCTACAAACAGAAGGGAAGCACCATGAGGAAAGGAGTCAGGTCTCAGCTTGGGGCTGGTACTGATCCACAGGCAATGGAGACATGGAGCCAACACAGCCCAAGCTTTTGGGCCCAGGTGGAACAAGTTACATGTGGTACTTGACCTGCCAGCCCTGCCCTAAACTCACCGCATTGATCCCCGAGAGCTGCTGGGACAGCTGCAGCACAATTGCAATGAGGATGGGCTGGCGATACATGGGGGAACGGAAGAGCTCCATTATGGTGACCTTCTTCTCTCTCATCATTTGCCGGCTCTCCTCCTTCATCTCCTGGAGGTCGCTGCTGACATCTGTTGTGCCCCGGAGCTTCTTGAGGACTGAGGGGAGGCAGGGTCAGGAGTGGCTGAGAGCCCCACGCATAATGGGATTAATCTGGGGACATGGGTCACTCACCACTCTTGGCTTTGTTTTCTTCATTGCGGTTGATCAGCAAAAAGCGAGGGCTCTCGGGGGCAAAGGGCAGGATGGCACACTGCAGCAGCGCAGGGACAAAGATGAACCCCAGGAGCAGTGGCCAGAGTGAGTCGTTTCCCATGATCAAGTCCAAACCAAACACCTGAGGACAAGAGAGGTTGAGTCATGTGAGTGCTACCGAGCCTCCCCTTCTCCTTTAACCCAGCTTGATGCAAGCCGGATCCAGTGCTCCCCTTCTTGGGGCACTTGAGGATGCCCAAGCCTCACAGTGCACTTATCAGAGGGGCAGAGCCCCATGCTGCATCCAGGTGGCTCACAGACATTGTGTCCCAACGCTGCCTATCCCAACCCTAGATCTCACAGCACCCTCATGCCTGCAGAGCCCTAGCTCTGTCCCTGGCTCCTTCTGAGTGGAAGTGCAGAGCCACAGCACAAGCAATGCTCCTGGACCACCGTATTCCAAGGCCCAGAGCAGCTTCAGCAACATGGAATAAACCCTGGCTGACTGTGCAGAAACAGCATTGTGGCCCAGCATGGATAGACAGACCACTTGGACAGCACTTACTTGTGCAATGAGAATGCCCAAGACGATGCCAAGCTGGTGGAAGGTCCCCAGTGCACCCCGCAGTGCAGTCGGTGACACCTCACCCACATACATGGGCACGAAGCCAGTGGTGAGGCCGGAGTACAGGCCAATGATGAAGCGGCCGAGAATGAGCATCTCAAAGGAGAAAGCCATCTTGGAGAAGCCCATGAGGACAGCGGCCAGGAAGGCGAGCACATTAGACATCAGCATGGAGTTGCGCCTGAGGAGGCAAGGAAGGAGGGCAGTGAGGACCACAGGTGTCAGGCTAAAGGGGGTATCAGTAGGCACTGTTTAACTGCATGAAACCAAATGCCAACTCTTTGCCTGAGGGAGGTGTCCAAAGCCATTTCCCATGCAGAAAAGCATCCAAGGCTGAAGCATAAGCACCACACAGGGCTCAGTCTGCTTCCACATTCTGTGAGGCAGTGCAAGCACATCACTGCACACAGCTGAGAAACAGAGGTGCTAGCAGGGATGAGACCAATGCCCCCCTGAGACAGCAAGACAGTTATACAGATGCTGCCCTAAGGACCAAAATGCAACACAGCTTTGACACAAGCTGATCTGAATCAGCGGGCTCTGAAAAGGCCAACAGGGAAGTGATTATAGGACAGTATTAGGAGACAGACTATACAAATTTGGTTCACACGCAGGGCTCAGCTCCACAGCAGGACAAGCCTTGGAGAAGGCAGGGAAAGGAAGATGTGCCAGCTCCCAGCACGAGCAGTAACAAGCTACTGAGGATGGAAGAATGGTCTCATGGGCAAGGCATGAACCAGAGCCAGTCCTGCCTCCACCAGTTCCCACTGCCAGAGGAAGTGGTAGAGCTCTCAGAGGAGAAAACTGCCATGACTAAAGCAAGGCTGCAGCTAAAGCAGTGGTCCATGCAGCACAGAGGGTGGGTGTGGGTTTGAGACGACAGGGGATGAGGCAGCAGGGCCCCATGGGGGAGGGAGGGGTCAGCACAGGTCCCACACACTCAGTGCTCACCGGCCAAAGCGGTTGACAAAGAGTCCCACAGAAAAGGATCCAATCATGCCTCCAACAGAGAAGATGGCAACAGAGAGGGACCACAGTGTGGTGAGGGTGCCAGGGCTGATGGGTTCATCATATCGGTATAACCAGGTGCGGTTGTAAAAGTCTTCAATCACCTGCAAGGGGGAAGAAATGAAACCACAGGGTAAGACTTTCTCTCATTCATGAGAAGAGGTTTGCCTACATCTGCACAGGGCTAGGCACTTCAATGATAGCATCCTGTTCTAGCCACACAGGCACCTATAATGCTCCCCGTTTCAGGAAGACCAGCCTGTGGCTCTGCTCATGGCCCTGTTGATGTCCCCACCGTGATGCTGGGTGCCACAACACAGTCCTCAGCAGACCTCGTCCCCAGCACCACTGCCACAAGCCATGCTGGCACAGGAAGGCTGCAGCACACCCCAACACAGGTTTGCCTGGATCCAGGCTCATCACAGGACCAGCCCTTCTCCCTCGTGCTGCAGGGCAGGGTTCACCCGGCCTGGGGTGTGAAGGTAGGCCCAGGCCTGCTTTGGAAGTGGTACAAACACCAGGCTCACCTGCAGCCTCCAGCCCCAGCAGAACATGGTGACGGCAGCCACACACTGCTGCTCACACAGTCTGTACCAAACATGGCACCCCAGGCCAAGGGCTGACATTCCCTTCCCAGTTTTGGTGGGGAATGAGGCTCCTCGCCTCATCACAGCCCTAATTCCTCTCTGCAGACCACCGTGATCCCACCATGACTTCGGTGCGGCCACCGCAGTCCAAGCAACTCAAGGCCAGGATGGGCTGGCAGCAGAGCACCTCCACCACTGAGACCCAGGCTGGCACAAGAGCAGAGCCAAGCACCCTTCAAAGCAGAGGGGCTCCCCCTGCTATTAACTACACACCCATCTGCTAAGGCTGGGCATGTCCTCCTCCACTCCTGCTGCTTAAGATTTCATCTGCATCACAGGTGCCACAAATTCCTCTGCCTCAGCCCAGCCACCCACAGCCTGCAGGCAGCTCCCCATCACCCCTGCCTTGGCCCGCAAGCCTCAGTCACAAGGCTTGGCCCATCTCTTCCCCGTCACAAGACAATGTGTCACTGAGCAAGCCCTGGTTTGCAGGCACGCTCCCATTAAACCCAGTACTCGTTGCTTTCCACTAGATGGGAGCCACCCAGCTGCAGGCTGGCAGCAAGCTGATATAGCAGGGCTCAGATCTGGGAGGAAACCCGAAGGGATGCACAGGGAAAATGCAGCCAGACAGGTTCTGAGCTTGCCCTGCCAATGCTCAGCACTGCCAAAAAGCCTCTGAAGCGGCCGCTCTGCTGCAGGAAGGTCGGGCTCCTCCTTGGCCACCTCCACAGGGCCCAGGGAGCAGTGGCAAGGGGCTGAGCAGGCTGCAGGAGGCAGCTCTGGTCTCCATCCCAAGAGGAGAAGCTACACATGGGGAGGAGGAAGATGGACAGACACTGGAGGAAGATGGAGATAAAAGCAATATTGTCTGTGCAGCTGGAGGTGGATGAGTTCAGTTTTCATCCCCCTGCACAGCTCCTTGTGCTTGTTTCTAGTGTATTTCTGCAATACTTGTGCCAGAGCACAGCTTGAGTCCTACTAAACAAAGACCCCAGTTTAAAAAACAACCCCCTTTTCCCTACTGATGTGTAGCTAGGGCTTTAATTTAGTAGTAGCTGCTGACAGCCAAGACAGGTGCACATTTTTAATTACTTTCTTAGCAGAATAACATTTTTTTTTTAATATACATTCTTAAAGAAACACAACCAGTCAACTGGCAAAGAGCTTCACTCAAGTTACCTAAGGGCCATGGACAGCCCCTTCACAGAATAAGGCTCACCCATGCCCAAAAGAAATACACATGGGTCTCAGCAATGCACTTACACCGTCCCTTCTAAGAGAGGAGCAACCCTGTCTGCAAGGAGGAAAGACTTCATGTAAGCAAGAGAAGCTGCTCTTAGACAAAATCATAGATCCTGAAGCTTCAAATGGCTGCACACACACTCAGCTCCCAAATGGGAAGCAAGCCTTCATTCCTGCAAGCCGTGTTACGAGCCTCAGAAAACATCTGCACAATCAGTCTTAATTTAGTTTTTCCATCACTTTAACTATGAATGAGAACCCGTGGCAGAGAAAGCACAAGAAATACAATCTGTACCATGTACCTCACTGTAGATTTCAATAATAGTGGTGGGATTTTTCTTCTTTTTAAATTGTTCCTTTCACGAACCCCCCAAATTAAAGGATTTCACAAGGCTTAAGTAATTTCATTTATCTGCCTCCAGGTCACCCAGTCCTGCTTAGCATAGATGTTTTGATGCTTATGTGTCCTGTCCTCACTCCCTCCCTCTTTTCCTAAAGTCACCAAAACAAGCAATTCTAATTATTTCGAGCATACAGAATTGCCTGTCAGAAAAGCCCACCACCTTAAACACCCCATGCCAAGCTGGCTTGCACAACAGCAGGACTCAGAGATGTACATAAAGCAAGAAGCAGGCTTCAATTTTCAAGTTTTTGATTTTTCTTCCCAGATCAAGAGCCTGATACCTAAAGTCCCAATTATGGAAACACTTGAAAATTGTGTTAGGGAGACAGATGCTGGGTTAAAGGGAAACAGTGTTTAAAGTATCAGGCTGGGCAGAGAAGGTAATAACCCCGTCTTCTCTACCAGGAATTTACTGGCTGCAGTTATTTAACAATTTATATAATGAACACACCAGCATGATGTAGGCTAAAAATAGGGGCAGCAATGGGACATGGGATGCAGCTCCACACACAAAGCACTATCAGGTTGCAGCGGATCCCCACTAGGACACACAAGTGAAACTGTTAGCAGCAGCAGCCCTGATTCATTGTTTTATTGCCTCCTGGGAACGAGGAACAGCAGGACTGCAAGAGGCCGTTTGGAAACCATCACCTCCTTCTCCCGTGGGATCTGAGTGCAGGTGCCATCGCTCCCTCGAGGAGGGTGTGCACCCTGACCCCACTGGAAAGACCCCAAAATTCCCCTGGGTGAGTCGGAGCAGCTCCATCGCCCACCCTGCCAGCATGGGCAGCTGCGAGGCCCCTGGGCACAGCCACCCTCCAAAACGTGGCAGTGAGGGAGGAAGAACTTCTCTGCCTCCCCTGAGGGTATAGCACACAGACCAAACTGTGGTGCACAAGATCCCTCCCTGCCTTCCCCAGAGGCCTCCATCTTTCTCCCCTCAAGGAAAATCATCCAAGTGCCAGCTGGTATCCCAGGGCCCAGCTTCCTCTGGGCTACGGGTTTGCTGCTCATCTCAGCACCGTGAAGGCTCCCCCAGCTCAAAAACAAACAAACAAACAAAACAAACAAACAAAAAAAAACCTCCTGTAAGCCCTTCTCCTTGTGCAAAAATGATTGATGAAGAATCCCACTGTGATCTGATTGCCATACAGGGATGAAAAACCCTTGTGAGCTTAAAGCGTGAAGGGTGGAAAGAAAGAAGAGCTATGCTTCCCAAAGGCTCTCTGTCCCTCCTGCCTTCCCCTCCCTCACCCCCATTTAATTTGGGCTGAGTGTTTCCACCAGCCCTCACACAGTTTCAGGCCATCTCCTCCCCACATCATGTCTACAGACGCCCCACAAGGAACAAGCAGCTGTTTCAGCAGGGAGAACTATATTAAGAGGACCACAAAACCGGCGTTCAGCCCTCAGTGCAAGAAAGGAGGCTTTCTTAGATTTTTTTTTTTTGTGTGTGTGTATGTGTGTAAGGCAGCTGGCTGCAGGGTGCTGGTGTGCGCAAGCATTGCTGGATGCACACTGCCAAAGCCAAGGGGCTGATGCACCCCAATCCCATGCCCTGCTTCCCACAGGGAAAGTTCAGAGCTCAGATTCGGTAGGGTCACAAAGCCTGCAGCTGCAAGGGTTTAATTCCCACACCCAGAACATTCTGCTGCCCACAACAGATTTCCTCCTGCCTCACTGTGCACTGCTGTCTTGTTCCCCTGGTACAGAGCGGGGCTTTCCTGTAGTAAGTGGGCACCTCAAACCACTTTCCCCATCACTTCTGCACCCCAAGCACAATGCAGCTTGCGAGGAGACTTGCCCCCAAAACACAGCCCATCTCGGGGCTGAGCCTAGGGTCTTAACACTAAGAAAGCACAAGGGGAAACTGAGGCATCAGTGACCTTTGTTTGCTGTGGGTCCATATGAACCAGAGCTACTAGGGTTTTAGGGCACAGCTGGACAGCTTTCACCAGGCTCTCTAAGACATAGAAGCACCTGGAAACACACTTTGGAGAAAGATCTATTCTTTGCCAAAAACCCATCCATGTGCCTCTCCTCACATCACACCTGGTGCCTGCCCCCAAGAAAAGACCATTAGGGCAGTTCAGATGTGGTCCCTGCCCACCTCAAGGAGACTCACATCTCCCTTTGCCATGGGTCAGCTGGACAGGCTGGAGAAAAGTCCCTGCAGCCATAAGGAAAAAGAGGTGTAAGGAAATGACTCATGCCCTCGTCCCAGGCACTGGAGTCAGGCAGGTATGGCACTGATGCAATGCAGTAATTACACAGCATCTGCTCCCCAAGGTCCCAGAGCACAGTGCACCATATCAGGAGTGCTTCTCCACACAGAGCTCAGGGGATGGGTAAATGAGAGCAGAAACCATGAAGCCACTTCCCAGCACACTTCTGTGCCTTCCCGTCTCACTGCATTGCATGCACTGCTCCTACTGCCTGTCTCTGGGATGGGCAGGAGGCAAACACCTCTCCCCAACCCCTGCTTTGCTCCAGAGCCTCACCACTGACCAATGTAAAGGCCAGCAGCACATGTGGGTCCTTCTGGTGCCTGGGGACGACATCTGGCAGGGGAAGGCCAGGGTTTTCCAGCAGAGCCAGAACAGCACAATGCCCTCAGCAGATGCTGCAGAGCTCTGGCTCTTGAGTGCTTTCAGTGCTCCTGACTCTACATCCAAACACTATGGGAGCAAGAAGGCTGGGCAGGAACAGGCTCGAGCTGTTGGGCTTTGTTCACACAGTCAAAGCATTGACACTAAGTCAGCTGGAGTGGTGGCACCCTTCGAGGCCCTCCTACAACTCCCCCTTCCTGGAAAGGGGGACCAGACATTCCCCAGGAGCAGAGCAGTCCCTGTGGCTGCCAGCATTGGGGGAGGACATTCAGAGCCATCCAGGCTGATGGCAGAGCCAGTGCAGAGGCAAAGATGGCACCATCCCATGAACCTGGCCTCCACAGGCACCACAGGAGCTTGCCAGGAGGTGCAGGCCCCCAGCATCCTGCAGCATGAAGACTGCTGCAGCCTCAATTAAGCACCCTGCTCCCCTCAAGAGGATTCAGCCCTCCATGCTGACATGTTTTGGGAAGTACTTGCATGGGGTCTTCCCTTTCACAAGTTCTTCAGTGCTTGAGGTGACACACTGGTGTTTGTGCTCCCAGGCAATGTCAGGAGATTTCACAGCCCGTTGGCAAATCCCACCAGTAATAAGATTAACAGTAGTGGCACATTCTGCCTAAGTGTTTTTAATTATTTGGGATTGTGTACCATAGAGTTAAAATATCAAAGCCTCTCTGCAGCCCAGGACCAGCCAGTTCCTTCAAGCCAAGCAGCAGCTGGAGCCCAGTTTCTTTCAACACCTTACCCTGGCAGCTGAGCTTTGCCCAGGGCATGTAACAAGCACAAATCAGGATTTCTGAGCTAACATTTCCAGGGCTGTAAAACTTCAAAGGGCTGTGCAATTGTGAGGAACCCGAGTTTTTCAGAACTCCCAAGTACCCACCAGGTGCCTGATCATGGGAGGGTCCTCGTATCTGCTAGATGCAGTAAAGTAAAGCAAATTCCTACTGCTCTCCATTCCCCCTCACACACAGCTATGTCATTTCATCTCGTCTGTCCCTGCTCACCCACTTACCTGGGGATGTTTGGTCTCTTATGCCTGCAATGGATCCCCATTATAAATGCTCCTCTGGGTATTCCAACACCCTCACCCTTTACACCACCAACTAACCACAGTCTTCAGATTCCCTTTGAAACCCCAAGAAGGATCCTGCCCCCCACCCCTCAAGACAGCTGCCACATCCCACAGCAGGTCCCCATGTCTGCCCCCTGGAAGGCCCCCCTGTTGGCCACCCCAGCAGCTGGGAGAGGAACTGCTCCCAGCCCCCTGCAGCTCTGCCCCACACCAGGCTCCTGTCTCAGAAGTGGGAGGGAGGACAGCATGCTGCAGCCTAGAAGGACAGCAGTTACCCAGGCCGGGTGAGTTATTGCTCCCCACACCCAGAGCAGGATCGGCCCTGCCTTCCATCTCCCCAGCTGTCACTGCCTGGCACCTGCTGAGTCAAGGATGAGCGAGTTTGCCAGGTACCCCGCACTGTGGCAAAAGGGCGCAGGCAAGAGGCAATGCCAGATACCCTCCCTGCCACAGCCGAAACCGGCCCTCAGAGCCAACACCGCCTCCGTCCTGCAGGGAAGAAGATGGGTGTGAAGGCTCGGCAGGCACGGGGGGGGCTGGTGCACCCTGCTTCCTTTGCGGTGGAGGCCAGGTATTTCTGGCAACCCCAAACCATCGGTATTTTGCAGCCTCCTGCACATTGCCTCCACTGGGGCAATCATTATCTGCCCCTCCCTGCTAGGGCAGCCCACTGGGGTGGTTATCTAGATCTGTGAGGCCATGTGGGTGAGCACTCCCAGGCCTGCTCACATCCCAAACTCCTCCACCGCTCACCCTGCAAAGCCACACCAGAGAAAGTGCTGGAGTTCTCATGGCATGCCTTGCGCATCAGGGCTCCAGCTCTCAGCCTCTCGTGGGAGAACAACCAGCTTCTTCAGTTGCCCATCAGAGAGGTCACAGCCCGGGAGATGACTAAGGTCCCAATTAGCTTCGAAATCTTTGCTAAGGCTGAGGTTAAAAGTTACACAGATCCCACCCCAAGAGCCTCTTGAAGCACACACATGCATTCCCAGAATTCACCAGCAAAATGCTAAGCAAGAGGAAACTAATTCTCCTGGGAGCACAAGAGCTAAATAGCTCCTTAACAAATCCCATTAGAGGCAGTAAGCTGCCTAGCAGGATGTACTATTTTAGCCAGGCTCATGGTGGAGGGGCGAGGTGGGCAGTAAGTGCTTGCAAGAGCCTCTTTGAGCAACCCCCCCCCCCCCATTTTGCCACAGACAGACTGCTCAGTGCACTCTGCCATGCCTGGATCAGCACGTGTGCTGTCCTGCTGCTGCTCCGCTCTCACCTTTTGTGGGGCATTGATGACACCAGTGTTGTAGCCAAACTGCAAGGAACCCAGCACTGCTCCTCCCACAGCCAGCATCAGGCGAGCTGTCATCTGCATGAAGGAGAAAAAGGAGAGAGGTTAGGTGTGGGTCCCAGGCTCTGCCCCACTCAGGCACCCCCAGCCCACTCAAGCCCCAGCAGAGGCAAGCCCCTACCTCTGCTCAAGCCCTCCTACCCCCAAGACCAAGCTCCTCCTCATCCACCCTCAGCACCCTGCCCCATCTGCCCCCGCCTCCGGGACCCCCGGTCACCTTGGGGAGCTGCTAAGTATGAGGCAGCACAAAAGCCCCAGGAACCGCTGGTACTACATACTTTATAAGTCAAGCGACTCAGATGTCTGTCCCTGCCACCCTGCTCACACCACCTCCGTCACAGAGATCCTCTATGGCCAGATTACACACCCGTGTCTTCTTCCCAGGGGAAGCATCGAAGGCTTATGCTGTGCCCTCAGCAACCCCCCTTGGCCTCCGTGGAGCAAGCCCCCCCAGCATGATGGCTCCACACACTGCTGGAGCGGGCAGACACACTGGGGGCCCAAAACCCACTCAAGCAGCCACAGGCTGCAGACCCCGGCCCATGCTGAGCCCAGCAGGCTCAGGAGGCCACGTGCCACAGACCTGCCACAGGGAGCCCCCCAGCCAAGATGTGGGACTGGCTGTGCTGAGGCGGCCAAGCAACCCCCAAAATGCCTCCCTCCAGAGGGAAGGGGTCTTCCTTCCGATCAAAGCACAGCCCCAGGCCCCCTCCATAAATCCTAACCATAAACTCAGAAAACTGAAACTGCAGCACCCTGGGGGGGCCCTGTGCTCACCCAAACTGAGCCAGCACTTGGGCACCCACCAGGGCGGACTGGCTGTGTCAGGCAAGTGTGAATGGACAGAACCCAGGACAAAAGAGACATCATGCTTTCATGGTTTCCTGACATCCACATGGGCTAAGTAACACAAAACTTTTGGGATCCCAGGATTATTTTTTTATTATTATTATTTTTTGCCTCCTGACTCAGGCCAGAGGCTTTATACCACAGCAGTCCCAGACATTGGGGTCATTACATGTGCCACATCCCCCACGCCAAGCGCTCAGCCAGGGTGTCACAGCAACAGCATGCCAGAGATAGCCACATAGCCGAGCACACCGGTGATATCCCCAGCTGCCTGCCGCACCCAGCCCTGTTTGGTTTGACCACGCAGTGCATGGCACCCAGCTCCTGGGGCCACTTTTGGGGACGTTGCAGGAACCCATGCTTCGGATCTGCTCAAAGCACCTGGGTGCTCACGGCTCCTGCTGGGCTATGTTGTGAGGCTCTGCTGCCCATGCACCTCGTCAGACTGTGACCTTGGACTTTGGACAGAAAACAGCAAGGGAAGAGAGGTGCTCCTGGGGCAGCCGAGCCCCAGCACCAAAGGCTTGGGGGTCAGCATGGTGAAGCACAGCCACACTGGGCAGCACCATCCCCGTCACCAGCGTGGAGATGGCCTGGACAGCATGGTTCAGCCACTGCTAACAAAGGTTTGTGTCAGAGCCTAATTCACAGTTACTAAGCAAAATCCCAGCATTTATCCAACGCCTCAGTGCCTTTGGCTATTTGGCAAGCACTTGCCCACCTCCCTTTTCTCCTGCTTAAGCTACAGCAACAATTGGAGGCTTGTTTCTGAACAAGGTCAGGGCAGGCCAGCACTTGGACACCTCCATCAATGGCCCAATTATCCCTGGCAAGAGATTTCCCCATTGCTCAGCCCAGCCACAGTGCCCCAAGAGCAGGGATTCGATGTTCCCAGGTTCAGTTAATCAGCTTAGGGACATTCACGTGAACTTAAAGCCCCTTCTCTGGGGCTCAGCACTCGCGCACAGCTGCGATGCTTGCTGCAGCAGACAGGAGGCCTCGCTGGAGCAAGGAGCACTCTTTGCCAAATCCCAGGCACTGTTCCCTTGCTGTGGAGAGCCAAAGTCTCAGCCACAGGCACCTGATTTGGCACAAGAGCCCTGCTGCACACACCATCTCGTTTTGGGATGGGCCAGTCTGTGACGCAGCAAGTCTGCCAGGAAGGGCCCGAAACTGCAT
Source organism: Aythya marila (assembly GCF_965140915.1). Taxonomy (NCBI): domain Eukaryota; kingdom Metazoa; phylum Chordata; class Aves; order Anseriformes; family Anatidae; genus Aythya; species Aythya marila. Next base: position 8,025,383 of record NC_139062.1, on the reverse strand, counting down.
ACAACAGTCTCACTTCTCCTTCCTCAGCTGCCACCAGCCTCCAACCCCAGCAACAACACTCACGCCAGCTCCCTGACCTGACCACCTACTTATTTTCCCAGCTGCACTTCTCCCATTCACATCCCAGCCCTGACAGCTGCCCATGCAGCTCTCCTCCTGCTCCTTTTCTCTGCCTGATTGCCTGAAAGGGCCTTTCTTCCCTCAGTGCAGCCCCCTCGCTTCCTGTCCCGTTTTCCTGCAGAGGGAAAACCACGTTGCAATTGTCAGATGTCAGGTCCTGGTGTCTGGCTGTGGCTGTCTTTGAAGCGAGACCCACATGCATTTTACTCGATGCATGAACAGCAGCAGCAGTGCTGGGGCCCAGAGGTGAGGCGTGCGATGGGAGCCCAGCACAGCCCCCTGGAAGGTGAACCTCGGCCCAAGTGGAGGGCAACAGCAAGAGAAACAGATGGTGAGTCCCCAAAAATACAAATGATGTAGTGCAGTGGCAGCAGCCACCCAGCACACTCAGTGTGCAAGGCTTCACCAGTACCAGACAGCTCACAAGAGTACTGCCAGCCCAGATCCAGATTAACGCCCACCCAAAGACCTGCCCTGGTTTTCTGGTGCTAGATCCAGGCCCTTGGAGACTTGAATCCAGCCCAACCAGACAAATCTAGCCCTCTAAAAGGGACGGTAGCCTCTGGCTCCCAGAGCCTTCAAAGGTCATTTCGTGGGGCTTCCCAGGCTCCCTGCACCCCTGCAATTAAGCGCTGGCAGCTCAGGCAGCACAGCTAGGCCCTGGCATGGTTTTTGGACAGAACCCGACACTCCCGGGTGCTCCTGGCCAGAGCATGCTGCCCTTCCTGCAAAGCAGAAATCCAGAGCATGGGACGTAAGATTCCCAAGATGAAAAACTTATGTGAGCAGCACCTCACATAGAAGTGTATCGCTCCCTGGGGAGCTAGAGCTCCCCACAGCCACTGAGACCCCTACTGCAGGTTTTGCCACTTGTCCAGTGGTTCCCAGCACTTGTTTGTAGCTGGAAGACCAAAAGTAGGAGTATAGCTGGGGAGCATGGTGAAACCACAGACCTGGAGGCAGTGGCAGCCTGCCCAGCTACCTCCAGCCCCACTTTGCTCCTCTGGCACCGCAGAGCAACATTTCCAGAGGTCTGGTGTCAATTAGACCCACCTAAGCACAACATGGTGATGGTGACAGCTGACTAGACAACACACCAAGGGATATGTGCTGAAATACAAAGCATTCAGCAGCAGTAACTACTGCTTGCTGGTCTTGGCTCTCCTGCCAATCCGCCTTTCTCCACTTTAACAGGGAATTAGCTGCTCTTCCCAGTGAGCATCCAACAGGACCCTGATCTGCCTCAGGAAACAAAGCCAGCCCCGTTAATTAAGTTCATTAATTAGTATTGGCCTGAACACAACAATTCCACTTCACAAGAAATTGGGGAGGTTTTGGCACTTGCTTTTGTCCAGCACGTCTAACAAACCTTGGAAAAAAAATGCCAACTTCAGAGCGAGGACCAGCCCAGGGCCACAGTTCCCAAAACTAGCCGCAGGAGTTTGGACTTCAGTTTCCTGCACCTCACTGACCCCACAAGCTGGTGGCGAGGCCCCACACACCTGGCAGGTTTCCATTTTTATGGTGACACTGCTCTCCCCTGCGCTGCTGCCCAAAAGCCTTTTCACAATTAAAGCATCTCAACCCTCCCAACAAATCCCAGCACTGCAGCTTTGTGGCCCAGACCTGCAATGCAGGGTGAGAGCAGGCTGAGAAATGCTGCCAAAGTTAGTGAAAAACAAGTGGCAGGCACAGAAATACACCCCATGCTCCAAAACCCCAACCCCAAGCTCCCCCATCCAGCACGCACAGCTCAGTGTCACAGGGCTGTAATTTCTTCCAGCTCTCCGGCTATTCAGCACAAACCACACCAGCCTCAGATGGCTTTGCTCCACACAGCTACAACGCACACCACCATTAACGTATAAAAAAACAACCATGCTTGAACACTTAGAAATGCCTTGTGTTTTTTGTTTTCCCTATCTGAAGGGTGGCAATTTCAGCCTTGTTTAGCCACTCAAAGCCTTCTCACACAGGAGCATGCCGGCGAGCACCGGTTTGCACGTCTAGGAATGTCTGTCATCGATCCCCACATATTGCACATTTCAGGTGAGCAGGAAGGGGTGTGCTGTACATTGCAGGTGAGTCACACCATTGCAACACGCCTGTTTGCACAGCTAGCTTTTATGAAAGGGAGCAGCGACGGCTGAGGATGGGGATGAGGTGCTCTGGCCAGTCCTCAGCATGAACTTTGCTCCAGGAAGATTACAGGCAGTACTGGCTCTTCACAAGGGGCTTTTTCCAGCACAGGCTTGGGATTTTACTATCAAAAAAAAAAAAAAAAAAAGACAATCAGCACAACTGAGGACAGAGGCTTTGTATTGGTGTACAGGAGAAAGAAACAGGGCACTGAACCTCGCTTTGAGTGAGTGCGTTCAAGAAGTGGAAGTCTTCAGCTCTGAGCATACACTTTGGGCTGCACTGCAAAAAGTTCAAAAAACACTTAAGAGACCCTACCTTCTGTTTTATACACCCCACAGTGCCTATCAGTAAGAAAAACACTACTTTTGCAAGCTTAATCTTTGACAGAAATACCCATTTTTCTGTTAAGAAATACCACCAGCTTCAAGATGAAGGAATAAAGTTCCAGCACAGGCTTTTGGCATTTTTGGCCACCGTCCCTGCGCAAAGCTAGCCGGGACCGCTGTGACTCAGTGCTGCCTGCTCACTGCCGTGCGCCTGCATTTGAGCACGCTGCCGAGCCTGCTCTGCCATTCGGCCAGCCGCATTTCAGCCTTAACCTTGCCATTAAAGGAGAGGCTCAAGATGGAGAGCCAAAAAAAAAAAAAAAAAAAAAAGCTAGTTTCTAGCAGCCATCTTTCATGGGAAACTCTTGTAAACCCATGCAGCAAGTTCTGTTTTGTTAACTCCTCACTTGGAGCCTAACAGAAAGCAGCAGCTTTGTTTGGAGTTCAGAAAAAGCACTTCCCCCTCCTGCTCCTGTGCAGCTACTTCCAAATGAAGGCCCGCAAAGCCTGAAGACAGACAACAAATGTGTTGTACCAGCTACAGGGAGACCTATGCACTATAAGAGACTCATACCCTCTCCTAACTCCAGCGTACTGCAAGAGCTCGCCATGAAGGATGTTTGGCTCACTGTTTCCTGCTGAATATGGAATTGAAGACACTCAGAGGGTAGCATTGCCTGGGTGCTGCCACACTCACCAGCACCTGTGGCGCGATGGACGCTAGCTCAGTCCCGAGCAGACCCCATTGCCTTTGCTCGTCTCCCTTGCCTCACTTTTTACCCATTTTTCACCAGCATGGAAGGATTTAGGAACTCTGCCTGCCTAATGGAACAAGGAAATGAATAATCTAAAAAAAAAAAAAAAAAAAAAAAAAAAAAAAAAACAAAACAAAAAAAAAAAAACTCCCAGGAGGGAATTACAGGACAATCCACTTTTAGAATAGCCTGTAAAGACAAGGCATGCAGCCTGCTGCAAATGTGACCCCTCCGCAACATGCCTTGCCATAGCAGGCACCAGCAGCAGCAGGCTCTGCCTGCAGGCTGCCCGTTGGGGGGAGCAGGGTCTGTCGCTCCCTGTGAGGTTTTTTGAATGCCAGGCTGCCTCTCAGACAATGAAACTCCATGGGTGTGTGGGGGCACCCACCAGCTTGTCTGAATGTAGCCTGAACACACGCTTAGTGTTTTGGAAAAACAAAGTCTGAGGGAGCAAATCCTTACTCATGTGAGTAATCCTCCCCACCCCGCAGCCACCAGCAAGGTCACTCCGAGTAAGGGTTCGCAGCCTGCTCGCTCCACAGGATGTCTCCAGCAAAAGCTTTCTGTGTGACAAAACCACTGCCCAAGAGGCTTCCACCAGGCTGCTGGAGTGGGGGCAGCAGACGACAGAAAATAAACTTTGCATCACAAAACAGACAGCCCTGTGAGCACAGCGTCCCGCGCAGCCATGGCGTAAGCAAGCTAGGATGGCACGCAAAGGCAGGCTCCCAGCAAACTAAAATGAACGCCTCAACCCCTCTGAGATCTTGGCTACACAGTGGCCTGTCCCACAAGGCGCAGGATCCCCTTTCCCCCTCCCCCCCCCACCATCACAGACCAGTTTGGGGACTGGGAGAGAGGGAGAACATCACATGCCTGCTGGCCACCATGCCAAGGACACACCAGCAGTATCCCTCCTCGTGGAAACGATGTCCTGCTGGGGAAGGGACCGTGCCACCAGCCCTAGCCCCCACCGCATCACTGTGCAGTCTCCAGGGAGGCATCCAGAGCCCAGCGATAACACCGGGCTTGTGTTAGCTCTCAGTCCAGGAAAAAATTCTGCCACTGCCCAGGGCTCGGTAAACCTGCCAATAACACCACACAGCAGACACAGCACTGAGAGCACATGCCACAGCACCGGTGCCTGCAGATGGGGTGGCCGAGGGAGTTTCTTCACAGCCAAGGCAGGGCATGAGAGGCTGGCACAGCCGCCAGCCCCACTGCAATCACCGCGGGCTCATGTGGGGCTCTGGCATCAGGCGGGTGCTGGGATTATCACCACCAAAGGGCCTCGGTGTGGGAGAAAGCTCATAGCAAGGGGAAGGGAAAATCAGCCTAATGTTTTTACTGTTTTTTTTTTTTTTTTTTTAAAAAAAAAAAGAAGGTCAGCTGGGGACATCAACAAGATCGCTCTGAATTTTGCAACCGCAGGAATGCCTTTTGAACAAGCCCAGGAAATATTCTCTTATGCAAAGTCCTGAGCCACAGCCCTGGGGGTCATCATCCTCCCCCCCGCCGCTGCTCACGGCTCCTGGCCCCCCCAGGGGTGGGCTGCCAGGTGCCTGGCTGCCACAGGATGGGCCCTTTTGGAAACATGCACTTGGTATTTAAGCATCACCCATAACAGAGTAGCAGGCTAGCCCTGTGATTGATTACTCACTTAACCAAAATAGACCATTTCTAACGGGGATCGCTGTTACAGACAGAAAACCAGACCAGATTTGTCTCTGGCCCCTACAAGCCTCCATTTCTGTAGCTGAGGGCTGGATTTGCCTGGCGGTGCCTCAGATTTCTTTGTTAAGGAAGGCAGCAAGTTTTCTTGATGCCTCCCTCCGCTGGCTCTGACGTGCTCCTGGGCATCACGTCCCCCGGCTGTGTCCCCAGCACCTTGCACCACGTGCCAACCCTCCTCCTCCACCCAGCAAGCCCCAAAAAAAGCCTTCCACCAGCAGTCCAGCACAGCCTACTTGAAGGAAAAAACCCACTATTCCGAAAAGGCACCCCAAACCCAAGGACAGGAGGAAGGCTGGGCGCAGCTCCCCAGTCCCGCTCCGCCTGGGGCTGACCCGGAAAGCAGCTGGGAGCTGAGCGCAGCTCTCGCTGCCTGTGGCGGAGCAGGAATATCGCTTGGAGCCATCACTAACAAAGTCCAGAAGCCACCTGGGCTCCCACCAAGAGTTGAACTGGAAGATGGTTTTTTATTATGCAGGACAGCGCACTGCCGAGGAGCCAAGTGTGCTCCCTTCCCAGCAAGGCCACCGTGCTGGCGTAACGCCCCAGCAACAGGGGTCTCGGCAGTGGCCCGACAGGCAGCTCTGCCCGCCCAGACCCCCCCACACCAGGGTCTGATATGAGCGACCCTACAGCCCAATAGCCCATCCCGGGGCCTCACAGCCCCATGAAATTACATGCTCCAACCCAAACCCTGGGGGGCTGCCCTGCACCCGGTGCCTCCACTCACCCCCCGACCACGCTCCCGGGACCCCATTTCCAGCAAAACGCGGCAGAATCGGGGCTCGGCACGGCTGCGACGCCACCGGACCTGCTGGGAGCCCCCATTCGGAACGGGGCCAGCGCCCGGGGCGCCCCCAGCCCCCCGGGTGAGCCGGGGCAGCGCTCGGTCGCCCCTCGGTTTGCCCTTCCCGGTTGCGCCCCTCCTCAAACCCCTTTCCGAGGCGCTCTCCGGGCAGCTCGGGCTGGGATTAGCTGCTGCGGCTCGGGGCTCGCCTTTCGGTTTCTCGTTTCGTTTTAGTTTTGACCCAAAACGCGGAGCGGGGAAAGAGGCAGAAGGGAGCGCAGCGCCAGCCCGGCCCCGGGAGCAGCGATGCAATTAAATCTGACGCAATTAAGCTCGGCCAGCTTCAAACCCCCGCGGCCCAAGCCCGGGGCAGGATCCCGAGCGGCAGGACCCCGAGCACCGCCCGGGCTTTACCACCCCCCCACCCCCCACCGGGGCCAAGCCGCCCGCCGGGGGCCGCGCACCGGCCCCGCCAACTTGCACCGGGGCAGACGCCGCCGCTCCGGGGGCACGGGAGGGAGCGGGGGCGGAGGGGGAAGCAGCAGCCCCGGCGGTGCGGGCGGAGCGGTGCCCGGTGCCGGTGCCGCTCGGCGGGGCTCACCTTGCTGCCGGTCTCCATGGCGGGGCCGGGCGGCGCGGAGCGAGGCGCGGGGCGGCGGAGCGGTGGCGCGCGACCGGCGCGGGGGCATTGGAGCGGCTTAAGAGCGCGGGGGGGGCGGGGCGCGGGGGGCGGCGCCCATTGGACGGCACCGAGAGGGGGGGGGAGGGGGGGAGGGGCCTAGCGGGGGCCCGGCGGGGGTGTGCGGGGGGCGGGGGGAGCGGGGGGGGAGCGCGGGGAGAGGGGGGGGAGGGAGCGAGGCCCTGCGGCTTGGGGAGGGGGGGCTGGGGGCTGGGGGGGGTGCGGGGGGGGGGGGGGACACGGAGGGCTGTGCGGGGGGGTTGTGCGTGGTGGGAGCATAGGGGGGTGCACGGGGGGGTGCATAGGGGGAGCGTGGGGAGGGGGCATGGGAAGTTGCATAGGGGGGTGCAGGGGGGAGCATCCACAGGGGGGCACACGCACGTGCGGGGGTGCCCGTGGAAATATGTGCCTAAAGCCGCGTGCACGCGCACGGAGATGTGTTGGTGGGTCCGTGTGCACACGCAGCCCTGCACGCACGCGTGCACACATCCGTGCGTGTGAGTGCACACGAGTGTGCCCGCAGCTGCATGGACTCGCCTCTCCACGCGGCTGCGTGCACCTGTGTGCGCAGAGATGCGCGTGGCGGCGTCTCTTTGGCCGTGCACGTGCGTGCACGCCGCTCTGTGTGTGCAACAGTTTCCACACGAGGCCTCCAGCTGCACGTGGAGCGTGGCAGCTCCTCGCACCGACCCCATTCGCTACGTGCAAGGTCTGGGGGTCTCCGGGGCTCCCGCGCTCCCTTGGCTGCAGCCCGGGCTCCCTTCCCAAAAATCCGGCAGTCCTGCTGCTGAATAAACTTGGGCTCGCCGGGAATGGCGCTTGAATACTAATACCGGACAAAGAAAGAGGCTGCGAGCAAGCCCTCGGTGCGTGCAGCACGGCTGGGTGCTGCTGCACAGAGCGGAGCCGTGCGAGGAAAAAACTCGCCCCAGCAAACCCCGGAGCTCGAGGGCACCGCGGGGCCAGCAGCGTCAAAGCCTCTCCTGTGCGGGCAGGCCTGGCCCCGAGTTGCCAAACTGCAGTCTTTCCATTAAAAATTAATTAATTAATTAATTTTAAAAAAATGCGTTTTAAAAGCCGACGGGGTGGGGACCTCCCGCAGCATCGCCCCACGATGTGCGCCCGGTGCGGGGCCGGCAGCGCAGCTCCCCCCCCCGGCTCCCGCTGCCCCTTTTGGTGCAGGAGGGGGCTTTGCCGAGCTGGAAATCTTGGGGGAAAGGGGCCGGGGAGGGGTTTCGGGGCTGGATGTGCCGGCGCGCACGTCCGCCAGCTCCTCCCATCCCATCCCACCGCATCCCACCCCATCCCACCCCGCCGCCCGGCTCCGCGCGGGGCCGCGCACGGCGGCGGCGGGAGTCCCGCGGGGGGGCTTTGTCTGCCCCGGCCCCCGAAGCCTCCCGCCGGCGCTGTGCTCGCAAAATAAAAGCAAAAAGTCGCTGCTTCCCAGCCCTAGACCCAGCTCGGCACGGCGGTGTGAGCGCCGGGTCGGGAGGGGGGCTCGCTCTAAAGCCTCCGGACGGTTTCTTTTTGCCTTGTAAAGGAGCGAGGAAGCGTGAATTGTGCAAAAAGTCGTGCCGGGGCGGGGGGGGGGGGGGGGGTTGGGGAGGAGGGGGTTGTGCGGAAAAAAGTCAAGTTTTGTTTTCTTAAAGCCTACTGGTTTGTTCCGAATTTGGGCATTCGGGTGAGTCCTCGACTCAGGCTGAGCAACGCAGGGAAAGCAGCAAGTCCGAATTCTGGCGGCTCCACGACTTCCCCACTCACCATTTTTTTTTTTTTTCCCTCCTTCCCCTTTTTACTCATTGCAAATGGGAAACGTAAAATTCCCGTGCATGAGGAAGGGCTTTTGATGAACTGGCATTTTGTTAAATAAATAAATAAATAAAACTAAAAAGAAAGAAAGAAAATAAAAGAAAGTACTGTTGGGAGCCGGGACAGATTCGCTACAATGGGCGAGTGCTGATGGAAGGGAAAAGGGTGGCTTGGAAACACAGAGGCGATAATCTCCGTCTGTGCTGATAAGCTGCTCCCCGAGGGGGATTTAGGGGATATTTTGCCCGTCCCTTTCCTTTGAGTGGGTGGGCAGAAAGGGTAAAAATAAAATCCCCATGCCCAGGGGGAGTTCTCCCGGCTCTGGCAGGTGCTAGGGTGCTGGGTTTGCTGGGGGACTACAGTGTGTGCAGGGAGCGGGGGTCCCATCGCTCCTCAGAGGGCAAATGGGGGGCTTCTGAGCAGGGGGCTTCAGCTGGCGCTGGGGACAGAGGCTGCGGTGAGGGGCTCTGCCTTGCCGTGCCCCCACGTGGAGGGAGCCAAGCCCTCGCTACTTGGCTGGGCCGGAGAAACCCAGTGGGTTGGGGCTGTTTCGGCGAGGGTTGATTCAGCAAAGCGTGCGAGCACGTGCTCGCTCAGCCAGCCGGCCACGGCGCCGCTGGGGATCGCACCCTTGCTGGGGCTGGGCGAGCGGGCAGGCGGCTGCGAGCGCTCCAGAGCCCAAGTGCAAAGCTGGGCCACCGCTGACTCACGGGGCCGCGGGCGAGCGGGCTCCTTCCCTGCCAGCTCGAGCAACCTCTGCCTCTCGCTGGCTTGTCCCAGCCTGGCCAGCGCCGCCGGCACAGCAATCACACCGATGGGGCGAAGCTGGAGCTTTGGGTCTCATGCGTCTCCCTGTGTGCCTCCTGCCCCAAAACTGCCACTCCATGCACAGCTGGCATGAATTCTCTGGAAAAATCTGATTTCCGGGCGTACGAGGAAGTCTGCTGTCTTTATTTTCCCCTGTGTCACGTCAGTGCTACCACCCCCACGCTTGCCACCTCTCCCATCCCCAGGGTGCCCATGGCTGGCACCGATGTGATCAGGCCCAGGGCTGCCAGACACACAGCTGTCCCAGCACCCAGATGCCCAACAACTGAAGTGCTTTCCCCTTTCCCTCTGCACAGTCCCAGCCCTCCCAGTCTTGGCTTGCCCTGTTTGCTTGAGCAAAAATAAGAGACAAATGGCCCAGAGCAGTGTTAAACCCCCCTGCAGTGCCAGGATGCAAAGTGGGGACCACCTCTTTCTGGGGCTGTTTTTTGGGTCTAGGCAGTAAAATCAGTATTTCCGAAGGGAAATCTGGGGGGAGGCAGCTTTGAAGGGATATTGATGTTGGCATTGACGTGGAGTGACTGTGGAGTGAGGAGCCAGAAGCACTGGTCCTGCAGGCAGGGGAAGGGATGGAAATGCTCCTCGCCCTCGTCCTTAAAATCCATGGAGCTGGGTGCAGCGTGGGCCCTGTGCATTGCCGCCCACCTAGCTCCCTAAAAAAACACTCCCTCACTCGCATGAGCCAAAACCCAACCGCCCTGGGGAGACAAATCCTGCTGCTCCAGCTGTGCCCTCCTAGCTGGGAGGCTTCAGTTCACCTGGCTTGGGTTTGCTTTTTATTTCTTTTATATATATTATTTTGGCTGAAGCAGTGGCAGGGCTACAGCTAGCATTGGGTGGCTGGAGTGGGGCCCATAGCGATGCTGTGCTGGGGGGCTGGAGGAGCAGGACGAAGCAGGGAGCTGAAGCAGGGGGCAGAGCTCTTTCCACTGCGGGGAGGTAAAGCACTGGGAGCAGCCATTCCCCCAGGAGCTGAAGGAGAAGGCTTCTGCCACCCCCTGCTCCCAGCCTGGGGCTGAGGGGCCAAAGTTGCGGGACGGGGGAGGGGGAGAGGAGCTGGCTGCGGAAATGCCTTCGGGAGCTTCGTTCCTGCAGCTGGGGCTGGAATCAGTGCCCAGCTGCTCAGAGCCACCTTTCATCAGCCCCAAAGCGAATTTGCTTCTGGAGTGAGTGAAGAGGAATTAAGCCGAGGGCACTTGAACTCTGAATCAGAGCATTCCCGCTGCGCTGCGGGACAGAGTTAATCCACTTCAGGGCAAATTTTATCGAATGTTTCCCTAGGCCTCCAATGTGTTTAAGCCCCAAGGAGCTTTAAAAGAAGCAGTCACTGAGCTAAAAGGGCTTTGGGGTGTTTTTTTTTTGCTCCCAGATCAGGGCACAGAACTGTCCCCAGAGCTGTTTGCACCTGCACGCCGGCTCCGCCACCTCACCGGGAGCAGGTTCATCATGCAGGGTGCTGGGCAAAGCCATCGGAACAGACACTTAAATTTAGAGTCTGAGCTGTGCTCCGTGCTGGTGTGGACGTGCTTGTTCATGAGTTAAATGGCTTTAATTTGCTTGGGTCTAATTCACATTTTTGGTTAGTTTTCCAGTCACTTTTCCTGCTTGCTGTCCAAAGAGAAGCCCAAAAAGCAGCACAAAGACACTTGTCCTTGCAGCGTGCAATGTCAGGGCTTTTGAAGCACGGCCAAGGCCATCATCCCAATTTGCCCCCATTTCCAAAAAATCCCAAAGAGCCCAACCCACACCACATGGCACTTGAGGCATGTGTTGCAGCCCTGGGACTGGTGGCTGGGTCACCCCGACTGCCTGTGCTTGTTTAGGTGTTTTGGTTTAGCTCTTCAAAGCTAGCATTAAATGCGCTTGCATTTCCTATTACAACTTGCACAACAGCTGGGAACAGCTGTCAACATCTGGCAGGCCGTGGCCCTGCCTGCCTACTGGTCGCTCCGCACCCCGGTCACCCCATTGCAGAGGCCACGTTCTGCAATCCAAGGCAAACTGGGTCAAACCTCCCGGGCTGGGTGGGTTGGCTGCCCTCAAAGCCGTGTGGTGAGACCGTGTCAAGCCCAGAAGCGGCAGGAGCTGAGGCAGGAGCCCAGTGTGAAAAGCATCAGCTCAAAGCGACAAAACACAGGCAAAGTCCACGGGGCAGCAGGGCTGGGCGATGGGAAGGGTTGGGCAATGCCAGCGCAGCCTTCCCTGGAACTGTCCTCATCACCCCACACCAGCAGGAGGGCGCGGTACGGTTTGTCATCCCATCTGCCACGGCTTGCCCATGCCCTCGGGGCTGTGCTTTGCCCCCGGTGATGTTTTCAGCTTCCTGCCCGTTCCCCGTCCTGATGCAGCACCCCAGTCCCATAGGGTCAGGCACAGGAGGCAAACTGTGACACCTGAGCCCTGCACCCCCATTTCTGGAGATGCTGGCAGCACCTTGATGTCCTCGAGGTCGGGGTTGAACAGCCCGAGCCTTGCAGCGTGCTCCTTGTCCTTGGCTGGCAGTGGCCTCATCCTGCTCGGGCTGGTCACAGCACAGGAAAACCAGAGTGCTGCAGTCCGTGGGCTGCGAGACAGACAGATTACCTCGTGGACTGTAAAAAAGCAATAATGATTAACACGCTAAGTAAGAGCCACTACAGCCATATGTGTCATATAATTTATCCCAATTAATGAGCAGCAAGGCTCCAGCCTAATGTTTTTCGGCTTTCCAGCCACTTTCTGTGCAGGGAAGAAAGCTCTCCAAGCAATACCAGCACCACTTCCAGTGCTAATGCCTGTGCCTCTTCACCCGCTAGAGAAGACGGAAAGGGCTGAACAGAAGAGGAAATTTTTGTTGTGTACAAAGGAATTCAAGCTAGATTTTTAAAAGCTGGGCGTGGGGAGGAGATGGGAATTGCCAAGCCAACAGCCAGCGCCGCGCTGCTTCCCCGCTGCATCTAGGGGGGAGAGCCTGTCCCTGGTCTGCTCAAGGGCCAGGTCTTCCAAACACTGGTGTTGCACCTCAGCCTTTTTTCTTCTCACATTTGCGTTTTTAGGGCAACTTTTCTGCCAGCAAACAGCTGAGAGAAAAGAGGCTGCACCTAAAAATAACCGTGCTGCGCTGACGGCGGTGAGTCACCACAGCACCAAGAGACAACAGCCGTGGCAGGACGCAGCCACCCGCCCTTCAGCCTCGCACGTTCATGAGCCTGGGTCATGGTGCTGGGCGCTTCCTGCCCCATGAAAACTCCTCTTCCTGAAAACACAGATCTGCACGTACATCGATATTGATACTGAGGTAAAACACACTGCTTTCCCTCACCCCGATGGCTTCGATGTTGCAAACCATTACTGAGTGTACCCCTCCCACCCCCTGTGCACCCAGGTTGGCAGAAAAAAAGGCGATTTTTTCCCTAACACTGAGATGAAACAACCCCCATTTGCTGGAGCTCTCTTCTTCTTTGGGAGGTATTTCTGGAGGGAAAGGAGAGCTGCTGTTAATGATAATAATTAATCATTAGTGATAACAACCAAGGGAAGCACTGAAAAGGTCATCGAGTGACTCCTGTGTCTTAATTTGCAGGGAGGCTCCTTTTTCTTTGATTTCCCATGAATTCAGTTATTTTTTCACCCTGTCCCCTGCAGTGTGGGCAGTGATATCGGGCAGCCTGGGGTCTGACAGGGTTCTGGGTTTGACCACTGCGGTTCCCCCTCCATGGGGCGCAGAGGAAGGACATCCCAGCGGGGTTTCTCCTGCTCGCTGCCTCGAGGCTGCGTCCCGAAGAACCCGACCTCGGCCCGAGGCCACCCTGATAGGGGCCGTGCCAGCGGCAGCTGCAGCAGCCCCACAAGTGCTGCAAGGAGACCCTGTTGGAGAGGAAGCCTGCTCCATGGAGCCATCCCTAAGGATGCCTTACCTTTCAGGTAGGTTTTAGGGTGCCCATCATCCCTGCAACCAGTGGTGAGAGATTTTGGGCATGGCAGAGCCAGATATGCTGATTTTCCAACCCAAATCATGCTAATTTTAAGGCATGCTTGGCAGCCTGCTAGCTATGGCGGGGGTGGATGAGTGTCACCACCATTGCAGGGGGAGCATCCTTTGCCCACCCGCATCCCCGGAATGGGCTTTCCATGGCAGCACCAGCCACAGGACTGCAAGTAGTCATGGGGAGGGGGGCAGAAAAGGGGCCGGAGGAGGATTTTGGGGCCAGCTCACCAGAATGGGTGAGCTCCTGGGTTAGAAGTGGGGAGGCATTTGGGGATGGGGGGGGGGCTGAATGAACATGGTCCCCCCTCTCATGGGAGGCTGGGAACATTGTCACTGTTGCTGTATTAAATGAAAGGGCAGGCACAACCCTGCTTAGCTTCTTTCTGATGATGCAGGGAGAGCTGCTCCTGCCTCAGACAGAGAAAGGAGAAGAAAAAGAGCATTTGGGGTGCTCCCTGTGATGCCCCCCAACCTTTACCCCGATTTTCCCTTCCACCATGTGCCCGTGCAAAGCTGGAGCCAGGTGAACGTGTCCCAGGTACTTTGGGGAGCACGTGGGGAGCTGCAGCGTGGGCACCCCCATGCACTCTGCAAGCTGCAAAGCACCAGAGAGGAAAGAAGCCCCTCCTGGGGCTCGCAGAGCCTCAAATCTTTCATGAAAACCCCTCCGGCTACGGGCACGATGGGCTTTGCCCCACATCTCCCTGCTGGACTGGGCCCCACCGGGAAGTGCCTGGTTCCCTGCACTGGGAATACGTTGGAGCAGGCTCACTGCAGCAATTACTTCTGCACAGGAAGACGAATTAATACCCATTACCTAAATAACTCCCTGAATAATAATTAGTCAGGTATTCTTAGTCTTCAGTCATGAAAAGCTCTTTTGTAGAGGCATGTTTTAAATGCAGCCCCGTACATCAAATGTACCGACTCAAGATTCTGCTAACTCAGAAGAAGGAAAAAGCATCCCCTGGCCCCGGGCGGTGAGAGTCAGCACTGCTCCGTCCCGGCATGGCAGCTGGCAGCACCGGACTTGCAGGGGAAAAGCAGTGGTGTTGGGCTTTGTATTTCAGTTTTAGGGCCTTGGAGTCTCCCAGGAATATGCAAAAGGGCTGTTTGGGGGGGTTCAGGGGTGCTTTGCAAGCAGTGGCCCCATCCTTCCCACCAGGGCATGGCAGCAGGAGCAGAGGGACCCAACAAAGTGCTCTGTGACATGGCACCACGGGGAGTTCATCCTGCTGCATGGCGTGGTCCTTTGCCGCCTGGCTGAGCCCTCGCCCCATGGCTGGGAAGTGGTTCCAGGACAGGGCTGAAGGATGTCCCCCATGGATGACATGGTGACATGATACTAGTGACAGCAGCACCCATGGGTGCTCCCCCCGCCCCTCCGAGTCTGCCACACTCATCTTGTTCCACCCAGCCAGAGGCTTGGATCTTCCACGCACCCGCTGCCTAGGCAGCACCAACAGCCCTGCGCTCAGAACTCTTTACTCAGCGAGTCCCTGAATCTGGGAGCTGGGTTTCGAAGCTCAAGACTTGACCTGTTCTTATCCAGGACGAGTCTGGGGAGCGGGAGAGGTTACAGCTCTGAACATGGCTCCGCGCCGCAGCCCCAGGAGCAGCGCAGGGAGCCACCGGGCAGTGACACAGCTCAAGGTGCTTAGGACCATCCCCACGAGCCCTGCCCACCAGCCTGGGGATTTATAGAAACCTTTATTTACAGTTTATAAAAACCATAAATAAACCTGGATGAAAGGCTCTGCAGAAAGGTTCATAGCATTACTGGCCATGCCAGGTAGGGAGAGGCGAGCAGTCAGCAAATCCGTGCCCTGAGCGCAGATGCGGTGGTTTCTGATGGATGAGATAACAGCCGGCGCTTTTGCAGCCTCGGGGCCTCTCCCATGGGGGGAAAAGCGTCCAGTGGCACTGGGAGGGCACCTGAAAATGCCACCAGGATCAAGCCTGGGCTCACCGCCAGCAGTGCTTAAGGGGAAGCCAAGGGGAAAGCCGCCCTTGCTGCCAGGAGGTGACGCTTCCCCTCGGCTTGTTTCAGGGCCCCCCCTGCTGTCTTGCAAACCCTACAGGGGTCTGGGGACACTGTCAGAGGAGCCGCCCATTTTTTGGGGCAGTGGGAAACAGCCCTATAAAATGGGTGGAAAATGGCCCGAAAGAGCCCCCAGTTACCCCTGCTGAGCAGCCAGGAGCTAGCTGGGTCACCGTCCCACTGCTTCTCCCAATTAAAAGAATTAAAGAAAGGAAATTGGAAATATGTCGGGCTCCGCTGCACCTCGTCTGGAGCAATTAAAGCAAAAGTTTTAATGAGCAGCTGATTAAACACAAAGGCGGAGGGAAATTCTCCGCTCATTAGATGAAGAAAGCAGTGGTGCAGGACTGGGGCTTGGGGACAGCATGCTGGCGGGTTCAGCTGCCACTCCCCATGGCCCCAAAAAAGTGGGGATGGTGTGGGATAGCCATGCCATTTGATATAAATCCCCAAATTTGGGGGGTTTCTCCTGTAGGATTTGGCCAGAATGCAGAAGATGCTGGGAGGCAGCTGCTCAGGGCATCCATCACCCCTGGAGCTTCTCCTTATCGGGGCAGTTTTCAGGCTTAAACTTCCTTATCGGGGCACTTTTCAGGGTTTAACACTTGTAAGCCAATTGTAAAGGCTCCAATGGAGCCTGAAAGTCCCCCCCGGCCAAACCGGCTCTGGTATCTTTCCAGTGATCGAGGTTGGATTTTCATTTCATTTCTCACTCCCAGGGGCTGTAAATGCAGCGGGACCTTTACAGATACCTGAATTTCACTGAAGGGCTGCTGCAAATAGGGTGGCCAAGTCCGCCCCAAACTGCACGGATGCAAAATATTCCCCTTACTCTTAATCCCACATCCCCCAAACACTCCCTGTGCATGCGGAACTGGCTCTTTCCCCATTTTTAGGCATTGCTTCCCATGCAGTCCCATGCAATTTTTCCTTTTTTTCCCCAAAGCCAGACCCCACGGGAGCAGGACATGAGAGGAAGGTGGGGTTGAGCAGAGCGAAGCCCATGCTCCCCATGCTTCAGGGCAGGTTTTAGCAGCAAATGCTACGCATGGGAGTGGAGAGAAATAGGAAAATGTTGGAAAAGCCAGCGCTTCCCAGCATGTCCCAGCATGCCGGAAAACCCACCTGGGGCTGTGCTCTGGGGACAACCATGGTGGTGTGGCTGGGGGCTTCCCGGGGACGAGAGGGGGTGCTGAGCCATGGGGGATGCTCAGACCACCTGGGATCATTATGGAACCTCAGCCACGTGTTGTCAGCACTGTTGCCAGCTCCAAAAACAGCACCTTGTTGGGCGCCTGTCAGTTCTTCAGGCCTCTGGTTTTGGGGCTGGGGAGTCACCTGAGTGACTCGGAGGCAATTTTATGCTTTTTCATATTCTTTTCAGGTTAAATCTCGCTCAGGCAGCAGAAGGACTGGAGCTCACCCAGCGCCTGGGCTGGGGAGGAGCAGCCAAAAAACCCCACGGCGCAAACCTCTCCTGGGCCAACGCACGCCCCGGCACAGGCAGGGTAGGGAGGCAGGATGTGGCCCCGGCTCGCCTTCCCCATGGCCGCGCCGCCCAACGAGGCAGCCTGGGGTGGCAAGCCGCAGTGTAATTAACCAGCATGATAGAGCATGGAGGGGCCAGGTCGGCTCCAGCTCTGCAAGAGGGATTTTGGCTTTGCACCTGCCCCGGTGCCGGGGGAGACAGTTGGGTGCAGTGGGACAGCACCCCTGGTCAGGGACCCCGATGAGCAGCAGCAAGGTGGGAGGGGGCCCTGCTTTGTGGGCTGGGTGTCCTGCATCACGTTGGGGTGACCTGTGCCACCAGGACGGGCAGGGATGCTGCCTCCCAGAGATTTTGGAAGTCGAAGCAAGGTCATCTTCAGAGTGGGAGCTGGGCAGGAGGCGATGCTGGGGCTTGCGGCGTTCCCACGCAGGCACTTTGATCCCTCACTGAATTTTTAGCCTCCAAAATACCTGTGGCTTTTGAATTATACCCTGAGCCTACCGTTCCCTGCCTTTTTTCTTGCTTTTTCACCCGCTTGCCCAAGCTGCCTGTGGCCTGCTCTCTGAATTCCTCAGCTCCTTTGAGGTTGGCAGCCTTGATATTTTGGGGAAAGCGCCGTCGTGCCCACCGCCCACACCCACGGGCAGCTGCCAACCCCCCGCATTGCCTGGGGGCCTCCAAAACGACGGTCGGCATTTGGAGGGGGTGCCAAAGAAGCAAGCCAGTCCCTCGCGGCATGGGGAAGGCAGATGCTTTCCTGCATCACGCAGCAAGGTCAAACCCCGGCACTGCCCGCCCCAGGGGAGCGAACACAGCGCAGCTTTGCCCGCGCTGCGCTGCAGGGACCTGCCCTTGCTCCCCGCAGGCTCCAGTCCACCGGGCTCCCACGGAACACGTCGGCAGTCCCGTGCCCAGCGCTGGGCGTCAAATCACCCCAAGACTGCTGGCTCAGGCCAGGGCTTGTCGCCTCCTGTTGCAATAACGCGGGCTGATTGCCGTCTCCCGGCTGGGCTGGCTCCTGCCCTGCTCTGCTCTGGCAGGCAGGATCTGGCCGGCCACACACCCACTGAGCCCAGGGAAGCTCATGGCACCATCAGCATGTCTCCCATCATGCTGGGGAGGCAAAGTGTGTGCCCAGGCCATCCCATCCCATGGCACACAGTCCCCAGCCACCCCAGCACCTCCCTGGAGGTGTCACAGCATTGCCGCAAGCTGCCTGGTGCTGGCACCACCTGCGGTGTTTGGTGCCTGATTCCCTGAAGCCAGGCACATCCCTGAGTTAATCCCAAATCCCCCTCAAACCTCCTGGGCTGCGCAGCATGGGGTGGCCACCCCAGCCACAATGCAAACTGCCGATGTGCCAGGCTTCTACCAGAGCCACAGTGCCTTCTATCCCATTTGGGATGGACCTCTGCAGGGTTTTTTTGGGGAGAGTAAAACCCCCTTACTCTGCCAACAGCCAATATCTGCTGCACCTTTCTCAGCATCAGCAAAATGCTCTTCTGCCAACATGGCTGTGGCATGGACTCCCCTGTGCCACTGGGGCAGGAGGGGGGGCGATGCCTCGGTGGGGGCCACTTGGCACTGGGGGGGGGGATTCGAGGGTGATGTGCCACTGGGACTTGGCGCGGGGATTGGGGGCATGAGTTTCTTCCTCATACCAGGAGTTTCACAACAGTGGAGGGCAGCGGGGCCGTGCATGCAGCAGCCTGACGCTGGGCTGATTGGCACCGTCTTGCCTGGCACATGCTCAGCACGAGGCAGCTGCCTCCCCCCTGTGGCTCCCCATCCTCCGTTTTCCACCTCAAGGGACACTCCCGAGCAGGGGTTACCCTCCTGGCTTCTTCGTTTGGGTTGACTGTGGCCAGAGGCTGCAGGAAATGGAGGCAACAGACCCTGGATGATAGTTACAGCTCAAACAATTGATCTGTTCCGCTTTGAGAACTGATTGAAAATGAAGAAAATGAGAAATTTTATGTTTTCTTTTCTCACACTGCAGAGCTAAGCATGGGGAATGCTAGATGCCTCAGTTTCCCCACTCCAGAGGACTTGTCCCTGGCACTGCACCCAAGCGCTGCGGTGATCCATCACCAGGCAAATATGAGCCAGGAGGAGAGCCACAATGTCCCCATTGATGCTGTCATCGCCGATTTGTGTTTGCTCAGAGCCCAGTCCTCCCCTGGCCGGACCCCCGGCCTATTTTCAGTAGGGGAAATTCCCTGGAGGGTCCCCTGTGGACCTTTCCCACCTTTTCCAGGCCTCAGCTACAACCCAATGCCACCTCCTGCAGCTGAAAATGCCCACTGGGAGCCAGTGTGGGGCTGGGGCTCGTCCCCCCAGCAGGGCCACCCACTGTCCCCAACTCTTGGCACCTGACTTTATGAGGTTTGCACCTGAAGGGGCCCCAAAATGAGCCACACAGCCTATTTATATCCCTGGCTTTGGGTGCTAGCGCTGGGTGCCTGCCCGACTTCAAAGCAGCATTTTTTTAATCTCTCTATTTCTTTTCCAAAAGAAAAGAAAAGAAAAGAAAAGAAAAAAAAAAAAAAAAAAAAAAAAAAAAGCCCGTCTATATTTTGCCTTCAGGGGCAAAAGCCCGTGGGACCTGCAGGCCGGCACTTGCAGTGTTTGTGTTGTATTTGCAGCGTCAGGGTGTCCGGGCTGGGCTATACGTCTGTGTTTGCTTTGCGAGGCTGAGCTCCTGCCTACGTGCCCGCCCGGCGCTGCCTCGCTCGGCTGCGCCGCCAGCTTGGGGAGCGCGGTTACGGGCTTGGTCCCCGCGCTGGCATGCTGCTTGCTGAGCGGCGTGAGGGTGAGCGAAGCAGTACAAAGGAGGAATCATCACCCTCAAACACCGGCTCCTACAATGCTGGGGGGACCAAAACCCCCAAAACAGGTGCTGGGGCTGTAGAAGTAGAAAATCCCAGCAGCTGGAAATAAGCCCCAGCCACTGTGCGTGAAGCCCCTGAGATGGAAATCGCTCGTCCTGCCGGCCTCGAGCGTAGGCATTGGGCCGTGGGGTCACGCAGCAGCATGGAGTTGCTTTGGCATGTCCCCATTAGGCCAGAGCCATTCATTGCTAGCTGCTGGCAATTCCATCTAAGAGCAAAAATGAAGCGAGCAGCTCTGGCTTTATGTGATTTTTCACTAGGGGCTCCTGGTTGGTCCCAAACCACCCCAGAAGTGGGCAGATAACAGGGCTGGAGGGCTGCAGGTGGGGCTCGGTACCTGTGCTGACAGCTTGAAAATGGGGGAATTTGGGAAAGAAGCAGCAAGGCGTGGAAGCCTCCTCCCAACAGGTCTGCACGGGTTGCCTGTGCCGGCTGTGCCGCTTCCCACGGCCGCGCTCCCCATCCCGGCTCCGGCCCCTCCAGGGGCGCCTATTTTCACAGCCCCCTGCAGCGAAAGCTTTTCTCTCTCTTCCCTTCCCCTGCCCAAGACTTCCTCCGCCTTGCCCCAGCTTCCTGGCCCGCCTGTTTATTCGCTTCCCGCTCCCAAACCCTGGATTTCTTTGTTCGGCCCGTGGTAATTTTCCACCGCCGCTGTGTCCAGCTCCCCCAGCGTGGTGCATCACCGTGGCCCCGATGTAGCCTCAGCCCCGAGGCAGCTGCATTGTAGAAATGGTATCCCACTCTTCCCCACTGAAATAATCAAGTTCACAAGTAATACCCAATGGTTGCTCCTTTTGCCATCTTTTTCCAGCCTGAACTGGTTTTCAAAGAGCATCCAGCCTTGGGCTGCCAATGGGTGCTTCGTCCTCGTTGCACGGGAAAGTAAATCTGGGAGGACAAATCCCAGGGTTTTATAAAATTGGTTTTGCACAAAGGGTGATGGCACTTCCATGCCCCATTTCAGCACGGTTTTGGCTCTGCTGGCATGGCTGGGGTTTTGCACTCTGTTTTTTGCACTGTCTCGTGTTTTGCACTGTCTGCCCCAAAAGGACCAGACTTGAGCCAGAGAAGAGCTGGGGGAAGCTTGTACTTGAAACCACAGCGGCACTGGAGTTTTGCTATGTCATTCCATACATCAGGTGAAAGCAAGGAGCAACTTCCACAGGAATCCAGGGCTTTTCTAAATGAAAATTTTTCCTTTTTTTCTCCCTGAAACAGCCTTGACTTTCTAAGGACAGGCTTCAAATCCACTAGGAACTGGGCAAAACCTGCTGGGGCGGAAAACAGAGCACCTCTGCCCAGGATCCAGTTAAAAGGATCTGCCTGAAATAAGTTTTCTGAACATTTCGAAAACCTGTAGTTCTGCATCCACCAGGAATGAATTCATTCTGGGTCTGATGTGCTGGGGAACATCTGTAAGGGTTTCATCTGTGGCCAGGCCACAGGTACTGGTGCTTGGGTGGTATTTCCCCTGGCATGGTGCTGCCGCAGCTGCTGCCGAGCAGATTTGGGTCTCAGCTACTGGAATTTGTTTTCCAGCCTTTGTTCTCCTGGCGGCGTTTTGTGCCCATTGCATCCTGAGTGAGTCCACAGAGCGGATCTGGCTGCCAAAGTGCCTGGTTGGAAAAATCGGTCATAAAAATCATCTGAACCCAGGGATGAGCCTAGGGTTCTGCCACACCGATGGGGAGAGTTCAGCAGAGCCCAGTCACAGGGGCCGCTGGCTGCTGTCACAGAGCAGTTCCCAAAGGAAAACCCTGAGGAAGCTGCTCTGGGCCAGGCCGTGCCAGCGGGAGCTGCTCTGACTTGCTGTTCAGCCAGCAGGGAGAGGCTTCCAGGAGAGATTTATGGTGACTGTGAGAGGCACAGTGGGCACACAGGGAGGTGGCCATGTTTGGAAGATGCCTTCTGCTGAAAGTGTCTGGATGGGGTTTTAAGGGCCTCTTTTTACACAAGAAAGGTACAAAAATGTATAGAGGCAGGTGTGGTGGATCTGAAGAAAGCATGCAAATACTCAAGGAACCCAAGCACACACATCTGGCAAAATATCCTATAGTCTCCCAAGAGACCAGCACAGCTCCAGATTAATATTTAAAACCCTTCCTTTTTAACCTTTTTACTAAGGGGACACAGAGCTAAAAGTCCTGGTGAAAGGGGAGGGTGGCTGGAGAGAGGGAAAACCTCCTCCCCTTGCTTCACCTGTCCATCAACTTCTCAAAGCCCCATGCATGGGAGCTTACCAGCAGTGCTATGGCCAGGACGAAACAACCCCAAACCCTCTGGAAATCTGGGGAACTGAGGCCTGTGGCTGCCAGGGATGGATTAATAATTGAGATTTGGCCACAAGACACCTGCCTGCCCCTCCAGATCCTGGGCAGCAGCCAGGAAAATCCATGGGTGAAGTTCGGTGGGCACCAGGGAGGAAATAGGGTGTAAAATTGGGGTAAGAGGTTCTTCCTGCACCAGTCATTGCTTTGTACTGTGGGGACGAGGTGAACAGGGTGATTCGGGCAGGAACTTCCTTCCACTCAACTCAAAGGTTGCATTAAGTCACCATGGCGTGGTTCAGCAGAAGCTGGCACCAGTATAACCAGCACCGTATTACCCATCCCAGTGCCTCGGACGAGGCAGCAGCGCCGTTTACTGCTTCTCCCGTTGGGTTCAGTTTCTTCTGCCTCTTCCTTTTTTTTTTTTTTTTTTTTTTTTTTTTTTTTTTTCCAGGAGCCAGACCCACGTCAGGGAGAAAATATTTGGCCGCTGTGCCTGGCAGCCAGCTGTGTTTGCTTAGCAAGGGTTGGGCTGCTGGGCGCAGGTATGGGTGCCACGGCAGAGGAGATCCTCCAGGGGCCATTGACACCACTCACGATCTTGGTCATGGCTCCCAATGGCTCTGAATGCGAAAATCTGAAGGGAAGGGGAGAAAAAAAAAAAAAAAAAAAAAAAAAAAAAAAAAAAAAAAGCCATGGGATCCAAATGAGAAGGGGGACGGTGCCACATCCTCACTCTGCAGAGTGTCCCCTCACAGTGAGTGTCACAGCAGAGCCCATACGTCTGCAGAGCCCTTGTGGCACCAACCATGGGCCCTCAGAGCATCATCTGCAGCTCACTGGGTGGCTTCAGAGGGCATGCTGAGGCTAAGCCAGAAAGCAGGGATGGGCCCAGCTGTGGGTTTGGGCATTTTAGGGAGCCCCCCCTTCACCTCTTGCCTGCGAGTGGGGCCCGAAGGAGGAAGCAATAAACCAGCATCGTCCTCGCTGCCCCAGGCAGGAGAGGCAGCATCCTCCTGCTTCTAACACCGAGGGCTCGCACGGCTGAGCTCATTGGGAAAGGCTTCTTCCAACGAGCTTTAATCCGAGCAGGATTTCGTCTCGCTGCAGGCATTAACATTTTTCGGATATTATTCTCCACCGTCACCTGACTCAGGGAGACGTTCCAAGGCGTTTTTGATGCCTGCATGTTTTTTTTCCTCTTCCCGGAATAGTACAGGGCTCGATAACAAAATAAAACACACAAAAGGGGCATTCGCAGGGTCAGGAAAATTCCAGGTCTCCAGAAAGGTGGGAGAAACACTGAGTCGCACCGCCCACCGCGTGTTTGTTTAACTCAGGAAACGATGGTCGAGAAAGTACCGGTGCCATTGAAGCCGGGATGTGCATTGTGCCGATTTGGTTCGTTGCTCCGGTTCCCCGCTAAGGGCACTGGGGGGGGAACAAAGCAGCCAGTGCACCCCACCGGGCTGCTCCGGCTTGGCCACATCGGCATCAAGCGGCTAAACTGCCTGGAAAATGCCGAACTGGAGCCCGGCAGCGCGAGGAGGAGGAGGTGGCAGTGGGGATGCTCTTTGTCCGCTCCAGCATGCAGTCATTTCCCTGCACCAACCTTCCCAGAAGCCATGGGAGCTAACAGTGTGGTTCACAATAAAATACGATCATTTTACACATTTTCAGCTGTTTTGCTAGGAATACAGCTTTAGCGGGGCATTTTCTGAGTGCCAAGTCACAGTATTTCCCTGGATCCCTAGGGGAACGTCAGAGCAGGCTGCTGTTCGTCCTCCAGCACTGCACAGAGCATGGCGCTTTTTGGCTCTCGGCAATAGTTTTGGCCTCCTTGAAATACATTTGACCCAAGCACAACTTTAAATGTTAATTTAAAGGCATCACTTTCTCAAGGTGGGGTTTGTCAGAGACACTCCTCGCTCCTGGCAGAGGAAATGTGTGTGAGGGGCAATATTGGTTCAGAAACAGGGAAAAACGCTTTCGAAGTCTTAACTTTAGATTTGGATGCAGCAGCTTTCCTCCAAGGAGGCTAGACAAACCTAATTATGGCATGTATTTAAAACCTCACGCTTAATTACTATTATTGCAAAGAGTGTGCGGATCCCTCAGCAGTAAAAGAAAGAAACCAAAGGTGACAGACGTAGCTTGAGCAGCTTTCTGAGCTAACCCATGAGGAACGCTGGAGGAAACACGTGGGAAATAAACAATATTTATGAAGCAGGATCCAAAAACATGTCCAAAAGATCATTATGGCCACAAAAAGCAGAGCTCTGGGGCACAAGCTCCTGCACTGCCCCAGGTGGGGGTGCTGGGGCAAGGGGGCAGGGGGGATGCTGCAGCCAGGACCTGATCCTGCCCACACTAGGACTGGAGCACAGGGGGAGCACAGTGGCACATGAAGAGCTCCTGCGCTGCAAGCGCGGGCTATCTTTAGGCCAAATATCTTTAAGCTGGTGCTATCTAGCCCTGTGCTGCAAAAATAACCCTCTCCAGGGGCCCCATGCTGCAAAACCTGCTCATGCCGGGGGCCCTGCAGTGCAGAAATTCCCGTCTCCAGGGACCCAGCGCTATGAGAATGCCTCTCCCTGGGGGCCCTGTGCTGCAAAAGCATCCCTCTCTCCAGGGGCTCAGCACTAAAAAAAGTTGCCTGAGCTCCCTTAGGGCCCCCACTGCAAAAATGCGTCTGCTGGGGGACTTCACGCTGCAAAAGTCTTCAGTGAGACCCCAGCTGCTTGTGCAAGGCAGAGGTGGGCATAGGGAAGCCCTGTGAGGGCGGGGGGGGGGGGACTGGCCCTGGCAATTTTCTGCACCAGAGGGAGATTTTCAGCTCTCTCCCCAGCATGAAATCTTCCTTTTTTTTTTTTTTTTTTTTTTTTTCTGAAATACCAGCCTGGGGATCAAGTTCTTAGCAGATTAGCTCAGGAGAAATCACACGGGGATAAAAATATGGGTAATGCCCATTTTGCTGGTTTTCGCACCGGGGCAGAGTTATAGTGGCAAGGATGAGAGGACAGGCTCAAGCCCCCATCCCCACACCATCGGGCGAGCAACATGGTGTTGCTTCCCCATCTCCCTGCTCTCCAGGAAGGGACTGGGGAGGGATCCGAGCTGCCATGGGCGTTATGGGGCATATCACAGCATGTGGAGCACCGTGGGATGGGAGCCCTCCCGCAACATCCAGTGTGCACTGCAAGAGATGAGGCTTTAGCAAATCTCAGATCCTTTTTGCAAACCTTTCCTTAAACCAAGGCCCCTTTTCTGACAGCTGGGGTCCTTTATTGCAGACCTGGGGCCCCATTCTGCACACCTGAGGCTCCTTTTTGCAAGCCTGGGAACAGCTTTTGGTAACTTGGGGACCCTTTTTGCAAACTAGGGCTCCTTTTCTTAAACCCAGAGTCCCTTTGCTTAAAGCTGGGGGCCCTTTTTGCAGTCCTGGGGGCCCCATTCTGCATACCCGAGACTCCTTTTTGTGAACCTGTCACTGGATTTTGGTAACCCAGGGCTCCTTTGCACAAACCCAGACCCCCTTTTGGCTCACCCGAAGTTCCTTTTTGCAAAGCTGAGGCCCATCTTACAGTCTCTCAGCATTTGGGGAGCAAAGCCCAGGGGATTTTAGTCTTTTCAGAGGTTTCCTGCTTTTCTTTCAGCTCTCGGGAACCCCTTTGAGCCACTGTTAGTGCTGGGCAGCTCTTCCCCTTTGGCCAAGAATCTCTTTGCAAAGCACTTCTGCTTCCTCTGTGAAAAGCAGGAGGGCTGCAAAGTTTATTGCCTGCAAGTCCTGCACTCAGCAGGACGTCTCAGCGGCTTTAGCATGAAATATATTCGGTGTGAGGGCTGCATCCAACCCCAGAGGGATGTCTGCAGCTCCCTTGCCTTCCTGGGCTGCAAAGAATGAGTTTGTGGCCCCGTTTTCAAGTGGAACCCAGCACTTGTTGTTGCCTACAGGGGGTTCAGAGGTGTCCTCACCCCACAGAACCCTCACGGCTGGTGCCCTAAGTGGCTTTTGGCACCCCAAAAAAATCCCGTAGCCCTAAATGCACTTTGATTTATGTGGCCAAGTTTAAAAAAAATAAATCTCTTTGCTGGCTTAACACCATCCATTGGTATTTCCAGGGGTGGTTTGGAGGGCACGAACACTTTCCAGACATTTCCAGGAAGGGGAAAATCTTGTTTCACCCTTAAAACCCACAAAACAGAGCCTGAAAGCTGCAGTAGGGTCTTTGAGGGCAGCTTTACACAGCACAACTGTGATAAAGCCAGGCCAGGGATTTAGGGGCACGTGCCCCCACGCTGGGCACGCTGCCGGCCCAGGGATGTCAGCAGGAAATATTTCAGAGCATCTGTAGTTTGATTTCCCCCTTTAATGAACAGGGAGCCTATTCTTTGCAGGGAGCTGGCAGGGATTAAGCTGGAGGCAGCTCAGCTCCAGGCTCAGCGCTCGCTGCCGAAGCCTGGCCCTCCACAGGGCAGGGGATACGAAGACAACATCTCTGTTGGTACGGGGCACCTGCTGATGCCCCAAAATCAACCATGATGGCTGGGAGACTTACAAGCAGGGAAAAAAAACATGCTTTGAACTTTTTTCCATTTCTGAGCTAGCTGCTTGGCTGAAAAGAGCTGAAAAACCCACAGTGGGTGACAAAAACGTTGAGTATTTTCTTCGCTCCAAGACTGCTCAGAGGAGTTATACTTTGCTGGGTCCACAGCCAGATGCTCATCTTTGACATAGGGATTTAGCCAAAAATTATCCACATTGATCACTGTTTATCATTGCTGGCATCCTGATACGTTTGCTCTGCCCAAAGGAAGGATCATCCCCTATTTTTTCCCTGTCTGCTCCATTTGACTCCCATCCTTCCCTACATGTTGGGGCTCTGTTTCCAACCCCTGCTCCTCACCACGGGCTGCAAAAATCACAAACACAGCTTAAATCACCTCAGAGTTCACTTGGGTTTTGGGGTGTACCAAATGTGTTAGGCACCTTTGGGGGGTTTTGAGGCTGGGCTTTGCTATTTTTACGCTTCTTTCCCACACTGCAAATTCAACGTATGGAATTTGTGTCTGTTCAAGCGAGGGTCGGCTGGAATGGATGTAGTGGATTTTTTTTTTTTTTTTTTATGTTAGAGACTGCACATTTCTCCTGCTGGTGCAAAGGGCTGGAAAATGCAAAGCGACAGCTCCGCCGGCCAAGCACCCCGGCAGCCTGTGCCCTGGCCTCCTTCTGACCTGTTGAGCTGAAATAATTTGCAGGGCTTTTGTCAGACGGCTGAAGTTACCCGGTTTGTTGTGGTCTTATTGCTACTGAGATATAAAATGCAAAGGAAAGGCGAAGAGAGCTGAAACCAGAGGCGAAACGATGCATTTGGGCTTTTCATATCTCTAGGGCTTGCGTTATAGAGGTGTGGCCTTGTGCAGCCTAGGTTGTGTGCTGCAGCATGTTGGAAATGAGCTGCATTTAGGGCAAATTTGGATTTTCAGTCAGGTTTGGCCCCATCTTTGGCACAGCCCTGTGTCACTTGGGCTCTGCTTACCCCAGTCTCCTCTCTGCCAGCCTGCCCCACGTGCTTGGGTCTGAGCACCTCTATGCCCCTGCACCAGTCCCTCTCTGCTTCCTCTGGACCAGGGGACCCCAAACTGGCCACATGGAAAGGCTTTGGTGGCACCACACCAAGGAACAAACACCTCCCCTTGACTGGCTGTGCTCCTGACACCAAGCAGCATTGGCAATACCATCTTGCTCCCTAAGAAGAGAGCCATCACCATGGCCAGAGGAGGAAGCACAGAGCCTGGCTGCAGTTTCAGCCTCTCCTGCCCCCTGCTCCTTTCCCCCGGAGCAGTGAGGCTTGCTCAGCCCCACCACATTTGCATTTGTGCTGGGAGAGTGCAGGAACCCCAGGATGCTTCAAAAGGAAGCAAAATTGCCATTTCAAAGGGAAGGAAGAGGAAGAAACCAAGTGGTGCACAAACAATCACCATCAGGGAGAGCAAAGCAGGAGGATGTGAGCCCTATGGAAGTGGTGGTGGGAATGGGGCTGCTCTCCTCAGACCAGTCGTGCCTGGGACTGTGCCCCTGACCCACCGCGTTCCCAAAGCTCCTGGTGCTGGACATCAGAGCCTGGAAAGCAGGAGCTGGTGTTTGCCATCACAGTCGTTTTGGGAGGGCCAAGCTGCATGCAAAGCCAGCGGGAGCTTTGCATTGGGAGCACCACAGCTTTGCATGCCCCTGGGTCCTGCATCCAGGAGGCGCTGGGCAGCACCACGGAGCCCTTTGACCCAAGCGATTTTAATATCAGCAGGAAATCAAAGTCAGGGCAGAAAGACAGCTGGACATGGCTCAGCACCGGCCAAAGCGAGGAAGCAGAGGGTGGGGGCTCCTGTAACCAGATTATGGCCTTGCCCTTAATGCCATGGAACGGCAGCGCTAAGCCGCGGGGACGGCAGCAGGTTGGCCATGGCAGAGATGGACAGGGAGCTGCCAGGGAAATACCACGGCCCCCCAGTGTACTAACGCAGCCACAGCCAGGGGGGCACGAGCACACAGGCAGCAGCGTGGCAGGGACCTCAGGAGGGCTCCAAGCCATCGGCTGGGGATGGAGGGGGCGGCACAGCCTGTGCTGGGGTCTGCAGTGCCCCCAGCCACGTCCTCGCTCCCTCCCATGCTGGGGGACATTAGGGGAACATTGGAACATCATGGGCACCACGAAAGCTGGTACCTTGTAGGGCATGGCTCACGCCTTTGGCTGCGTTGCCTTGAGATCGGATGAATATAGGTGTCTGCAGTGGGGGGTGAAGCAGCCGTGTGGAACACCTTGGTTGTTTTGCCCTAAAATTGCATTACATGCCTCCCAAACAATAGAAAATCCAGCTGTGGGATGTGGTCATCTGCTTGCAGGCATGGGATGCCCTGAAAACGCAAAACCTGCTCCTGCGAGCTCTTGCTGCAAAGATGCAAACTGCACAGAGACACTCTAAAATTATTTTTAAAAATGAGAAAATAAAGTAGACTTATTTCCTCTCCTCAGGAAAAGAGGAGTGGGCTTAGACAGGGGGACTTTTTCACACTGCCCAACACTTTTTCACCCATTTCTTCTGTGCTGGAATGGAAAAAAAAAAACAAAACAAAACAAAACAAAAAAAAAAAAACCACCATAGTGGATATTTTTTTTTTAGTTTTTTAGGTTTCTTTGCACAAACCTCCACCATAGTGGAGGTTTGTGCAAAGGAGCATAGTTTTCTCCCAGTGGAAAAGGAAAAGAAGGAAGAGGTCAGAGCAGTTCCAGGACACAAGTCATTCAGTGAAACAAAGTGAGTTTTTCCACTTTGGCTTTATCACCTCACCTGTTGACAAATATTTGAGCAAAGTGGCCACTTTTTTGTTTTTCCCAGGGCTTTGCCCAGCTGGAAATGTTACTTGAGGAAGGACAGGCCTGACGCCCTCTCACCACCCTGATCTCCCAAAGTGTGCTGGAGCCTGAATGCACACATATGGCAGAGCAGAGCTGCATTTCCAGCTAATTATGTCCTCACCGTGCTGATACCGGTGTTAACGACCAGCCATGGCTGACCTAAGCCCAGCTTACGTCCCAAATCCACTGTTTACCTTCTGTAATTGGAGATAAGAGGCTGAATCCGGATCCGCTCCTGCCAGCCCAGGTGATGCCGAGCCTGGCCCGCTGCCACGTTAAATAACCCACAACGATCTCCCGCACTTGTTTTCCTTTCCGGCTGGCCCAAACTCCTTCTGAGGGAGCCAGCGGCCAGAGGGGCTGCAGGGACCTGGGAATGGCTGCGGGGAGCAGATCCCAGTGGTGGAATTTTGGTGCCTTCGCTGGAGCCAGGCTCTTGGTGCGCAAACATTTTGGATGCTATGGTGCCCAGAGAAAATATTTATTATTTAGATGCATCGGGTTTTACATAGGCAAAAGTGTGGTAGGGGCTGGAGTGATATTTCCAGCCCAGGCAGGGAGCTGGCCCTGTCTCTTCCAACTTAGACAATTCTGTTATTTGTCTCTGCTCCAGCAATTGCTGGCTTAGAGATGTGGGTGATTTTTCCAGCAAAACACCAACTGCAAGCCCCAGGAGCTGCCCAGGAGATGGGCAAGGAGCTGCAGAGCTGCCAACCCCACACAGCCACATCCTGCACACCTCCAGCACTCAGACACATGCAGCCTTGGGGACCAAGCACTTAGCTGCTTTTATGATGCCTTAAATGACCAAAATGTAGATTTGGTGGCAAACCTGGCTCCTGCAGCCCCAGGAGAGGTGGGGTGGAGGAACAGCGACCCAGGAGCTCGGCTCTGCTGCCCTGGGTTTGCTGGGATTGGGGTATGCAGTGTGTAATGCGGGACAGGGGGCTCAGGGAGAATCAATTTGCTGTTTTCTGCATGCACAGAGGCTTTTTAGGGACAGTGGCCACCTATCTGCAGGAAAAGCCACAGCTGCAATTGCTCCAGCTGGCACTAGGTGTTCTTAGTTTTCAATCTAGCTTACTGTTTCCAGCCTTACCTTTTTCCCCTTGGCTTGCAGTGGACAAAAAAACAGCACCTCCCATGCCTGGGGTTCATCTTCGGGCCATTTCCCAGCCCAAAATAGGGGTGTTTGGGGCCAAAATCCCATGGGCACTGCCAGGCACGTGTCACCCTCCTGGCTACCTGTGTGCCTCACCATGTGCAGGCGCTGCGGGAAGCAAGCAGCCGAGCGCTGAAGCAGGCTTGTCCCTGTAGTGTAAATAAATTGAGGGCTATCTTGCTGCAGGGGGTCTATTTTTCCTGTGTTGCCTCCTACTCCTTTGCTTGATTTGGCTGGTGTTTCTGGCTGGGGTAGCAAACCTGGATGGCTGCACTGGTCTCTACTGGCGATAACATCTCTGCTTTTTGAGTTTTAAGGGAAAAAAAAAAAAAAAAAAACTCTTTTCTCGAGGGGTGGGCTCCCCAGGAGGCTTAGAGAAGGGCAGAATCCATGCGAGAGGCTCCCAGGCGCCTGCCCCCAGCTGGCTGTACCAATGTGAGCAGCTGCAGGGCTGGATATATATATGGAGATATATATATATACATATAAAATTATTTCAGAGGATGGTTTTCTTCCACTGTGCAAAGGTGAATCAGGGACTCTCATAGCTAAAAACATCATCGGGTCCTACTGGAAACAGGGAAAAGCTTGAAACCCATGTGAGACCCCAGTGGTAGAGCAGTGTCATCAAACGAGAAGAGCCAGAACTATATAATGCAGATAGATAAAGGATTAAAGGATTTATTTTATGTTGTTTGCTTTACTTTGTCCTCAATCTGAGCAAAACAATGGGAAACGGAGATGTAGCACCAAGAGCAGGCTGTGCTGGTGGTGGCCAATGCGATACAGTAATGAAAGGGGTGGAAAAGCTGGAAACTGGGGCCAGGGATAAGCCAGTAAGTTCAGGAAAGCCCTAGAGTAAAGTGAAAAAGCAAGGCAACAGTGAGCACGCATGGCATTAACTACAGGTACATTTTCTTCCTGGTATCACCACAGCTGCAGTTTCGCCCCAAGATGGGGAAAGAATCTCGCAAAGCCCACGGTGCCCATCTGGGCAAATCCCTGCCAACACACTCACTTGTGTTTGCCGGTGACTCATTGCTCATTGAACTCCATCCTGGACGTTCATAACCTTTGCTAAGCCATGTTTACTCAGCATTTGTGGAGAAGCACTAAACCCCCTGCCAGGAGCAAGATGGTGGAAGACAAATGCAATATTGGGATGAAGCACCCCCTGCCCTATGCACCCAGATTTGTTGGTACCCTTTATTTTTGTGGGGTTGTGAAGGGTGAATAAATTTTAGAGCAGGACCAAGGTTGTCGCATAACTACATTACAGATGGTTGCAGCAGCATCCTTCTAGGGATGACTGGGAGAAAAAGTGGAGCTGGTGGTTAATTTTCCAATAAAATATAGGTTCAGGGAATAAAAGAGGAAAATAAAAATAAAAATAAAAATAAAAATAAAATAAAAATAAAAATAAAAATAAAAATAAAAATAAAAATAAAAATAAAAATAAAAATAAAAATAAAAATAAAAATAAAAATAAAAATAAAAATAAAAAGGGAGAAAATCTATAGGAAATGCGTGCAAAGTACCTGAAGTTGGGCTGGACCAATGGTGAATGACTGCCCTGGCCCCAGTGTATCTCTTGCACTGACTTGGAGAAGATGATATAGAAGCTGGGAGCCACCTCGCCAGCTCCAGAGCCCCCAGAAGATCAGTATAATAAATAATCCAGGGATTGGGGGTGTTTTCTAGCCTAGGAAGTTTTGCTATTTTGTCTTTATCCCATAAATCTGGGGAAAGCCATCGCTGTCAGTACAAGCTGCAGTTAGTTTATGGTCCAGCTGGTGCATACAGCAATCAGTCAATCGGTCATTAGAAAACAAACTGACCATGTATTAACCCTCTTGAAATGTGGAGAAGTAGAGCTTTGGTCTCAGTGCCGAATTACAGCTGTTTCAGAGCACTCTGACCCAAATCTGGCAGCCAGCCAGGCTAACGGAGAGCCCATTTGTGTGCTCATTCCTCATCAAGCACGGGCCACGGCGGGACCTCACTGAGTTTTGCACTGGACTAAAGGCCTGGCATGAAGCAATTTTTTTTCAATCAGCAGGGACCGCCTTCTTCTAGCTGTAATGCACACACACAAAAGCAGTTGAAAGCAGCATTAAATCCCTTCCAAAATAGTAAAAGAGTGAATGTTTTCCTCGATTTATAGTGGATTTACCCTCACTGGCATGTTTAGATTTCCCAGCAGAAATGCAAGTGCTTTCCAACATAACCTGGATTTGAAGGGTCATGGTTTTCCCTGGAGGTAGAAATTGGCATGGGGTAGTCTCTGCCCTGCTCCAATGCCCAGCATGCAGGAAGGTGCCTCGGCTCACAGCCTGGCAAGCAGAGAAGACAGATGGACAGATATTAAGCTGCCCAATATTGGGCGTAAATGAGAGCTGGGATATGGCAAGGGTGGGGGAACAGCTGGAGAAGTGAGATCGGTCCCAGGTGAGAGGAGCAATCCATGATAAGCCCACTGCACATTGCTGTGGGTCAGCCCTGGTAGAGAGCTCAGCACCACCCAGCTGCTCGCTCCTGGCTGTGAGCAAGAGGAAAAGAAGGGAAACAGCAAGAAAACTGCAGTTTGGGACAAACTTGTCAGAAGTGAAGGGAAAGGGGAAGAAAGGGATGGGGGAGGGGAGTCCTTGAGCAAAAGCATCCCACAAACAGGTTTCCCTCTTCC
Organism: Aythya marila; assembly: GCF_965140915.1. Lineage (NCBI taxonomy): Eukaryota > Metazoa > Chordata > Aves > Anseriformes > Anatidae > Aythya > Aythya marila. The sequence goes on along the minus strand of NC_139062.1, from coordinate 7,992,291 downwards.
TGAGGGAGGAACAACCCTTACTGTCCCAAACCCATTCCCTAGTTTCACTGCAGGAACTTTATCTCCTACAATACATATGGGTTTTGTTTGGGCAGGGCCAGGTTGGTTATCTGATCTTCTGCTATTAGCCAGCCAAGTGGCTTCAGCATATTTGCATCTCACTGCTTATATGACCCAGCACCCAGCACCTTCAGGATAGTTTTTAACAGCCGATGGTATCATTCGGTCTTTCCGGAGGCTAGTGCGTGATAGGGAACACGGTGCACCCTATCAGTGCTGGGCTCCAGGTGCTTACGAGATTGTTTCAGAAATGGGTCTTGTTGTCTGGTTCAGTTCTTTCTTGGTGTGCTGTGTTGCCCCCCAAACATGCTTTTTGAGGCATAGGATTGTGTTTCAGGTGGTGGTATCATGTTTCCAACCACCCAGTTGTTACTTCCACCACGGTAAGCACTTGGCAGGTTCACTTGGCAGGTGATATAATGAGTCTACCAGGCCTCTCATGTGGATATCACAGCCACCATCCTTTCTACCAAAGAGGCTCTACGCCCTTGATTTCAGCATGTTTCACACTCATGCATAACCTGTGCAATGGGTTCAGTGGTCAGGTCCAACCCTCAGTCTCAAGCCTATCGGTACATTTCATCTCTCCCCAAATGTCCCAATATTTCATGGGCCCAACGAGCAATGACCATCTCAATCTTATGTTCCCAGACCAGCTCTATCTGAAACACTTCAGTTTTTCCAGCCTCATCTATTTGCTCATTATCTTGGTGCTCTTTGGTGGCACATCTCTAAGGCACGTCAGCATCTACATGGTGGATTTTTACAGCGAGGTTCTCCATACAGACAGCAACGTCCTGCCAGAATCACAGAATCATTTAGGTTGGAAAAGACCTTTGAGATCATCCAACCATCCACCTAACATTGCAAGACCAGCATTAAACCACATCTCTAAGCACAACTCTTAAAGGCTCCAAGGATAGCGACTCCACCACCTGCCTGGGCAGCCCATTCCAATGCCTAACCACGTTTTCTATGAAGAAATTCTTCCTGATATACAATCTAAATCACCCCTGGCATGACTTGAGGCTATTGCCTCGTGTCCTGTCACTTGTCACCTGAGAAAAGAGGCCGAGTAATGCAGCAGCCCCAATGGCTTTGGCTCTGCACTGCCAGCTGGATCACTTCCATTGCTGCAGCCACCCCTATAGGGCATTTGCCACCATCCAGGAGCCAGTACAGAGATAAAGTACTGGTCACTTTTCTCGTTCCACAGCTTCTAGGGCCAGTTGGATGGCTTTCACCTCTGCAAATTGACTCAATTTACCTTCTCCTTCGGCAGTTTCTGCAACTCATGTGACTCTACACAGCAGCTTTGCAGTGCTTTCTCACAATCTGACAGTAACAGGGCATATTGCTTCTTGTTTTCTGGCAATTTAGTAGATAGTGGGGCCTCTTTGGCATGGGGCACTTCCTCAGGCAATGCTGAGGTCTCTGCCTTCCACAAACACTCCCAGGAACACAGGGTGGCTGGGGCTCCCCATCTGGGCCCATGGTGCGATCAGTGCTCCCCCCTTACACCACATATCACGATGAGTAGAAGGGATCCTCTCTTTGAACAACGAGCCCTTCACAGGCAGTCACAGAGCTCTGCTTCTGTACCAGCCACTTCTGCAGCTGCTCAACCCCCCTCAGACACCACTGGCACCTCCTTTCCAGCTGGGGTGTAGCTCCTCAGCACCCCCAGCTCCAAACCCTTAAGGTCAATCTCAGGTCTATTTCTTTCTGCCGGAGGCTCCAGGTGGGGCCGTGCTCCCCAGCTGCAATGTAAAGCGTGTTTTTTACATCTTGTCCTGCCCAGTGTGCCCTGAGGGCTGCCACACAAACAGTGTTCCCTTTGGCCTCTTCAAAGACTTGTTGCTGCTCAGGGCACCACTTAAAAATTTCTTCTTTCAGGTGACCTGATAGGGAGGACTTACAAGTTGACTGTGACCTGGAAAAGGCATCCTCCAGAACCCCACAATGCCTAGGAAGGTTTGGGTTTCCTTTTTGTTCACTGGTGGGGACACGGCTGTTATTTTATTAATCACATCTGTTGGGATGTGACAACTCCCATCTTGTTTGTCCTCTGCCTCCACCTGGCTGGAGGCAGGGCCCCCTCCTCCTGATCAGCACATCCATTACCCAGCTCTTACAACTGCAGACCAGAAATCTTTTGCCTGAGGCAGGCGAAATCTTCCTGCCTGTCCCGCAGCTCGGACATTGTTTAGCCTTATGAACAATTGCCCAAATGAGGCTCACAATGCACACCAGTACAAACAGTCTGAAGGCATCTGTGGCACTGAGAGGCTGTTAAAGGCTGTAAAGCCCCAACTCAGAGGAGAGGCAGGGCTGGGTGGGCAGCAGGGTAGGCTGGCGACAGGTCCAACAAGTAGGCCCCAAGGGAGGCAGCCAGCGGCACCAAGGCTGGCTGGAGGCCGGTAACAAGTGGTGTACCCCAGGGACCAATACTATGTCCCATCCTGTTTAATGTCTTCATTAACTCTACTGGTGGGGTAGAGTTTGCAGCTGACACAGAACTGAGGGGAGCAGCGGATACACCAGGAGGTGGTGCTGCCATCCAGAGGGACCTGGGCAGGCTGGAGAAATGGGCCGCAGGAACCTCCTGAAGTTGAACCAGGAGAAGAAGCTCAAGGGCCTGCATCTGGGAACAACCCCAGCGCCGGGACATGCTGGGGACACCCAGTGGACAGCAGCTTGGCAGGGAAGGACCTGGTGGGCCTGAAGGGTGCACGGAGGACGGAGCCAGGCCCTGTTCGGCAGTGCCCGGTGCCAGGACAAGGGGCGACGGGACAAACTAGAGCCCGGGCGGTCCCAGCCGAGCACCGGGGAGCCCTCCCGTGCTGTGTGGGTGTCGCAGCCCTGGCACGGGCTGCCCAGAGGGGCTGTGGAGTCTCCTCCTTAGAGAGCCTCTGCAGATGCCTGGGCACGGGCCTGGGCACCCTGCTGCGGGCGGCCAGGACAAGATGGAGCCGGGGCACCCCCAGCCCCTCTGTGCTCCTGTGGGTAGGTGCTGTCCTTTCCTCCCTCTACAAAACGTTCCTCAGAGGAGAAAAGGGGAAAGGTGTAATTGCTGTTTTTCTCCACAAGATGGTTCTCAGAAGACTGAAGCAGCAGAGACGTAGGATCCAAATACCACGTAGGGCTCAAGGCCAATGCTTTCATCATAGCTCTCCCAAAGCAAAACAATGTGATAAACAACACAGCAAATGGCAAACATGGAAAACAGTCATTAACATTTCTGGGGGGTTGTTGCATAGAATCACAGAATATCTCAACTTGGAAGGGACCCACAAGGAACACCAAATCCAGCTCCTGTCTCCACACAGGACCACGCAAAAATCAGACCCTGTGTCTGATGGCATTGTCCAAACGATTCTTGAACTCTGGCACGCTTGGTGCTGTGACTATGTCCCTGGGGAGCCTGTCCTTGTGACCGACCACCTCTTGGTGAAGAACCTTTTCCTGATATCCAGCCTGACCCTCCCCTATCCCAGCTCCATGCTGTTCCCTTGGGTCCTGTCACTGTCACCAGAGAGAAGAGATCAGCACAGCAGGACGATCTCTTCCATTGCCAGCCAGCAATGCCGTGCCTGAAGCACCCTAGTATATAGCCAGCCCTCCTGGCTGCCAGGGCACGCTGCTTGCTCAGATTCAACTTGCCTTTGACCAGAACCACCTGACCGGATATGACCAGAACCACCCTTTCTGCAGGGCTGATCTCCAGCCTCTTGTTCCCCACCTGTACGTGTAGCCAGGGCTGCCCCTTTCCAGGTGCAGAATCCAGTGCTTGCTCTTTCTGAACTTCATGTGGATGGTGATTGCCCAGCCCTCTAATTTATCAAGATCTCTCAGTAAGGCCTCTCTAGCCTCAAGGGAATCAACAGCTCCTCTCAGTTTAGTATCATCTGCAAGCTTACATAGTATTTGAGTCCTACGTCCAGCTAACTTACTAAAACATCAGAGAAAACTGGCCCTAAAACCAAGCCCTCCTTGCCCTTGTATGGCAAGAAAGGGATTCAGCACTGGAACAGAGGAGGAAATGCATACGTCAGCACACAAAGTAAATACACACCAGCACCATGATGCACAGGAGCCAATCCAGGAACAACTTCCCCAGCCAGGTACAACAGCCCCAAGTGTGATATGACGCACTCCAAACAAACCTGCTGTTATCACACACCCTTTGAACCCCACATTGAGCAACAGAAGAGGCGCTTGGGGGTCAGCCCTGGTAGAGAGCTCGGCACCCCCCAGGCCACAGTTCAGTTCTCAGTGCAGCGTGGTCACGCACCACGAGTGTAGCACCACATGATCTGCCAGGAAGAGAGTAAACTCTGCTCTGGGCAGGCCCAGTATGTGAGCCCATTGCAAGCTGGTTGCAAACCCATTGCAAGCCCCTTGCAAGTTTATCAGGAGCCCATTGCACAACTGTTACAAGCTCATTGCAAGCCTGTTGCAAGCTTATTGTCAGCCTATTAGAAGCCCCTTGCTAGCCCCTTTCAGGTCCACTGCAAGCCCCTTGCTAGCCCATTGCACCTCCAGCACTGAGGCAAGGGGGGAGGCTGGGAAGCAAGGCTCAGAGCCAGGATCAAAGAAACCACGATGTGCGCAGGGAGAGGCTCAGGCCTCCCTGGACTGAATTTTCCAGCCTGGGCTCCCTTCCCTTCTGGTTCAAGTTACTTGGAGGCTGTGGGGCCTCGTTGATCCCAGGAAGGAGCCTTGCTGCCCGGCCTCCTCGGCGCAGCCCCACACAGGCATCACACCTTGAGGGCCCCGTGCTGTAGGGGCTTCCCACCCCCTGCCTTCAGCCAACCCTTTAATCCACCACTTTTGCAGCTGTTTTTCCTTAAACCGCTGAAAGCAAAGCTAAGGGCACAGGGGTGAGAGGCAGCGGTGGCTGACGCAGAGTTCTTCCCAGTATTACTTGAAGCAAAACCTCTCCCCAGATGGCCCAAAACAAGAGACATCGCTGGGAAACATCACCGGCTGGAGGCAACGGGAGGAAGGTGTACCTATCTAGAGCCTCCAGACATCAGCTCCATTGGACAGTCAAAGCCTTATTGCTCTTGGGAAGAGCTTTATTAATATTAAAAGCCTGGCTCACACACAGCCACAGATGCTTGCAGCAATGCAATTTGGATCGATCTGCAGCGAGGCTGGGTGCTCTTTCCCCAGCTGAGCAGGCTACAGCTGCAAAGCATAGGCGACTGTCCCTGCTCAGGGAGCTGGGAGCATCACAGGGATGTTCAGAAACACTTGGTGGCTGATGAGGATTTGAGCTCTTTGATGGGTTTGCAGTGCTAGAGCACCCTCAATGCCCACCCTGCTTTGCAGGTGGATATTCAAAAATCAGGACCAGGGATCTGGCTTCCTGAAACTTGCTAAATTGTTTTGCCTGCAGTCAAAACATTGAGACACTTAACACTTACTGATAGAGGCCCAAAACATCGAGGAGACATTTAACACTTACTGATAGAGGCCATTGCAAGCTCAATAAAGGCCCATTGCAAATCCATCGCAAACCCATTGCAAGGGTGGGTTGCTATCAGTTCCCTATATCCCATCCTATTGAGTCCAAGCCCCCAGCTTGCCAGTCTGCATCATCTGTTGAATTAACTTTAATTAAACCTTTCAATTTTTTTTTTAACAGCCAGGCTGATGTTGTGGGGGATTGGTGCCCCAAGGCACGAGACCCAGCGTTTCTCCCCACGAGCTTCACCCAGGGGACTGAGCCTGCCCAAGGGGCATGGACCAGCCCAGGGCCTTGCCAGGAATTTGTTAAATCCAAAGTAACTAAAAAAAAATGGGGGGGGGGGGGGGGGGAGGAGAAGGGGGGAGCAAGAAGAGGGCAGAGCAGAGGAATTAAGTTGCTTTTTCGCAGCCCAGCTGTGCTCCCACTGCCAGATGTTGGAAAAACGATGGATGCCCAAAAGTCAAAAGAGAAAATAAAATCTCTTCTTTCTGCTTCCCGCTTGCAGAGCCCCTGGGCTGGCCAGGGGCCTTATCCCATCACTCCCAACCCCGCCGGCTCAGCAGAGCCCACCGACAGCCTCTCTGGGCCTCTCAGCCTCATTAGGGCTCATTAACAAAGCATCAGTCTGACTGCAGTCATGGGGGCTGCTGTCCCGAGCTGTCAGTACCCATTAGGAGCTGGGTCCCGTGGGCTGGGAACTGGACGGGGCTGGGAGGATCAAAGGCAACGGGTGTCCGGCTCCAGCCGGGCAGAATAATTTAATAGAGTAGCTTACCCGTCTTTTTTATGATTTTTTTTTTTTCTATTACCTTTTTTTTTTTTTTTTTTTTTTTTTTCTCTTTACTATTACCAGTGTCGATTCTGCCTGTGAAACCTTTGCTACAGTCCCTCTGCCAGCCCCTCTGCCAGCCCCTCCATCCTCTCCTTTCTTCCCACCACTGCAACCCTCTCCCCAGTACTGCAATCTGGGGAATTCTTGTTCAAGTGCTTTCAGGATAGCGACAAAACATCCTGCTTAAGTACAGGCTCAAACTCTGTTGGGGAAGGCTTATTATTTTTTAGGAAAAAAATAAAAATAAAAATCTGGCCATACTGAAATCTCTTCTCAGGCATATTTTGTCCAGACGGTGCTGGAAGAATCAGGGAGAACGGGGTCACCAGTTTTACAGAGTGAGAAAATCTTTGCTAGGACAGTTTTCTCAGGGTGTGCAGGTACCAGAAATGAAAATCCCTCACTCCTGTAAACTCATCGGTGCTCATGCTGCTGCTGGGGCCCTCACTGGGGTGTATTGTACGATGCAGCGCCCTGGGAGCAATGCAAAATGTATTGATGCTAAATGCACCAATGCTAAATGCCCCACTGATGCTGAATGCCTTGGCATGCACAAGGGCACAGAAAAGTCCCCAGGAGCATCAGGCTCACCCTGCCTTGACGTGCTGGAGAAAACTCCCATTGCACCAACCAGGTGCAATGTGATTTCTGCCACCTCGCTGCACAGCCCGGTGGCACATGGGGTCAGGACACATCGGCCAAACCAAGAGCACTGGCTCCCTTCAGGGGTCAGGACCCCCATCCCCCCTCCACTGCAAAGTCCCACCGCCGTCCTCTGCCACCCCTAATCCTCCTGAACAAAGGGAGCCTCTAAATGAACTGGCACGATTTAAATAAGACACAGTGGGATCGAGGGAGGCGATGTAGGGGGTTCCTGGCGCTGGGATCCCCAGCCGAAAAGCAGGGCGCAAATCCAAGCCGCTCACTCCAATTTGGGTTGGTGGGTATGCAAAGAGGAGATGGGGCAGTTCTTAAGGCTGGTAAATTAAGGGTGTAATGGCAGGGAGATTAACACACCCCTCTGAGACAGGCCGACACGGCCAGACATGGGGTGGTTTGCGACAGACAGACAGACGGATGGACCAGTGTTGGCAGCGTGGGGCTGGAGAGGGGCTGGAGCTGACACCAAGTGGATGGAAGCTGAAATTTCTGCTCGGTGAGAGGAAACAGGAGGCTCGAGGTAAAAGCAGGGGGATTGCAAGAAAACTCCCCCGCTGGCAACAGCGCTCATGACCCACTTAAGTTGTACAAAAAAAAAAAAAAAAAAAAAGAACAAAGAAAAAAATGCAAGTTTTGGCTGCACAGAGCCATGAAGACAAGCTCTCCTCTCCTGCAGCCTGTCCTTGCAGATGTTTCATCCACACATTGGGTTGGAGCACCCCTAAAAAGGATCCGGGGGGGATTTTATTGCCACCACTGAGCCCCTTCAGTGCCGGCAGTTGCCAAACTTCCCAAGGGCTCCAGGACCCAGGGGGTTTCCGCCTCTTCCAGCCCCCCGCCGGCATCCAGAACAAGCCGGGGACAGAGGCGTAGGCGCAAGGCGAGCTGCGTCACCGGGCGATTTCCTTTGGAAAAATACCTGAATTCATGGCAAAAAATAAAAAATAAAACAACCCCCCAGAGGCAACTCGGCAGCTTGCATAACCCGCCCAGCCCCTTTCCTTGCGTTCCTGCCCTGCCCTGGAGCCCTTCCAGCAGCGCTGTGGGCGGCCGGGGGCTTTGCAGGGGGGCAATGCTTTGGGGGTGATGGTGCTCTGGGGATGCTGCTAGCAACCGCTGCGACCCTTGGGGAGGAAGGATTTGGGGGCAATTTGATTGGAAAAAGGGGTCAGGCAAAATGCAAGCCCTGGGAAGGGTGGTGACCCCTGTGCCACATCCCAGGTGCACGCAAGGGATGGGTGCGAGTCAACCCAAGGGGCTTTGGGACGCCCATGGCACCAGAGGGCAGGGGCAGAGCCCCCTTATACCCCCCCAGGACGTGAATTGGGGTCCTGGTGGCACCACGAGCCCACCCCGGGCAGTGCAGGGCCTGCAGGTAGGCGGATGTGAGCCAGCTCCATCGCCGGGCCTTGCTCCCACCAGGAAATATCCGGCCCCATTGTTTGCGGGGATGCGCCGCGTCCGCGCTTTGTTCCCCTGCGCCCACCCACTCCTCGATATCCACACAAATATTTGTGCCCGCCGAGCCCACGCATGGGGCGGCTGGGCCACACCTCGACGCAAAACCCTCCTCCTCCCCCTCTTCCCCCCCCCCCCCGAGCTTTTGGGCCAAACGCAGCATTTTATTTATTTATTTATTTTATTTTTTTAACATCCCCTTGCGTCTGGAGGGAAATTTCCTCCTGGAAACCCAGCCCTCCCTATGTTTGGAGGCTGAATGGCCACCCTGCTGGGTGGAAACAATGAGGATTTCTGCTTAAAAGCTTTTCCTGCCTGGCTCCCCAGTGCGAGCACGGGAAGAGCGTGGCGGGAGCGCGGTGCCGGTGGCCGTGCCGCGGGTGCGACATCGACACGCGGGGCCCAGCCCGGTCCCAGTTCGCTCCTGCGCCCCAGGGCCCGAGGGATGCTGGCCTTGCATGGGGCCCATCACGGTGACCCCAAAACGTGGAGGTGAAGCCATCGCCTTTTTGGGTTGGAAAGCACCCGGTTTGGGCCACCGGCTGCTACAGAGCTGCTTTATGTGTGGGTGCTCGTGGGGTCCCGGAGGGCCAGCGGGGGGCTGCGCCCATGGGTGCTCCCTGCTGCTGGGCGCTGCTTGCGCAGGGAAGGGGGCAAAAACCAAAAAACAAAACAAAAACAAAAACAAAAAAACGGGGGGGGGAGGAAGGGAGAAAAAGGGAGAAAGGCTCCTTGTGCCGCCCCGAGCCCGGGTCCGCATCGCAGGGCGGGCATCGCCCCCTCCTGGCGGCTGCAGCGAAGCCCGGGGGGGGGGGGGTCCCGGCCCCCGGTGGCAGCTCGGGGCCCAGCACCAGCCTCGGGCGCTGGGTGGGAGCCCCCGCACCCTGTGCAGCCCCCTGCGAGCCGCAAAGCCGCCAGTCCCTGCTGCAAACCCTCGAGCCTCCCCTGCAAATCCCTGTGTCCCCCTGCAAACCTCGCCCCCCCCCGCCCCGTGCAAACCCGTGCACGCCATTGCAGACCCGGGAGTGCCGTGCACGAAGCCTCGTGCCCCGCCGCACACCCGGGAGCCCTCCGGGAGCACCGGGCGGGGGGGGGGCAGAGCCCGGCCCCAGCCCCCAGCCCCATTTGCTCCTGCTTGAGGCTGTCCGGCTGTCCATCCGTCCGTCCCCGCCGAGGGGAGCCCCTCCGGGGGACAGCGGCTTGGGGGCGCCCCGGATGCGCCGCTGTAATTAGCCCGAGGCAATTAGCCGCAATTAGCCGCTGGGTTCATTGCCTGAGCAGCCCCTGCAGCGACCGCGGGCGCGGGGGGGGGTCCCTTGGGCCCTGCCGTGTCCCGGGGTCGCCGCGTGCACCCCGGCTTTGCACCCTCGCCGATCGCATCCCGCTTTGGGTGCTCGCCGCCTGCATCTCGTTTTTGCACGTTTGCCGTCCGCGCCCCGCCTTGACGCGCTCGCTGCTTGCTCCCCGGTTTTGCACGGTTCCCCCCCGTTTTGCACACCCGCCGTTCGTGCCCCACTGTTGCACGCCCGCCCCTCGCTTCCGCCCCCCCCCCAGCTCGCGGGGCAGCGCGCGGGCAGCCCCGCCCCCGTTGCCATGACGACCCGGCCGGGGCACCCACCCCCCCCCGCCCCCTCCGTCCCCCCGTCCCCCTCCCCACCCCGTTGCCATGGCGGGCGCGAGGCGCGGGCGCGAGGCGCGGGGGGCGTGTCCGGGTAGGCCGGCGAGTCGCCGATTGGGCGCGCGGCGCACGTGACATGCAAATGAGCCACGGCCGCCCGCCGCCCCGAGGCAGCGCCCGGCCCCGCCCCGCCCCGCCCGGCCCCGCCCTCTCCCCGCCGGCCCCGCCCCCTCCGCCGCCGGCCCCGCCCCTCCCGCCGGCCCCGCCCCGCCCCCGCCGGCCCGCGCGGCCGCAGCCCCCGGAGGCGCCTCCGTCATGGCCGGCGGGAGCCGCTCGGCCCGGGCCGCGGGGCCGCAGGTACCGGGACCGCCGCGCCGCGCCTCGGGGCCCCGGCGGCTTTGTCTGGTCCGGGGAGGCGGGGGGGGGGGGTTGGGAGCGATCGGGACCGGGAGGGGGGGCGGGACCGGGCCGCGCCGCGCACGCGTCCGTGTGGCCGCGGGGCCGCGCCGCCGCCGCCGTGCCTCAGTTTCCCCCCGCCCGCCCCGGCACGGCCCCGGCCGCCGGCAGCGCCCCGCGGGCACCGGCAGCGCCGCCCCGCCCCCCCCCCTCCCACCCCGGCTCCCCCCGCCCGCCGCCCCCCCGGGTCCTCCCCGCACCCCCCCGCCCCCGGTCCCCCCCGCACCCCGGTTTCGCCTCCCGCCGGGGAGGCTCCGGCACCCGCGCGGGGCCCGAAGCGGGGGGCCCGGGGGCGCCCCCCGGTGGGGTTCCGGCTCCGGCAGGGCCCGGCGCGGCCGCCCCCGAACCCTCGCCCCCCGCCCGGTGCCGGTGGCGGTGTCCCCGAGGCCCTGGTGCCGCCGGGACCGGCACCCGCGGCTCGGCAGCCGGACGAGGCAGCGCAGCCGCTCGGTGCGGAGCTCGGAGCGCGGTTCCCGCCCAGGCGGCGTCGAGACCGGCACACGGCGGACACGTGGCGGCGATCAGAGCTGGGGCGCCACGCGAGGCGACGCGGCCCTGCGGCGGTGACACCGGGAGGAAGCAGCAGCAGCGGGGACGGCGACACCGGCTGTGGAGCAGGGATGGGCCTCGGGAGCCGTGCCCGGCCACCGTGGCACCGGAGCCACGCGCTGCCGGCGTCCCCGTGAGCGTCAGGGCAGCAGCGCCCTCCGGGGATGCGGCGCTGCGGGCAGCCACGCGCCACCAAGGCCGGGAGACGGCGCTGCTGCCGCACCCCCTAGGCCTGGCACCGGGGCACGGTGGCGGGTTTTGTCCGTGCCGTGCCATGGCGTGGCCAACGGGGTCACCTGCTGTGGCCACCAGGGCCACCCGCCGTGGCCACTGTGGCCGCTGTCCATGGTGGAGCACCCGGCGCCGCTGTCCCTGGTGCTGGCCATGGCACCCGCCGTGGTGGCGCCCACCGTGGTGGCACCTCCAGGGGCTCGGCTGGGACGTGTGGCAGGGCCACCACTGGGCAGGTGGCCGGAGGCCCCTTGGTACCTCTGGGAGTGCCGGAACACGGTGGCCGTGGGTGGAAGCAGTGGAGCCACCATGTCCTGGTGGCCATGGCCTGGTGGTGTGGGCATGGCACTGGCAGCGACTGGGGCTGCGGTGGTGCTGGAGGTGCTGGAGGTGCTCCTGCTCCTGCTCCGTCCTGCTGCTGCCCTGGGACCTTCCTGCAGCCTCGACAGCACCCAGCGCCCTCCGTCCCTGTCCTCCTCCTGCTCTTCCATCCCTCCCGTCCGTCCCTTGCCCACTTTCTTCTGTCCTTCCCTTTGTCCCCTCCATCCATCCTTTCTTCCTTCGTTTCCTCTCCTTCCACCCCTTCTGTCCCCCGTCCTCCCCTCCCACCCTTCGGCCCTTTCCTTCCCTGCTCCCTGCTGCCCTTCCCCCCCTGCACCCTGTGCCACTCCTGTCCTGTCATCCCTCTGTCCTTCCTTCCCCCGTTCGGACATTTCCTACTTCTGTCTGTCTGTCCTTCCCTCCCTCCCTCCCTTCGTCTTTATCCATCCTTCCTTCTATGCTTTTCCTCCTTCCTTCCACCCCTGTCCCAGTTCCTTCATCCCTTCTGTACTTCCATCCCATCCTCTCTGTCCGTCTGTCCCTGCCTCCCTCTGTACTTTCATCCATCCCTGCCTTTTTTGTCCGTCCCTCTTCCCTCGCTCCCTTCATCCCTTTCTTGCCTCCTTCTCCCCACCCTTCCCGCCCTCCTTTTGTCCCCTTCCTCTCTCATCCGTCCATCAGTCTGTCCTTCCTTCTCTCCTTCCCTCCCTTTGTCCCTTCCCTCCCATCCGTCTGTCCGTTTGTTCCTTTCCTCCGTCTGCCATTCTGCCTTGCCTTGTCCTTCCCTTCGCCCCTTTCCCATTTCTTCCTGTCTGTCCTTCTGTCTGTCCTCCCCCCTCAGCCCATGCCTACATCCATCCATCTTTCCCTCCCTTCCTCTCTTTGCTTCCTCCCGTCCCTTCCCTACTTCCTTCCGTCCCCGTCCCCCGTCCTTTTGTCCCTTACGTCTGTCCCTCCATTCCTTCTGGCTGTTCTTCCTCCCTTCATCTCCTTCCTCCCTCCCTCCCTTCCCCACTTCCATCTGTCCATCCCTCCCATCCTTCTTCCATCCCTTCTTCCACCCGTCCCTCCATCCCTTCCGACTCCTGTCCCCATCCCTCCTGTCCTTTGTCCCTTTCCTGCTTCCTTCTTTCCTTCTCTCCCTCCCCTCATCCCTTCCCTTCCTGTCCGGGCTTCCCATCCGTCACTCTGTCTGTCCTCCCCCTTCCCTTCCTTCTGTCCTTTACATCCTCCCTACATCCCTTTCCTCCATCCCACCGGCCGGCCGTCCCTCCATCCTTCCTTCCCCTCACCATTCCCACTCCTCTCCATCTTTCTGTCCATCCTTCCTTCTGCCCGTCCTTCCCACCGTCCCCTCAGCACTTTTCCCTTTCCCCCAGTGCCTGGAGGCTCGTCCCGTCCCTGTCTGTGTCCCGTCCCCTCCTTGTCCCATCCTGTCCCCGTCCCATTCCCGTCCCATGCTGCCACTCAGGCAGGATGCAGCCAGGGCGTGCTGGTGGCACCCCCAGGATGGGGGCACCCAGACACTGGTGGCCGGGGGGCCTCCGGAGCCCTGGAGGCTCTTGCCCAGATCTGCGGGGGGCTGAGGGGAAGAGGAGCAGTGGGAGCCTCGGCGCCCGGCTCTGTCCGTCGCTCTGTCCCACCATCCAGCCCTGTGTCCCTCTGTCCCGCTGCCCGCCCTCCATCCCAGCTACCCTGAGGCTGCCCGCAGCGCCCCAGCACCGCTCCCCCAGCCCCAGCCGCATGAATCAGGAACCCCTGGGGGCCCCCCCCAGCCCCCAGCCGGGCCTGGGGGCAGGAAGCAGTGGGGAGGGGGCTGCAATCCCCGCCACCACCCTTGCAGTGCTGCCTCACCGCAGGAAGGCGCCGGGAGCAGGGCGGAGGCGCGAGGCTGGGGGACCCCTTGGGCCCCCCACCCCAGGGATCCCTGCTGGGAGGTGCCACCCTCACCCATCTCCGTCTCCACCCAGCTCTAGCCTGACCCCGCCGCCTCGCGTGGCCCTGGCCGGCCGCCATGGAGAACGAGCAGCTCCCAGCACCCCCGCAGCCGCCCTCCAGCAGTGCCGGCGGCACCGGCACGACGCCCAGCAGCACCGGCACCGGCCGCCCGCCCGCCCCCCAGATCTCCGTCTACAGCAGCATCCCTGACCGCCAGACCGTCCAGGTAGGGTGGCGGCCGGCAGGAAGATGCCCGAAATATTTAGGAAGCCGTTCGGGAATTTGATTTGGGAATGCCTTCCGGAATCAGAACGTGGGAAACAAACCCAAAAACGGGGCCGGGTCGGGCTTGGAGCAGGTCAGGTCCGGCACTGGGTTCAGAACAGAGAAACCCCCGGGCGCTGGGAGGTCCTGGTTAAAGGGCGACGCTTCCTGGCGTCACGGAGGGCCAGGGGCAGGGTGGGCGTTTTGGAGACGCTGCCGCCGCCCCGCAGGTGATCCAGCAGGCGCTCCACCGGCAGCCCAACACGGCGGCGCAGTACCTGCAGCAGATGTACGCCGCGCAGCAGCAGCACCTCATGCTGCAGACGGCCGCCCTGCAGCAGCAGCACCTCACCAGCGCCCAGCTCCAGAGCCTGGCCGCCGTGCAGCAGGTACAGCGCCCCCCTCGCCCCCACCCGGCACGCTGCAGGGGCACCCATGGGTGCTGTGGTTTCAGTGACGTTTTGCTCCTTCTCCCGCAGGCCAGCCTGGCGGCCAACAGGCAGAGCGGCTCCTCAGGTGCCAACGGCACTCAGGCGGCACCGGCGCAGCAGCCCACGGTGAGTCCCTGGCCCCGTAAACCCCGCTGCCGTGGCATGGACCCCCCGGCCCAGCAGCCCAGCCATCTCCCGCCGCCCCCCTCTTTGCAGATCAACCTGGCGACGTCGCCAGCGGCTGCCCAGCTCCTGAACCGGGCACAGAGCGTCGCCCCCGGCGCGTCGGGCATCGCGCAGCAGGCCGTGCTGCTGGGCAACGCTGCCTCGCCCGCCCTCACCGCCAGCCAGGCCCAGATGTACCTGCGGGCACAGATGGTAAGAGGCGCCCTGCCCCACGGCGCTGGGGGCTGGCCGGGACCCACGGGGTGGCCCGCAGCATTCCGTGAGGCTGCCGGGACCCATAGGGCACCTGCAGGTGCTCGGCACCCACTGCGGAGGAACCTTTAGGATGCGCAGAGGCCCTAGGGTGCCCTTCGCCATGCTGCAGGGTGGCCTGGACACAGTGGGGTGTCCATCGCTCCGCCATGGGGTAACCAGTCCCTATAGAGAGCCCTTTACCGTGCTGTGGGGTGTCCAGGCTCCATAGGGTGCCTGTCATGCTGCTGTGGGGTGCACCCGTAGGGAGCACCTGAGCCCATAGGATGCCCGTGGCACTGCTGGGGGTGCCCAAACACCACAGGGTACCCACACCCTCCTGTAGGGTCTTCAGACCCCATAGGGTGCCCATTGCTCCACCCTGGGGCGTCCAGGCCCCACTGGGCACCTAGGCCCTACAGAGTGTGCCCCACACTGCTGTGGGGTGCCCAGGCTGTGTAGGGCGTCCATCCTATGGGGTTAAGGAGCATTAGACTTCATGGGGTACTTTCACCCTGCTAGGGGTGCCCAGACCCCAATAGACGCCCAGACCCCACAGGGTGCCCCTTGCCCTCACCACGGGGTGCCCAGACTCCAGAGGGTACCCATAGGCCTGTTGTAGGGTGCCTGGCCCCAGGAGGGTGCCCTTTGCCCTGGGCAAGGGGTATCAGACCCCATGGGATGCCTACACCCTATGGGGTGTTCCCCACAGCACGGGGGGTGCCCAGACCCCTCAAGGTGCCTCTGATATGGGCACCCATGATCATACCCCATGCTTCTGCCACCCCATGAGGATGTTTTGGGGACACACACACGTGTAGGGTGCCACCCCCACGCACTGGGGATGTGCACCCACTCTTCTCTCCCCCCCAGCTCATCTTCACGCCCACGGGCCCCGTGAGCGCCGTCCGGCCCGAGAGCCCCGCGCCTGCCCCACCACCGGCCCCGCCGCCCGCCCCACCACCCGCCGCCCCCCAGGTGAGCCCCCCGGTGAGGGGATAAGGCCCTCCCGGCACCCCTTTGTCCCTCCTGCCCCTTTGCCAGCTCCCCCCGCTGACCTGCTGCCATTGCAGGTGCACAGCCTGGCGCTGCGCCCCGCCGGCCCCCACCTCCCTGCCCTCGCCATGAAGCCCCCCGGTGGCTCCCCCCGGGCCGCCCCCCCCCGGGTCCCCCCACCTGATACCCCCGGCGACCACCTCAAAAAGGCCGAGGGCCCCGAGGCCCGTACCCACCCCCTGGCCCGCGCCGCCGCCCCCGCAACCACCCACCCGCTCGTCACCCCAGGTAAGGTTCTGCGCCGGGGGGGTGGCAGGGGCGTGGGGCACCCACCAGGTGCTGGGGGACGCACAGGGAGAGCGACAGGAAGGGGGGCTGCAGGGCGTTCACCCTGGAGACTAATGGTGGGCCCTGTAGGGCCTGTGCAGGACCTGCAGCTCCTCTGGAAGCCCAGCCCTGGGTGAAGCGAACAGGGCCAGCTCTCAGCTGAACAGCCTGCGGGGGGGTCACTCTGAAGCCTACTGATGGCCCTCGCTGGCTTTTGCTGTGTGGCAGCACCCCCGCCTGTGCTTTCGACCTGCAGGCCGGTAGAAATCCTGGGCCCAGGGCTGGCGGGGCAGTGAGGCTGCAGGCCAGAGGGGCGAGGAGGTTCCTACCCACAGCTCGCCTACCGGGGCGAAGGCTGTTTGCTCCCTGGGCACCAAGCACCCTGCTGGGGTGAGCGAGCCTCGGGGTGCTGTGCTGATGTGCCTCCCAAAGCGGGGACCCCGTCGGGACAGCCTCACCCCGGCCACCAAGCAGCAGGAGCCGGTGCAGCCGCTGGCACTGTTGTCCCGAGGCACCAGGGTGAACGGGTGCCAGGCCGGACGCAGCCTCTGCGGGAGGGGGCCGCAGGCTGAGCTGGGGGAGACACACTGGGGGCGAGGCGCCGGTGACGATGCCGCGGGCCCTGTCCCCACAGCCTACGCCCCACTGCAGCCGCCCCAGTTCCTGCAGCAGCCGCCGAAGCCGATCCAGCAGCAGTTTGTCATCCAGCAGCAGCAGCTAGCGCCCCGCGGGCAGCCCCCCCCGGGGCCGGCCGCCCCCCAGCTCCAGCCGCTGCCCCCCGCCAGCCCCGGCCCGGTGCCCCCGCCCAAAGCAGGGGCCAGCCCGGGGGTCCCCCACTGTGCCGGGGCTGACGGCGCTGCCCCCAACGGGCACCCCGGCTGCCACGGGGCCCCTCGCAAGTTCCAGCACGCCTCCGCCGTCATCCTGCAGCTGCAGCCCGCCGGTGCCACGGTGAGGGCCCTCCCCCGGTCCCCCGATGCCCCCTGCCCGGCTGACGAGAGCTGGGGGGGCGCAGGGGGGTCCCGGTCCGTGCGAGGGGTGCATGGGGAGGCACGCCTGATGTGGGCAGGTGCACGTGGGTGTGCATGCATCCCCCCCGAGCACACGTGTGCCTGACGTGCAGGGGCGTGCGGCCACCTTGGTGTCGGGCCGGTGCACACGCTGAGTCCGGACGTTGCCCCGCTCCACGTGCACGGGGGCACACGGGGGTCCCGCGCCCCCCCCGGCGCGCACACTGCACGCGTGCACGACCCACGCGCGGGTGCCCCGTCGGGGTGCGGGCACCGTCAGGCCGTGTCCGTGCCCGCGCACGCCCACCGGGCCCCGGGCGCGGTGCGGCCCCGGCTGCGCCTCGCGGTGCCCCGGTGCCGGGGGGGCGCTGACGCTGTCCCCGCCGCAGCCCCCGCTCGGCATCCCCGAGGGCGCCCGCCGGGACCCGCCGCCCGCCGAGAGGAGCGCCGAGAGCCCGCCGCAGCCCCCCGCCCCGCCGCCGCCGCCCGCCGCCCCCCCGGGCCCCGAGGCCCCCCCGGGCGAGCGGCCCCCGGCCCACGGTAAGCGCCGGGGGGGGGCGGAGGGGGGGGACGCGGCGGCTGCGGGGCGGGACCGGAGGGCACGGCGCTGGGGAGGCCCCGCCCCTCCGCGCACAGCCCCGCCCCGTTTGCATGGCCCCGCCCTCTCTCCGAAGCCCCGCCTCTTTCCGTGCCCCTCCCACGGGGGGTTTCGTCCCCGCCTCGGCGGCGCCGCGCGCACGCGCGCGCGAGGCGGTGGCGCCGGCCAATGGGGGCTCGGGGGCGTGGCCTCCGGCCCGGCCCCGCCCCGCCCCGCGCAGCCGCCGCCGCCGCCCCGGCCCGGCCCGGCCCCGCCGCCGCCTTTGTCCCCGCGCCGCCGCCGCCGAGCGCCGCCCGCGCCGCCTTTGTCCCCGCCATGGCGCCGCCGGGGCCGCCGCGCCGCTGAGCGCCGCCGGTGAGTGCGCGCCCGGCCCCGCCCCGCCCCGCGCCGCCGCCGCCCCGGCCCGGCCCGGCCCGGCCCGGCCCGGCGGGCGCTGACCTCACTTCCGCATCCGCCCCCGGCCCGGAGCCGCCCGCCGCCGCGGCCCGGGCGCAGGTAGGGCGCGGGGGGGGGGCGGCGGGCGGGGCGCGGCCTCGGCGGGGCCTGGCGGGGCCGGGCCGGGCCGGGCCGCGGGGGGGGGGGGGGCCCTGGCGGCGGCCCCGGGGGCGGGGGGGGAGCGGCGGGGCCGGGGAGGGGGCGGCGGGGGCCGGGCGGGGGCGGCCGGGGCCCGGTCGCGCGGCGTCAGCGCGGCCCCCCCGGGGCTGACGGGCGGCCTCGCCCCCGCAGAGCCGGGCGCCGACCGCGTTCATGCGCAGCCCGACGCCAGCGCTCCCGGCATGACCTCGGGGAACGGGAGCTCTGCCTCCACCGTCGCCGGCGCTGCCCCGCACAATGGTGAGAACAAACCGCCCCAGGCCATAGTGAAGCCCCAGATCCTGACGCACGTTATCGAGGGGTTCGTCATCCAGGAGGGGGCAGAGCCGTTCCCGGTACGCGTGGGCCGCCCGCGGCCTCCTCCTCCTCCTCCTTCTCCTTCCCCGTCGGGGCCCTCGGTGCGCCCCCGCGGCAGAGCCGGGGTCCCTGCTGACGCCCCTCCCGCAGGTGGGACGGTCCTCGCTGCTGGTGGGGAACCTGAAGAAGAAGTATGCGCAGGAGCTGCTGGCCGAGAAACTCCCGCAGCAGGACAACACCACCACCACCGACTCCGAAATGGAGGAGCCCTACATGCAAGGTAGCGCCCGGCCCCCCGAGCCGAGCACAACGGGGAGGGGGCACCGGCTTCTCCCTCCCTCTCCCCCCCCCCCGTTCCCCACCCGCGGCTGAGCTGGCTGCGTTTCTCTCTCTGGGTGTCCCTCCGCGCCCCCCAGAATCCAAAGAGGAGGGGAACCCCCCGAAGCTGAAGTGCGAGCTCTGCGGCCGCGTCGACTTCGCCTACAAGTTCAAGCGCTCCAAGCGCTTCTGTTCCATGGCCTGTGCTAAGAGGTAACTTGGGGGCCAGCCCCCTCCCCTCCCCATGCACCCCTTGGAGGTTCCCCCAGCCCCACTCTGTCACTCCCTCTCTTGTGCAGGTACAATGTGGGGTGCACGAAGCGCGTGGGCTTGTTCCACCCCGACCGCAGCAAGCTGCAGAAACCCGGTGGCCCCCCGCACGGGCGCCGCCGCACTTGCAAGGTGCCCACCCTGAGCAAAGACACCAAGAAGCAGGTGAGGAGGGGGTGGGCGTGACTTGTCCCCAAAGCTGGGGGAGCGCAGGCGGGTGAGCTCCGAGGCTGGTGCTGCCCGGTCGCTCCGTCCTGCAGACGCCGGTTTCTCTCCCGACGGGCTCGGTGCCTCTCTCTGTGACGGCGTCACTGCAGCTCAACCACAGCCAGGAGGACTCGAGCCGCTGCTCGGACAACTCGAGCTACGAGGAGCCGCTGTCCCCCATCTCAGCCAGCTCGTCCACCTCGCGCCGGCGCCAGGGTGACCGCGACCTCGAGCTGCGCGACATGGAGCTGCCTGACATGCACATGCGGGACCTGGCAGGCATCGGGCATCGCTTCCTGCCCAGTGAGCCCAGCAAGTGGAACGTGGAGGACGTCTACGAGTTCATCCGTTCGCTGCCGGGTGAGGAGAAGGGGTAACAGGGGGTTGGGGGGGGCACAGGTGGTTTTTGGGGGTGGTACTGAACGTGGCCACGTCCTCACAGGCTGCCAGGAGATCGCAGAGGAGTTCAGGGCGCAGGAGATTGATGGGCAGGCGCTGCTGCTGCTGAAGGAGGACCACCTCATGAGCACCATGAACATCAAACTGGGCCCTGCCCTCAAGATCTACGCCCGCATCAGCATGCTCAAGGACTCCTAGAGCCACGGCTGCCGGCCTGCACGAACGCTCCTGGCGGGGTGGGGAGGGGGGACCCGTGCCCCCCCCTCATCCCTGCCCAGTTTGGGGGGCTGCAGGGTGGGATGGGGAGGGAGGGCAGGGGGGGATCCACTTGCTGAGCACAAACAGCCCCAGGGCAGCTCCCCTGCGCCCCGCAGCCAGGCCGGGGTGCAGCTCTGCTGCAGGGGTGTGTACATAGCCCGTAGCGATAGCTTCCCCTTGGGTGTGCCCCATGGGGTGGCCCCTTCTCTGGCAGGGAGGGCCCCCACGCCCCCCAGAAAGGCAGGGTGAAGCAGGACGATTGCCTTAATGTGTGGCCCTGCCAGGACCTGACAGGGGGGCTGTGGCCCCCCAAGGGGTGTTTCGGGGTGCCTCGTGGAAAAGGCGTTGCCCCCACCCTGGGCTGTTTTGGGGGCACCTTAGTAGAGGACGGCGGCAGTGGGGGTTCAGCCCCCAAGGCAGGTAAGGACCCCCCCAGCCCTCGCTGTCGCTGCTGCTGGCCACCAGTCTTTCTAAGAAAAGAGGAAAAAAAAAAAAAGGAAAAACACAGAAACCACAACCCTTTTTTCCTGTTTTTGTTTTTAATAAACACTGAAAAAAAAAAAAACTCTCCCCCTGCATGCTTTATGTCCTCCTCGCGCCTCATGGGTGGGTAAGCGCGCACACGGTACCCCGCAGGGCCTGGGGTTGCCTCTGGCTCTGTGGCCCCTGTGGCTGGGACAGGTGCCACCAGCTGGGGCTGCCCGTCCCTGGCTGTAGGGTGCACGGGAGGGCCTGGTGTCACCTCCATCCTCTGATCATGTCCTAACCCCTGAGGGTTGGTTTGGGACATCCCTGTTGTGCTTGGCTGGAGATGAGGTGGCTCAGGGCAGACCTCAGTGCTCTCTGCAACTACCTGAAGGAGCTGGGGGTCGGCCTCTTCTCACTGGTAACCGGTGATGGGACTAGAGGGAATGGCTTCAAGCTGTGCCAGGGGCGGTTCAGGTTCGAAATGAGATGTTTCCACTCAGAAAGTGCAGTCGGGCATTGGGACAGGTTGCCCAGGGAGGCAGTGGAGTCACTGTTTCTGGGGGTGTTTAAGGAAAGGTTGGTGCTTGGGGACGTGGTTCATTGGGTGACAGTGGTGGAAGGGGATGGTTGGACCATACGATCGTGGAGGTCTCTTCCAACCTTGATGATTCTATGACAGGAGGACCATGTGGGGCAGGGGACCAGCCCCGGGTGTGCTGCTGGGTGGCAGCCTGGAGGTGACCCTGATACCCCCAAGGGAGCTCAGGAGCTCCTCTCTGGCCCTCATGTCTCTGCTGGAGCCCAAAATGAAGTTGGGACCCAAGGGCAGTCAGCTGCCTGCGTCCCTTCCATGGTGCTGGCAGGCCCCAAAATCCCAGTGCCTGGGGCTGCATCTGCAGGCCCCCAAATCATATGCGCCCTAGACAGGGGGGCCTGGAGCTGGTGTCCTTCGAGCCCGTGGCCATGGTGAGGAGTCCCTGGAGCTGGTGGCTGCGGTAGTGCCGTGTCCCCGGAGCTGGTGGCCATGGAGATGGCAGCCCCAGAGCTGGTGTTCCTGGGGGAGGGTGCCCATGGTGGCCATGAGTCCTGGAGCTGGTTCCTGCGTGGTGCCCCAGCAACGCTGGGCTCTTTGTGTGTCCCCACCTCAGCCCCAAGACCTGTGGGGAGCCCTCTGGGCAGCCACCTGCCAGCCCGTGGTGCTCCGGCCACCCCCGGTCCCCTGGGGTGTCCCCTCAGAAACGAGCTGGTGGCCTTGGGGACACGGCCCCGAGGGTGCCTGTCGGGGTGCTCCACAGCAGCCCCCTCAGCTGCTTTGTTACCCCCCAGCACCACGCTGCCTCCAGGGCCCTGCAGGGCAGGTGGCAGGCGCTGTCCCCAGGTGTCACCAGCTGGGGTGGCACAGGGACCCCAGGACCTGGCCATGGTGTGGGGGGAGACCCCGGGCACCCATCACACACCCACAGCCCGGCCAAAGTTTGCACGTACAGATTTATTAGTAGTTGTTTTTTTTTTTTTTTTTTTTTTTTTCTGTCTTTCACAACAGAGTGATACAAAGAGCAGATTGTTGTTTTGTTTTCTTTTATTCATCTTTTTTTTTTTTTCTTTCAAAACAGGCGCCACTTTGGGGGGTTTCACTCATTTTTCAACAGACCGCAAACGCTCCTGGTGAGGCCACGGCCTCCCCCCAGCTTCTCCGTGAACCACAATGCAAGACAGGGAGGAGGGGGGAGGGTTTTTTTTTTTTTAATTTTCTCTTCTTTTTTTTCCCACTTTTTTTTTGTTTTTTTTTTCCTTTTTTAATAAGGTAGTAACTAGCTCTAGGGACGTGTGGCCTGGATTTCCATCGAGGAAAATAAAAAAAGCCCCAAAACAGGGCAGGGGAAGGGAGGAGGGTGTTAACAGTGTGTATAAGAGGCATATTTACACAGTATTAACATGCTGACAAAAAAGATTACAATATTGAGTATCGTACAACATCGAGTCGGAAACAAGGAACCAGAGGCAGGATGGACACAGGGTGGGGGAAAAAGGCTGCGGGAACTCAAATTAATAAACAGAAGGTAATAAACACCCTGGCAAAACAATGAGTTAAGGCTTAAAAAGTGTATAAAAAAATAACACAGTTAATATCCAAAACGGAACCAAAGAGTACATAATATAGATGAGTTTCTGTCGAGTCTCTCCGCAGGGAGCAGGGCCCCCCCCGGCTCTATACAAGGGTCTATGTACACGCGCCCGGGGCCAGCACAAGGCAAAGCGATGCCCTCCCGCTGCCTTCGGCGCCCTGCGGAGGGGGGGCCGCATCCAGCCCCCCGGGGGCGGCAGAGGCGCGGGGCTCCCCCCACCGGCTTCGCCCCAAAGCCACGCAGCCCCGCACCCAGTGTCCGCCGGGGCCTCTTCTGCTCCCGGCAACGGAGTCCAGCGTGGGAGGAGAGAGCCCAGGGGGAAAACATTGTTAAAAATAAAACCAAAACCAACCGAAGAGTCCCAAGGAGGCAGCGGCCGCCGCGGTGCCCGTCCTGCTGCCGTGCCTGCTCGGCCACGTCCTGCCAGCTCCCCTCTCCAGCCATGGCTCCGAGGGAGAGTCCAGGGGAGGAAGAGGCTGCAGCAGGGGGCCCGAGCCCCTGTTCGCCATCCGGCGCTCATCTTGGTCCGCGGTTCGTTTTGTGTCTTATTTCCTTTTCTGTTTTAGCAGCACCAACTTCTTGGCCAATAAATATATATATATATTTGTATCCAAAATGAGAGACGGGGCAGGGACTAACCAAAGGAGAAGACCCCTTGCCTCCCCTCCCCCCCCCCCCAAAAAAAAACAACACAGAGATTCAAAGTGCTCTGAAACCGTCTTTGGATGTCACCAAACCTGCAGCCCCGGGGGCCAGGCCGGGGGCGTGGGGGCCCGGGCACGTTTCCAAAGCGTGGCCGCATCCACCAGCTCCCCGCCAAGCTGCCAGGGCCGCTTGGCGGGCAGGGGGGTGCGGAGCGGGGGGTCCGGATGTGGCACCACGGCCTCCGCGGGGCCCCCGACAGCAGTGGAGCCGGGAGGGAGGGCGGCCAGCAGGCAGAGCCTGCTTAGATGAGTGAGATTCGCACGGGGATGCCGGGGGACTCCGTCCTTTGAGGTGAGTGCTGGCTCACGAGGTGCTCCACCACGGTATGTTTGGACATGTGCTTCATCAAATAGGTCTCCTGCAGGGCAGACGGAAAGGGTGAGTGGCAAAGATGGGGGTCCATGCCCCCCCCATCCCCCTGGTGCTCCCCACGGCCCCGCTCACCGAGGTATAGGCGCGACCACACATGCTGCAGCAGTAAGCCTTGGCGTGCTTGATGGCATGCGCCGAGAGGTGGATCTGCAGCGAGGCCGAGTCCGTGTATGCCCGGTAGCAGTTCGGGCACTTGTAGGGCTTGTCCTTGTTGTGCTGTCGCTGGTGAGACTGCAAAACAGCGGGCATGAGGAGGGGTTATGGGGCCAGGGGGCCTGGAGAGCCCCAGCAGCCACAGGCATCGGGTCCCAGCCCCGCAACAGTGCTGCCCCGCAACAGTGCTCCCTGTTCCGAGCCCTCCCCGTGGTTCAATCCCTGGGGGTGGGGGGAGGTATTCAGGGCTCTGTCCCCACTCCCGTGATTTCCCCAGAGTGCTGACCTGGAGGTTGGAGAGTTGTGTGAACGCCTTTTCGCAGCCAGGGTGCGGGCACTTGTAGGGTCTGTCACCGGTGTGAATTCTGAGCCAGAGACAGGTGAAACAGGAGGGGGACAAGTCAGTCTGCCGCCCCCAGCAAGGCTGGGAAGCTCCCGCCACCCTCACCCCCTGCAAAGCCCCCGGCACCCACCGGGGCAGACGCTGCTCCCACACTAGGTGGGAGAAGCACAGCTGGGGACAGCGATGGCCACACGCCTCTGCTTCAACGGAACTGCAAGGTCAGCGCCTTGCCAGGTGACAGGGGGCCCAAGGGGGCACAGGTGAAAGGGGAGACCCCGGGGCTGAGACCCAAAGAGTTGAGGGACAGGCAGGGGGGCTGGAGGCTGCAGCTAGGGATGAGGAAGGTGGGGCGGTGATCAGGGAGGTGCAGATGAGGAAGATAGCACATGCCGAGTGCACACCCAACCCCACCAGGGAAAAATGGGCTGAAGGGACACCCCAAACCCCATGCGGACCTCCCCAGCCCCTCAGGGATGCCGTGCCGTCACCTGGTGTGCTGCTGGAGGTGGGACAGCTGGCGGAAGGACTTCTCGCAGTACGAGCAGTGGTACGGCTTCACGCCCAGGTGGATGCGCAGGTGCTGGGCCAGGTAAGAGGCATTGGCGAAAGATTTGGAGCAGTGGGGGCACTTGTGGGGCTTGGCCTCTGTGTGTGACTTGGAGTGGATCTGCATCTCTGACTTGGTGAAGAACGTCAAGGGGCAGACCTTACACCTGGAGGGGGAGAGCACCGCAGAGGCCGGGCTGGGGCAGGACGCCGTGCCAGGCCCCTCTGCTGCACCCCCACGCCTGCGGCACGGCCGGGCGCCCCGGCTCCCAGCGGGTGCTGCCTACCTGTACGTCTTCCCCTCTTTGGCGGTCTCCCCCGAGGCCAGAATGGGGTAGGGAACCACAAGGACGGGCGGCCCCGAAGGGTTTTCCGCCTTGATCTTCTTGCGGCCCCGCTCTGTCTTGGGTGCCCCCAGCAAGCTGTGGCCCTGGATTGTCTTTATGGAGTCGAGGAGGGGCGGGCTGGTGATTCCTGAGATAAGGGTGGGCGAGGAGGCGATGAGGCGGCTCTGGCTGGTGGAGGTGGGGGTGGAAGGGGTGGTGGTGCCCGTGCCTGTGCTGGACTCAGAAGTGCTGACCGCGGGCGCACGGGAGGCCAGCCCCAACCCTGGCAGGCAAAGAAAGGCAGGCGTTAATGCCCACCCCGCTCCCTTCTCTCACAGCCCACTGCTGTGTCCGAGCATCCCTACAGACAGTAGGGTCCCAAAACAGGGACTCCTCAATTCCTCAAGCCCCTCCTGTGCTGCTGGGGGCCACCGATGCCTGTGTGGGTACCTGTGACAGTGCTGGTGGCCGGCCGAGCGTGCAGGGCCACATCAGGCTGGGGGACAGCTTGCGGGTGCAGGCCTGGGACTTGCTGCAGCTTGGGGAGGGACATGATGGACTGGCTGCTTTCGGCAGGCGAGGGGGGCACCAGGAGGGGCTGCTGGGAGGCCACGGAGGTGGGGGGCAGGTGCGGGGGACGGATCTTTTCTGCCATCAGCTGCTCCTTGATTTTGTTGATCAGGACGAGGTTGTCCAGCTGCCAGGGGAACAAAGCAGGGAGAAGGTGAAGGGTGAAGGAGCCAGGGCCCCCAGGACTGAGCACAGGACTGGCTCTAACAAGCCTTCCCCAGGTGTACCCCAACCTGTCCACCCCTTCCCACATCCCCACGTCCATCTGTCCTCCCTCCTCCCCAAAAACCCATCCTGAGGCATGGCGCTGTGGGGGTCTTACCTGGCTGGGCATGGTGGGAGGAGGTGGCCAGAAGTAGGGGTTGTTGAAGCGAGGCTCCGCCATCCTGCGGGGAGACACAGGCGTGTTACGGGGCGGCAGCAGCCAGCACGGCTCCTTCCCACCTCCCTGCAGGGCCGTGCGGGCAGGGGACGGGTCTGGCCCTTCCTGACCCAACAGCATTCACCCGCTGGCCTCTCAGGGTGAAGGAGCCCCCAAGCTCTGCACCTCTCCCCAGCGCTGCAATTTGCCACGGGACTCGAGCCGCAACCGTGGCATGAGGCCGACAAACCCCCAAATCCCCGGAGAAGCATCTCTGCGTGCACGCGCGCTCCGCAAGCACTGAGCCATGCCACCATGCTGCAAAAGGCTCTTTTAGGAGCACATCTGATAACAACGTGACTTCCAGGCGACGGTTTCCTAGAAAAGCCTTCAAGGAGGAGAGGAAGCAGGGAGAAGGGAGTGGAGCAGGAACCCCGGGGCCACCAGCAGCTCATTTGCCATGCAGAGCACATTGCCAGGGGATGAGCAGCCACACCAGAACGCTCCCAGGCAAAATCTGACCACGTTGGTGGCCACCAGGCACCTGCTGGGGCTCCCACAGCGCTGCCCACAAACCCCTGGTGCCCACGCAGGGCCGGGGCAGCAGGGACACAGCTTGCCTTGGGGCGAAGCTTGGTGAGGGCTGGGGGAGCTGTGAAGGACTGCGGGTGGCAACGCCCCGGCTGTAAAAGAGGGCAGGGAACAGGCAGGGCCTGTTTGCATGGCTGCAACCTCACCGCTGTCCTCCCAGCTGCAAATTCCTGCAGGGTCACGGCAGCCCTGAGCATCCGCCTGCCTCCGAGACCCCCACAACAGCAGCAAGCACCCAGTGCTGGGGGATGCAGGGTGCAGTTTGGCAGAGAAGAGGGAATAAAAGGGTTGAGCACATCACAGGCTTGTAATGCCTCCCGGCGAGGCCCCAGATCCCTCAAGCCCTGGAGGTATTAAGGCTGCTCCCCTGGTACCTCAAGGAGGGGTTGCAAGTGCCAGAGGTGGACGGGATGCAGCTTTGGTGCAGGCACAGGACACGGAGCAAGGCACACGCACAACAGTGGTGGCATCAGACCCAAAGCCCAGCCCAGGCTGAAAGAAAAACCAAACCCAAGACCAAGCGAAATGACCTACAACAGCCATAAGCAGCTCAGCTCCTGGAAAGCCCCGCTGCAGTGGGGCTGGGAGATTTATAGAGACGCTAAACACTTCGGAAAAATTAATTCTAAATCCATCTTTGGTTAATAGAAAACATCTGAATGGGGACGGCAAGAAAATGACAACAACGTAATAGCCTGACATAAACAGGCATGAAACCAGCCCAGCAGACCTCGGCAGGGGCATGTTTAGGGGTAAGCATTTAAGAGGCCCCAGTGAAACGTAAAGGAGGGCTCCTTGGGGACAGCCAAGGGGACGCGCAGCCTCTCGCAGGATCTGAGCATGCTGATTCCTCTCTCCCAGATATCAAACACTGATAAATGAAGCCTGTGCTGTTGTCAAACACACCATGTACGGGTATTTTCTTTGCACCCAAGATTGGAGCAACCAAATAAACCCCTCATGTCTGTGCACAACGGCCAGGGGAGCCTGAACCGATCGGCCACACAGGAACGGAGACATTAACGCACAATCGGAGCCTCCTCAGCGCCTTCCCCAGCTCACCAGGTGAGGAAGCTGCCGGGAGGTGACCTCCATTTGGAATATAAACCAGGCCACGGCCGGGATCCTGCGGCAGGGAGAAACCAGACTAACACGGACCCCAGCCCCGCAAGCATCCCCAGGGCTAGCAGCAGCCTCTGAGTGCTTCACGAGAGGCTGCAAGCCCCCAGCGGAGGGCCAGGAGCTCTGAGTGCACCAAAACGATGCCTGCGCAGGGCAGGAGTGGCAAGGTCCCCGCTGGGACAGCGGCATGTGTCTGTGACCCAGCCTCGCTCGCCCGCTGCCCATCTGTCACATTAACGCACCTCAAAATCTACAGCCAGGGCCGTGGTGGCACTGCAGTCCCTGTCCCAGGGCAAAGTGTGTCCCCAGATGTCTACGGGTGGCAGGAAGCGGGCACGAGATGGAAGGAGGGCAGGACCGGCTGGGGAAACTGAGGCACAGATGGGGACCCAACATCCTTCTCGATGCAGAGCTGCAGTGCCCAGGTCCTGCACTGCATCTCACGGGAACGCAGACCTACCCGGCAGCGGCAGCTTTAGCCTCACAGCACCAAGGGCTGTTCGTCCACGACCCCCAGCCTCCTGGCGAAGCACCATGCTGAAGCCAGCAAGCACCCAGCACCTCCCACCCGCCCGCCTCGCCGATGCATCCTGCCCCGGAGAGGTGCCGGCACGGGGCCGAGGCGCGAGATGCATCGGTCACAGGTCAGCCCAGGGCACAGCCACGTCCCCGCCGGCCACAGGGCTGGGGAAATGCGTCTGCCCGTAGCAAAGGAAGTGCGGCAGCGGGAACGGGGAGAGGAACTGGCTGGCGGGGATGTGACGACAAGCTCCAGGCGGGCAGAAACTGCCTGCCAGTGAGCACAAGGGGCTGGGAGCTGCAGACAGGTCCAGGCCCACAGACCCTGTGGGGCCGTAAGACCACAGACCGGGCTCAGCAACTGCCTGGGCACCACAGCATCCCGGCTGGGTTTGCGTGGAAATTTCCTTCCCTGCCTCAAACCACTGCGTTTTGCCTTTCTTCCAGCTGCCCACACACCAGATTTTGGCTTTTTAAGGCAAACGTTTCAAGTGAAGGTGGACCTGCATCGGGAACCGACAGCCTCCAAAACCTGCCTCGGAAACATCGGTGCTTGCCTCCCTCTCACATCCCTCACCTGCTTTCACAGGGATGCCCACAGCATCCCCAGGGCACCCAGTGCTGACATTGCCACGAGCTCACTCCCCATGCCACTCACCCCACTGCACTTTTATTGAGGTGCCCCCGCCCCAACTCCTGCTCCCCAGCCCCGCTTCCCTCCCAGTCAGGGTGTCTCCAGGGACCTGGAGCTGGGGGCCAGGACGGGAGCTGCTCGTGAAGAGCCTTGAACAGGATGTCCCAGCTCACTCTGCACTCTGGCAGGTCAGGGCACCCCGGACCAAAGCAGACCGGATGCTTGCAATATCCCTAAACGTGATTTTTGCATATTCTGTCCGTTTGCCAGGTTTACCTCTCTCATCTGCACAGGCAGAGCCGTGCAGAGGGACCAGGAGCCCTGCCCCGTGCCACGTCTGCAGAAATACAAAGGCGAAGTGCTGCAGCTGTTCAGGAAGGTAACCCACGGGTTACACACATCGCTGCTTGGCACACACAGGGGACTCTGGTGTCCCCAGGACGGGGGGATGTTGGCAGCCCCTGCAAGCACCCTGGGCACCGCCGCGCAGGAGGACAGCAGCCAGCAAGAGGAGAGACCAGGCCAAAAGAGGACGTTGTGGCAGGGAAAAACCCTCGTGATGAAGGCAGGAAGGAAAGAGGGCAGCGGGCAGGCAGGGAGGCCCCGTGTTCCCCTGCCACGGCCAAGCACCCCGACACAGCCACAGGCCAGCTCCCCCGGCTCAAACCGCACCATCACAGCTCGGCCGGCGGCCACCCCACGGCGTGGGAAGCTGAAATGCCCCTTCGATCCTTGCCGGGCTGGAGCGGGAAAACAGGAAGCCAGAGCTATGATTAGAAAAGGTTTTTTGGAGCCGACCCAGGGAGCTGCTCCTCTGTCCTCACAGCAGGTGCCCTGTGGCCTCCGTCCTTCCCGCCCGTCTGTCCGCCCGCCCGCCCCTCGCCCATCCTGATGGCGTGCTCAGAGTGGGCTCCACCGGAGCTGGGGGCTCTCTGCACAGACCATGCGAAGCCACGGCCGCACTGCGAGCACTCAGACTGCTGGCGTGGCCCCGGACGGTCCCTGCACAGCCCCGTGTGGCGCTGGCCAAGCCGGGAGCTGCACACACTGCTGCAGACAGGCCTCATCCTGCTGCGGGGACCCGACGCAGTACCCAGCCTGGTGCAGGCACTCAGCTGAATGCTTCAGTCGGATGTATCCCGCCTCCCCAGGGAGAAGGGGCTCTCATGGCCCTGGGCACCTCTGCTTCAAGCGCAGACACGGCACACGGTCCTGTTGGTCACCCCAGGTCACCGCCTCCCTGCCGGTACCGGAGCCGTGCTGTCCGACACACGGAATGCCGTGAGCACAAGGAGCTCAGAGGGGGCTGTGGAAACCCACCCAGCACTGCCCCAAAAGCCTTGAGCTCTGTCCCTGGTTCCTTGTCCTTGGTTCCTTGTCCCATTGTTGAGCTGTAAATCTGGTGGGGAGTCTGCCAGGAACCAGCCTCTCCGCTGAGTGCCCTATGCTCTTCACGCTCTCGTTGTAGGGTTGCTTATGAACAACAAGCTTCTCCCTTCGTTTTGCAAGTCAAACTTTCATTTGCTCAAAAAATGAAGACCCCAGTGCACCCTAAAACAGCCACAGGGAGGAAGGCATGAATATTCCCCGTGTCCCTCCCTCCCTCTCCACCTGAGAAGGGCTTATTAAATAATGAGGCTGCTGTAGTAGTCAAAACCGTGTTTGCAGCTCTACAAACCTGACCAGAATAAAGAGGAAAGAAACAGTTGTTGTGCCAAAAAAAATCCCTATTCCTGTCCCAACTTAATTTTATAAATTGTGCAGCATTTTGTCTGGAGCGGAGAAACTGCTTCCCCTCTCTCAGGGCTGGAGTGGCACAGGCTGAGCTCAGATAGCTGGGGGAGGGGGCTGGAGGGGATAAAAAGCAGATGGAAAAAATATATAAACTCCCTTTTTCTATATTCTCAGCTAACTATGAAAAATGGAAGCTGACACACAGCAGAAAAAAAAAAAATCCATTAAAATGGAAATTATGAAAGGTGGGGAATACTGCAGCACGTCTCCCCCTGGCTCTGCAGGACACACCAGGCTGCCCACAGGGATGTTTGCAGCCCCAGGGTCGCGTTAGGGCTGTCTTGCCCCCTCCGTTTTTTTTGGCCAGGCAGGAGGAAAAACCCTGGGCAACAGCTTCCCTACATCACAGAGAGGGTCTGCGCAGCCCAAGCGCCGTGCCACACAATGCCATGCAGGGAGGAGAGCGGGGCCATGCGCCCTCCCTCGGGCACCGATGCCCCATCCCCAGGCACCGACACGGCCCTCGGCCCTCGTGACACAGAAGGTTGTCCCCAGCGTCCCTAAGGGCAGGGCTGGGCACAAGGCAGGCGGATAGGACAGTGTGCCACGGAAAGAGGTGCTGCGAAGGCGAAGAAGGCATCGCGGCCGCCCAAGGGGGCTCCACCGGTGCCAATCCTGGCTCAGGCGCGAGAGCAGCGCTGGCCAGTGGCACAGCCGGAGCTGTCGCACGGGGAAGGACGGCGGGGGGACGCCTGGGAGAAGGGAGTAGAAAGAGCAAGCAGCAGATGTGCAGAGCAGCAAGGCCTGGTGAAGGGGGCCAGGGACGCCTGGGGCCACAGGCTGAGCCCCAACCCGCCCTTGTCGGCCCGGAGCCATGAGCCTGGTACCCGAGGGGAGCGCCTGACCCGGAGCATCGCCACTACAGACCTGCTGCCGCCCAGATGAAGCCAGCACAGCTCAGCTGCCCTAAAATCACCTCTGCACCCACGGGGAAGGAAGAGAGCATGAAAAGCTGGCAAGCCGGGGAAGAGGCCCGGGTGGAAGGGGACGAGGGGAAGGGAGAGGCGCCATGGCAGAGCGAGGCCCGGGGCCACGTGGAGGGGAAGGGGTGCGCAGGCGGCTGCAGCAAGGGGCTGGCGGTGGCCCGGCAGAGACAAGACATGGTGCACGCCGTGTTTGGTACTCACAGGCTGGCCTCAGAAGCCAGATGGCCGCAGCTGCCTGGGGAGACGTGTCGATGAGGCTCCAGATTGATGGAGGTAGATGATGGCACGGGTGGGTACAAGCGCCAGGCCCCGGAGCTCACTATAGCCTTCCAACTTCCTACCAAACTGCCGCTAAGTCAAGCTACAGTTCTCTAGGGAACGCCTCTACTTTGGCAGCCCTCTCTGTCTCGCCTTCGCTGAAATAAAAAGAAACAAGAGATTCTTTTCACGGACGCGGCACAGCACCGCCGCAAGAAGGGTTAGCTCCCGGGTACCGGCGCCGCTTCAACCCTGCGGCCGGCTGCAGGACAGCCAGCGAGCGGCCACGAACAGACCCGGCACCAGGTACGGGCGGCAAACAGGGTGAGGGGAGGCAAGGGAGGGATCAGGGGTGACCCGAGCGGCAGCCGGCATGCCTGAATATCGCGGAGTGCCATCGACCAAGCTAGAAGCCAGTCCCTCCACCAGCGCAGCCTCGCTCTCCCAAGCAGGGTCCCCGGGCAGCGAGCATCGGTTTGGGCAGCAAGCTGGGAGCGGAGCAGCGAGCGCAGGGCGGCTGCAGGCAGCTGGGTGCCCGGCACAGGGCGGCGCGAGCCCCCGCAGCCCCAGGTGGCATGGCAGGCAAGAGACAAGGGCTCCAAGGCGCTGGTCACAATCACACCGTTGAGGGGGACGCGGTGGGGGACGTGGGACCTGCGTCCTTGGCGTCTCCTCTCGATCCCTTTGCTGGCTCTCTGTCCAGCCTCGTGCCATCCCACCCCCCAACAGCATTCTGTGCCAGTGTCTGCATGGGAGCAGAACCCAGCTCTGCCCCACATTCTGCCTCATTTTCCCCCAAAAGCATGAGGCCACTGCCTTTCTCCCCTTGCAAACCCATCTCTGCCAGGGTAAGGGGCCAGCAAGGGGCAGCGCGGGCTCCCCGTCCTTCCACCCATGCAGCTGGCAATGGGCAGAAGCCGGCCTGCGTTTCCACAGGATGCGTGCAAGCAGCATTCGCCCAGAGCAGGAGTTTTTCGAGAGAAACCAAGGGCCCCTCTGCAAAAACCCCAGCCCAGAGCCGCCGGGCGGGAAGCAGCATCAAAGCTGCCCGCCTGCCGCAGGGGCCGCCGCGCCGTGCCAGCGCGCCGTGCCTGGGCGGGCTCCCTGTGCCGGGGAACGCTCCGTTCCACTTCCAGCCTGGGGGACCATCCCGCGTGGGCCCTGCACCCACAGCCCCCAGCCCGGATTTTCCTCAGCAGGAAGAATTTACCCCAAGGCGGAGGCAGCAGAACGTGAGCCGGGGAAGCAGGAACAACACAAGAAACCTGGGGCAGGCAGCTCAGAAATCCCCATCCAGCGCTCGCTCAGAGAGGAGCGGCTCAGGGGATCGTGTGCCAGAAGAATTCACCCAAGATGGAACCAATTAAACCCCACGTTTCCGCCCCCCGAAGGGCTGTAACTGGTGTTTCTCATTCAGATTTCCTTCCCCGAGCAAAACCAACAAAAGCCCAAGAGCGGCTGAGCAGAAAACCCCATGCCAGCCCAGCAGGGCCGGGGGCGCCGGGAAGGGGCCCCACGGGAAGGGGTGCGTGGACGCCAGGGTGGGTCAGAGGAGCCAAGCATGTGCCAGCGCTTCCACAGGGGAACCGGGTGTGCAGCAGGGAGAGCGCCCTGGCACCAAGGGCTGGCCCTCAGAGCCGGGTCTGAGCCCCGCTTTCTGCCTGCGGCACCCAGGGCAAAGCGGGGAGCCCCAAATCCCAGAGGAGCCCACGCCCAGCAAGGAGAGAGCAGACGCCCAACGGCCAAATGGAGTCACTGGGGGCCCGAGTGCCACTCTGCCGCCCAGGGCGACTTCCCCAGCATGGGGGGCTTCCACAGCCCCCTGCGTCCAGAAGGAAGAAGGAATCGGTGCAAAGCAGACGGGGAGAGCCGCCAAGGCAACCCGCTTCACTTTGAAAGCCGTGTCATTGGAGACCACCGTGGCAAACCGGTGGGATCGGACAGCCAGGTCTCAGCCCATCCAACCAGACGGGCAGCAAGAGGGCACAGGGCAGCACTCCCAAAAAGTGAGGGGAGAGCCGCCTGCACAAGGACAAGCCAAGGAAGCCAGCAGAGAAGACCCCAAAGCCTGGGATTACAACCCCAGCACCAGCGGTGTGCACTTCCGAGGGCAGAGGGGACACGAGGACAAGCAGGACCTGCGCAGCCCAGTGAGGCAGCGTTACACAGGGCCAAGCCACACCACTGGGAGCCACCGAAGGGGACGTGGGGCTGCAAGGGGGCTAATGGGGACGGCGGGTAGGGGTGGCCTGCATGGGACCCCGGTGCCCGTGGGGCGATGCTCACGCCACGATGCCAAACGGAGCCAGTCCCACAGCTGGTGCCACCACCAAACCCACATCCCCAAACAGCCCCTGGAGCTGGCGGGGGCTGCCTGCTCCACCAGCCCGTGTCCCCACAGATACAGCCACCCCCAAAAGGGACCGCGCACCATCCCAGCACCCTGCAAGCCAAAATCTGCACCCGCAGCCCACCATGCTCCAACAGGGCCCGACCAGCCAGACCCCGCACTGCAGTAAGGGGGTTCGGGGGTGCTAAGAGCCCCGCAAGCAGCCAGGTGACACCCGGCATGTGTGCAGGGCTGCTGTGACAGCTGGGGACACTGAGGCACGGGCGGCTGAGCAGAGGCTTGCCCCAAGGCCAGGCGAGGAGGCAGCAAAGCGTTTCCCTCCTCCCAGCCCCACAACACAACCTCTGCGTACACATGCACTTGTCATAACACCTCCACCACCAGCCGATGATCCACATTTTTTCAAGAGGGAGGGGGTAGAAAAAAGAGGATTTTTAAGGGAGAAAAGATCATTTTGCGCATATTAAGCACAGGTATTTCAAATCCAGCTTTCGCCCTGAGAATGGAAATTCAAAGCGTTCGGACTTACGCCGTGAGCGGGGTCCCCATCGTGCTGGCTGTGTCCAGCGAGCGGCCGTCCCCTCCCTGCGCCCTCCCCGTGGGCAGGCGGCCCCAGGCTCACCCCGCGGGGCCCCGCTCTCCGGGCTCCTCGGGGAGGGCCAGGACATGCCCCCGCTCCCAGACCCGCACGGACAGATCATTTTCCAGTTCCCCTCGAGAAAGCCGGCATGCCCACCTCTGAGAGTACTGGCGTTGCTTCCCCTTATCCGCGTCCATCTCCAGATCTAGCTGGGAACTGGTGCTGCACGCGGGGCGTTTTTCTACGGGGGACAAGGAGGACAACTTCACACACCCCAAAAACACAGACAGCCCCCGACACGCGAGCTCCGGGAGAGGCAGAGTGGAGGAACAAAAGCGAAGTGGTTCCCACCTACCCAACCCGTGGGAACGTGGGTTTTTTCCTGAAAGTAGACAAAAAGAAAAGCAACGTTTTTATGCCGGGGAGCACTGGGCAGGGGGAGTTGTCCTGCCCCGGCGTCACCGCGTTTCACCCCGAAGCTGCCTGCGAATCCGAGGCACGGGGAGCTGGCTGGAAGCGCGGGGCCTAAATCCATCCCCTCGCCCCAGACCCTCCGCCTCTCTGCAAACTGCACGCCGGGAGGGGCTGAAAACTTTTACCTCTCCTCTAAAATATCACTTTAATTTCAAAGGCCTCGGGGCTGGCTTGGCCACCAGCGGCTGGAATGAGCAGGCGAAAGCCCCACTCGTCCTCCCCACGCGTGCCGGATTAAAAAGCACGCTTGTTGTCCGAATAATCGCGACGCGGGGCCAAGAAAGGAGCATCCCCACGGCAGCGTCCTCGCCGCCGGCTCAGAGAAAGAAAAAGGCAGATTAATCATTCCTGGGCAAAAACGCATCCTCTTGCTCCCAGCTTAGCCGCGGCCACTCCGGCTCCCAGCTCCGGCCCAGCGTGGCCGGGAGATTATGGATGTATAAATAGTATATGCATCCACACGCTAACACAAGGCTAAATATATATGGCCAGAAAGACACACAGACCTCTCTAGGCACCACCAAGCAAATTTGGGTCCCTTTCTAAAGCTGCAGCTTCCACATTCCTGCCAAAGCGCGATACAAAATATTCCCCCATTAAAACCTTCCAGCCAGCCAGACCACTTTCGAGACAAAAACCGGTTAATAGGAAAAGAAGGGAAAGGGAGGAGGGGGGGGTTGGGGAAGGAATAAATAAATAAATAAATAAATAAGCAGCCTCCCCCCCCCCTTCTTCCGCCACCCCGTGCAGAAAAAAAAAAAAAGGCAAAAAAAAAAAAAAAGGCAACCAGAAAAAAAAAATAAGCCGAGCCCCCATGCAACATCCACAGCTCCTCTCCGACCACCACCGGCACAAAAATAGGTACGTTCGGCTGCAATTAACTTTTCCATTAGACCATCCAGAGGGAGAAAAAGAGAAAATCCAGCAAAGCGGGCATTTTCCTGGCTGCCCCCCCCTTCCTCCTCCTCCTCCTCCTCCTCCTCCCCCGCCGCCCGGGAAGGGGGGGGGGGCACGCAGGGGGGCGCCCCCCTCGGAAAAAAAAAATTTAAAAAAATAAAAAAAAAAAACAAGGCGAGAAAAAGCGTCGAAAAAGGCGAAGTTTGGCGTTAAGTGAAGTTGAAATCCTCGACCTGCCCTGGCGGAGCCGGAGCGGCGGCGGCGGGCGGGGGGCCGCGGCGGGGCGGGCTGCGGGCGAGCCCCGGCCCCGCCGCAGACAAAAAGGCCGGGGCGGAGGGAGGGGAGCGGCCCCGCTCCGTGCCCCCTCCGCCGCCCCGCCGCCTCTCCCACATTCTCAGACAGTTTTATTAAAATTCGCAGACAAAAGAAAAACAAAAATGGCAGCCCGGCTTATTTTTAACACAGGACGGGGACGCCATATTCTGCAGATCTGCGAAAAAAAAAAAAAAAAAAAAAATTAAAAAAAAATGATAAAAGGAGGAAAAGCGGCGGCGCGGCCCCACACCGCGGTGCCCCCCCCCGGCCCCCCCCCGGCCGGTGTTTACCGGAGGCTCGCACCCGGGAGGCGGGCTGGGGTGGGTTTTTTTTTTTTTGGCTTTTTTTTTTTTTTTTTTTTCGAAGCACCCGGGTTGAATGCGGGAGAGGAGAAGGAGGAGGGGGAAAAGAGGGAAAAAAAAAAAAAAAAAAAAAGACACTTCCTATACCAACAGCCATGCTCCCGCCAGCCGCGGTCCCGCCGGCGCTCCGCCGCACGGAGGAAAATGGGCGCCCCCGCGCCTCCGCCCGCCCCCGCGTCCTCCTCCGCCCGCCCAGGCTCCGGGCCGCGGGGCCGGCACCGGGCCCCCCTGCCCGGCCGGGACCGCCCCCCCGCCGCGGCCCCGGCTCCAGCCCCGGCCCCGGCCCCGGCGCCATGGCGGCCCCGGCGGGGGAGGCGCGGGATGGGCCCGGCGGGCGGCGGGGCCTGGCCGGCGGTGCAGCGGCTCGGGGAGGCCGTGGGGCTGCGCGGCTTTCCGCAGCCCCCGGTCCCCTCCTCGCCCCCCGGTTCCCCTCAGCACCCCTGGTTTGCAGCCCCCAGCCTCCTCAGACCCCTCAGCATCCCCCGTTCCCGTCAGCACCCCCAATTCTCGGCCCCCGGTCCCTTCTTGACCCCCCAGTTCTCCTCACCCCCCAGCTCTCCTCAGTGTCCCCCAGTTCCCCTCAACACCCCCGGATTGTTGCCGTCAGGTGCCCTCAGCACCCCTCGGTCCCTTCATGGCCCCGCAGTTCCCAGTGCCCCCCATTCCCTGCAGCATCCCCTGGTTCACAGCCCCCACGTCTCCCCAGCACTCCCCAGTTCCCCTCTGCCCCCAGTTCCCTTCATCGCCCCCCAAGTTGCCCTCAGCCCTCCCAGTTGTCCTCAGTGCCCCTGGCTCGTAGCCCCCCAGGTCTGCTCAGCCCCCTCACTGCCCCCTGTTCTCCTCAGTCCACCCAGGTCTCCTCAGCACCCCCAGTTCTCTTCAGCTGCCCCGGTTCTCTCAGGCCCCCCCTCTCCAGCTCTCCTCAGCCCCCACGTGCCCCCCAGGTCTCATCACCTTGGTTCTCCTCAGCCCCCAGTCCCTTCAGCCCCCTTCTGACTCTGCAGCCCCACGGCCCCCTTTTGGGGTTCCCCCCTCCTCAGCCCCAAC
This sequence comes from Aythya marila, assembly GCF_965140915.1. NCBI lineage: Eukaryota > Metazoa > Chordata > Aves > Anseriformes > Anatidae > Aythya > Aythya marila. Next base: position 7,954,467 of record NC_139062.1, on the reverse strand, counting down.
CCATCACTGGATCTCCTCACCCCCCCCCCCACAGCCCCCTTTGTGGGTCCCCTCAGGGTCTCTGCCCCCACGTTTCACCCCCTGGCCCTCCCTGTGTCTCCCCGGTCCTGCAGGGACCTCTATCTGCCCCAGCCCCTCCTGGCATCCCCCGGCCCCTCTCTGCTCCCCCAGCCCTGTGTCTCCTGAGCCATTTCCCCTTTTGCTCCTTCAGCCCAGGGTTTCTTCTAGGGACACTCCTTTTTCTTTTTCTTTCTTTCTTTCTTTCTTTCTTTCTTTCTTTCTTTCTTTCTTTCTTTCTTTCTTTCTTTCTTTCTTTCTTTCTTTCTTTCTTTCTTTCTTTCTTTCTTTCTTTCTTTCTTTCTCTCTCTCTCTCTCTCTCTCTCTCTCTCTCTCTCTCTTTCTCTCTTTCTCTCTTTCTCTCTTTCTCTCTTTCTCTCTCTCTTTCTTTCTCTCTTTCTTTCTCTCTTTCTCTCTTTCTCTCTTTCTCTCTTTCTTTCTCTCTTTCTTTCTCTCTTTCTCTCTCTCTCTCTTTCTTTCTTTCTTTCTTTCTTTCTTTCTTTCTTTCTTTCTTTCTTTCTTTCTTTCTTTCTCTCTCTCTCTCTCTCTCTCTCTCTTTCTCTCTCTCTCTTTCTTTCTCTCTTTCTCCCTTCCCTTCCCTTCCCTTCCCTTCCCTTCCCTTCCCTTCCCTTCCCTTCCCTTCCCTTCCCTTCCCTTCCCTTCCCTTCCCTTCCCTTCCCTTCCCTTCCCTTCCCTTCCCTTCCCTTCCCTTCCCTTCCCTTCCCTTCCCTTCCCTTCCCTTCCCTTCCCTTCCCTTCCCTTCCCTTCCCTTCCCTTCCCTTCCCTTCCTCCTTGGAGAAGCTCTGGGGAGAAAACAGGAGGAGGGGGATGCACAGAGAGCAAGATTGTGGCCCTCCTGAGGTTCCCCCCCAAATCTACCTCCCATCTTGAGCTCAGGTTTTGCTTTACTTTTTTTTTCCCATCATGTCCAGAGGTTTGGGGACCCTCCGGGAGCACGGTGAGCACCAGGCAGCCCTGTGTCAGTGAACTTTGGGGTGCACACAGCAGGAAGAGTGTACCCAGGGCAGGCGGACAAACATCCTGCAGTACGTCCGCGTGGAGCCAAAGGTGCTTTGGGGACAGAGGACATGCAATTTCCACCTCTGTTTTGGTGCAGAAGACATCTGAATCCCTATGTTTGCAGGCACCACCGTGCCTGGGTAATAGTGGTGGTTTTAATCCGTGTGTAGGTAGGTGCGTGTGTGAAGGTATTGTCAGGCTGCAAGGTGCTGCTGGTCTTCCCTCAAGAAGTCTGTTCTTCTTGACTATTTTTGCTGATGTGCAGAAGTAACCTCTTCGTTCACTCTTTGTCACTTCTTGGGCCTTACTGCCCATTTTTCTTCTTTCCGAAGGACACCTAAAGACTCCGGCTCTGGTGTGGAAAGGATGAAGTCCTTGCCTTTCAAAAGTGAGTGGGATGTCCCTGGGGGCTCCGGGGGCCGTGCTGCGTTGGCTCCATGCTGCTGGTGGATGTGGCACCTGCTGGGCATGGGCACATTGCTGGTGGGTGCGTGACACGCGGGCACTTCGCTCACTGGCGTTGAGCGTGTGGTGGGGTCCCACACATCAACCCCCTCCCCATGGGGCTCCATTTACCACTCTCTCTCTCTAGTTCACGTTGGGAAACTGGTGGTGCTGGGAGTTGTTAATTCTGCGTGCTAACAACTTCATACACCCATGTAACAGAGGCTGGGCTGGTTCTGTCCCAGGCGCTACCAGCCCCACTGGGAGCAGAGGTGAACCCAACTCATCACATCTGCCTCCAAGCTGATGTCCCAAAAACCTCAGCTGCTGTCTACATCAGCATCATTCTACCAGCTCTTTAACCCCAGTTTTCAAGCCAGATGTCAAACACCTTTCTGCTTAATAATGTTTTCCTTCATTTTTAGAGAAATAATTATGATGAAAATATCTCATCCTGTTTTAGAGAGATGTTGATGGGCACAAAGCATCCCCAGGAGCTGGGGAGGCGGCTCCTGACCACACACAGTCAGAAGCCCTTCATCATTTGGGGGTTGGACCTTATGATCTCTCAAGGTCCCTTCCAACCCCTGCAGTTCTGTGATTCTGTGATTTCCAGCCCCAGCTGCCTCTCCCCATGCGCTCGCTGAATTGCACGGGACCCAGTTCTCTGTCATACAGCAGCGCACAGAGCTCAGTTCCAGCAAACCAAGGACAACTGGGGGCAGGCCGGGTTTCCCATAAGTTTCCATTGATGGTGCAATTAAAAAATAAAAACCCGGCCCTGGGCTTTTTTCATGCTTTCCAAGTTTCCTAAAAGGATCCATTGCAGAGAATGAAAAAAGCCCAGATGGAGAGGTGAGGGATGCCCCGAGTGGATGAAATCCCCCCCGTGAAGCCGGCAGTGTCTTCCAGTGCGCCCGGGAGTGCTTTGCTCCCTTCCTCCTTGCAGCAACCTCTCGCATATTTGAAGGCTGTTATTATGTCTCCCCTCAGCCTGCTCTTCTCTAGACTAAACAAATCCAATCCTTCAGCCCTTCCGCACAGGCCAAGTTTTCTCAGCTCCTGGTTGAAATCGTTGCCTTCCCCTGGCCTCTCTCCAGTGGGTCGCACTCGCAGGGCTTTGGGGTCCCTCACAGGCAGAGGGGGTGGAAAAGAAAACCCAGACAGATAAAGTGGGAGGCAAGCACCACATTTCTCTGCTTGCTTGGCTTCAGGAGGTGGGAAAGGCAGCCCCACAGGTGCTGGCTGGGTGTCACATCCCCCAGCACCAGAGGCTGTTGATGCTGGGGGGGCTGCGAGGAGCAGGAAAGGGGGACAGGAGCAGGCAGAGTGTGGCTGGCAGCTGCCAGGAGGACCTGTAATGAGCAAAGCATATGGCTTCCCCCATACACGGCTCAGATATAGGGGTGGGCAGCAGGGAAGGGTACAGCAGGGCTCCCCTTTCCCCAGCCCCCCAAGGGAGAGGGAGAGGACGTGCCATGCCACAGCACTGCTTTGCAGTTTCCAGACTGGGCATTTCCCATGGGCAAAGCCTCCCACAGCATCCAGCATCGCCTGGGGCAGTCCGAGTGACACCACCACACCAGGAAGGTGTAGGGTGCACCACCCCCCTGATTTCATCCCACAGCATTCCCAACCCATTTTTGCACATCTGGGGCTCAGTCCTCATGATGTCCTTCACCTTGCTGCCGCAGCTCTGAAGCACGGCTCTCTCCCAGTAGGCACAGATGAGTCCTTCTCCCCCTTTGTATCTCAAGCTGGGCTGGAGGATTTGGAGGGCCTGTGTTTTATTGCAGAAGAAAGCAAAGCAGTGAGTTCCCACGCTGCCTTTCATCTTCTTCCCCCTGCTCCCGCTGTTCCCACAGCTCCACCAGAGCAGCTGGAGTAGGAGGCAAACACAATCACGCTTCACGCCCCTCCTGTTCGGAGTGGTCCTGCGAGGGCTCCCTCAGGGACCAGACGGGCCTGGGGCGAGTGGGGCAGGACTTGGGACTGCCGGGGGTGCATTCCCACCGAGGGTGGGCACTGCTCCCGCTGCCGGTGGGTGCCCACACTCATCCTGGCAAGGTGACAGAACGCGGCAAGGCACGCTGTCACCCCGCTGAGCTTTCCTCATCCACTCTCACGTGTGTCCTGCACTCACATCCCCATCACTGTTTCTGGCTCGCTGACCTGCGATCGCTCCATGTGTCCCCCATTAAGTGCTCACCCAACATTTTCCCATTTGGAACATCCCCAGATCTGTTAATTACCAGCTCCTGGTGACTCAACAGAGATCCTGAGCCAGCTCCTTGAAAACTCCCCCTTTATCTGATGCTCAGCTCTTTATACCTAGCAGTTGCTATTTAACATCCTCCCGTGGTGGTGTCAGGGTGGAAGGTTCATTCATACCTGGGCCAGGAGATGGGCACATTTTGGACTCTCCCTGCTATCCCTGAGGCCGATGGCATCCCCTCGTCCCCTGCCACCCCTGTGTTGCCAAGTTCTCCTCTGGCTCCTCGCTAGATACATTTTCAACACTTCTTTCACTTCTGTCCTCAAGGCTGGGGGGTTTTGGCTGCTGGAAGTATTTTGCCGTCATTGTGAAACTAGTGTTTTTGAACCTCTGCATCACTCAAGGAGAATCCCAGCTGTTGGAGGCCAGCCCCAGACCTGCAGACAGGGGACACAGCAGGATGGGGCATGGGGGATCCCCAGCCATTGAGGCAGGCCAGCTGGCATGTCCCTGGTGCAGATGCTGTGATATCGAGAGCACTGGGGCTCTTCCAGCCATGCACTGTGTGGGTTCAGTCATTCCTCCCTTGCTGGGTGTGGGCAGGGGCCCCTTTCCTTGGCAGTGGAGCCCTGGTCCTGGGGCTGGTGCGACACCACCCAGCCTCTGGTGGCACCAGGAGCCGATGGCAGGGAACCCGTGCCCATCTCCCACGCTGCCATCCCCATCCTGAGCTGCAAAATGGCCTTGCAGAGAGGAAACGAAGCTGGCTGCAAAGCTTGTGTTCAAAACCAGACGTTCAAAGGCTCTTCTGCCCCCGGGGCAAATCCAACCGCAATTAAAAGGGAAGGAAGGCAGGGGAGTGCTCGGTGTGGCATGGAGATGCCTCCTTTGCCATAAATCACCTCTGCGGGCGGTTGGGCAGGCGGCAGCCCTGTTACACCTGCTCTCCCCGCTCCCACAGAACTGCGCCCGCCGGCACTGGGAACGGCAGCTCCCTTCCTGCTTCCCCACATCCTCGCCAAAAAGCAGGAGATCAGGTCAGGGATGCGCTCCTTGTCTCCTGCAGCAAGAAGCTTGGGGGAGAAAGTGCAGGAGAGGCAGAGATGCTGGAGAGATCCCAGTCCCTGTCCCCAGGGCACGGTCCACATCTGTGCAGCACCAAGCTGCGGCTTTATTGAAATCCCTCCCATTGAACGGTTGGTGAAAAAGAGATTTCATCAAAAACAGGATGGAGCACAGCCTGGGAAAACCTGGCCAGGGAACTTGGTCCCCATGGTGTCCCCGAGGGGTCGTGCTGGTTTGGCCACAGGGACCACGCTGAGCCCTTTGGGTGCTGGGTGGCCCCATGTCCCAAAGCCGCTTGGTCTTTGTCCTTGTCTGCAGCAGCAAGGAAATCCTTCAGGAAATGTCTCTCTCCATCCTAACCGCATATTTATTTCCTTTTCTTTGCAAGAAATCTCTCTCTTTTGATAAAGCAGGGCTGGAGTGGAAGCGCTGGTCAGCGCCCAGAAGCAGAGGCCATTAATCAGCAGGAGCAGGGCGGGTGCATGCATTGCCTGCCCCAAAGGACGTTGCCTGCAACACCCTGCAAATGTCCCCTGGCCCTGCAAGAGGCAAATAATTATGGCAGGCAGTTGGGAGACCTGGAACAAGTCGGTGCAGCGTTTTACAAGGTGTTTCCCAACCAGCGGGACAGCACACGAGCCAGGAGGCGATGACTCACGGCAGCTGCGTGAGCTGCGAGGGTGGGCACGCTGCGCCTTGGTGATGCTGGGGCGCCAGGCCCCCAGAGGTGGGCACGTGGAAATGCTCATTCCCGGCTTATTGGAATGATGCATGGGGTTAGCAAACCTGCAGAATGTTTTTTTTTTTTTTTTTTTTTTTTTTTTTTTTTTACCCTAGAACAGCAGGGATTGGGAAGGTTTCTTGACCCTAAAACATGCCAACAGCCATGTGTGCACGGGGGCCCCATAGATGCTGGTTTGAGTCCTGCAGAGGTTTGGGGGTATTGGGAGTGTTTAGTTAAAAAAAAAAAAAAAAGTGGCAGTGCATTTATTTCCCTTCTCCCCCCTGCAAATGGGAGGGCCATTTGGTTATAATTAGGTAATGAGTTAATTAGGATTAATTAGTTAATGTTTGCAAAGCACTTAGGAGATGAAAAGCACCAGTGTAGTGCGGCTTTGTGCATCTTCCTGCTCTTCTAGAGGGCTGCAGGACATTGCTCTGTGTGGGGGCATGCTCCCATTAACCCTTGGTGCCTGGAGCTTTGGGTACTGGGATGAAATCCCATCCCATGAGGATGAGAAGCCTCATCCCATGAAGAGGAAGAGGCCTCTGCCGAGCTTAGCTGGGCCAGGACTGCATCCTGGGGACGTCTTGGCTTTGTGGCGCTGGGGTCCTGGGAGAGCTGGAGGGCACTCGCAGGAGTGGGGAAGGAAAAGAAGCAGGTGTTAACAGCTGCTCTCTGTGCTCTGGCACCCGGTTAAAGCTGACAGAGCTAAAGGTGCCGGAGCCACCCCACCTGGGAAGGACAGATCCAACAGAATGGGTATGGACACGGTTGGGGGCTGCAGCAAGGACAAGGAAAGCCCGGAGCAAACGGAGATGCTCCCAGCCCTGCATGTCCACCCTGCTGAGGCCAAAACCTGCCCTGGCGCAGTGCTAGGAAGCAGGCATGTGTGCTGGGAGCTGCCTGTCCCGGCCTGCCATCCCCGCCTTCGCCCCCCGGCAGCACTGTTTGAACCAGCGGGGAAAATTCCAGCGGCTCGGGGGCCTCCCTTCCTGCCAGCGTCCTCTGGGCACGGCGTGCAGCACAGGGCAGCAGGAGGAACCGAATGCCCACGCACCCCCTGATGGGGTTTTCCAGCTCAGCCTGCCCCCTCTCCCTCCTCAGAGGTGACTTGGTCCCTGGTGTCCCCTGCCATGGCTCCTACCAGCTCCTGGCTCCTTCCAGCCCGTGGCTGCAGGGCACATGCGTGCCTGGTCCCCTGCCTCATCCTCCCCAGCTCCTGGCAGCATCTATGTGACCTGAAAAAGCAAGGAATAGAGGCACGGCGGCAATGTGGGCTCCCTGACCCTCCGGCTGCAGTGGCAGAGCCTGCTGGGCACTCGCACAAGGGTTAACAGGAGGTAACGAAGCCAATTTAAAAATTAACCGGGATTAATTTCCCTGTTTGCCCAAACACACACACCCCGCCGTGCGGTTTCCCTTCATCCACTCTGTCTGCTGCAGGTATGGCTCACACCCCACTCTTGCCCACAACAGGGCTCCAGGCAGGGTGTGCTTCCCTTCCTATAGCGCTAACGAAGGAGCACTAACGAGCTGCAGGGATGCACTGGGGGGACCTCGGGTGCTTCTCCACCTCCAACGAGTGACCCAACACTTAGCAGCTCCGCTCAGAGCTTGGGCACCCCTTGGCCACCTTATGTGTCCCATGGGATGTGGCTCTGCATCACCCAAATTTCCCAGTCCAACCCCAGGTGCTCCAGCCACGTGCTGGGGACACAAATTAAATGATGTGGGCTGGGACCCATGCGTCCAAGTGGCTCCACCATGGGACTGCCGTGCTCACCCCTTCCTCCATCTCCCACTGACTCAGTTTCCCCATCAGTACCTTAAGGGGGAACCTGCTCCAGAAAGGGAAGAGTTCCAGAGACTGGCCTCCATCTGTGTTCCCCCCCCCCCCCCCCCCCCAAAAAAAAAAAAAAAGGAAAAAAAAGGGTAAAAAAGGGTATTTTGATGTCAGCTGAGCAGGGTTTACTTAAACCATGGAAAAAAAACAGATATTGGTTCCTAGAGGGACTCGGGGATGTGAAGGGTCATTCCCAGCCCCCTGGCACAAAGGCAGGGCTGCGTGCCCGGGTAGCCTGGGTGCTTCTTCCCCGCCACGTGCCGCAGGCTGGGGCGAAGCGGGCGCGCGAGCTGGGCGCGATGCCGGCCGAGCCGCCCCTTCCCCGCTCCGACAGCGCTTTGATGATTTAATTTCAGCATTTCTTCAGTCCCCAGCGGGTCCTGGAGGGGAGACAAGACCTGAATTCCTAATGCAGAAAAACAAGCAGAAAAAACAAACCCCTGCGGTTGGCTTTTTTTTTTTTTTTTTTTTTTTTTTCCAGCCTTTCGGGCCGTCCTCCCGCACGGGCGAGGAACAAAGAGGGCGGTTATTCCCCCCGCCGGGGGGGGGGACGCGGGGCAGGAGGGGCTGCGCTGGGGGGTTCGGGGGGACGCAGGGGGCTCGGCAGCCAAAGCAAAGCCTTGTTCGCTTTGGCTGCTGGCCAGCGGCGGGCCTGACTTTTGTGCTGCCTCTGAAATGTGCAGCTCAACCCCCAGGGCATCGCTCTCCCCCCCCCCCCATCCGGCTCCTTCCTTCCTCCCCGAGCCCCCGCTGAGAGCCCCTCTGGTGTGAGGGGTTTGGGAGAGGGACCCCCTGGTACGCCCCCCGAGCGCGGACGGGGCTTTCCGCCATCCGTTCCCGATTATTTTGTGTCTCCACACGGCTTCTGGGGTCTCCCGGCGCTGGCCTGTCACCGCCGCAGCTCCCACAGTTTTTGGCCAAATTGATAAGATCTGGGGGAAAAAGGCGGCGTTTTCCCAACAATACATTTTTGGGGACATCAGCCCTGCCTTGCGTTCCAGCGGCTTCACAGCTGCCCTGGTGCTGCAGGGAGCAGCCCGGGGGGTGCAGAGGGGCCCGGCCCCCCCCCGGCACCCCACAGCCGGGGCTGAGCACCCCACGGCGCCCTGCCCCACGCTAGTGTCACCCCCAGTGTCCCCTCAGCCCTTGTCCCCTGGGGAATGGGGACAAAACAGGGACGAGAAGGGGGAGAGGTGGGTGGAGGGAGGGATGGACGGAGAGATGGAGGGATGGACAGAGGGACGGGTGGATGGGTGGGCGGATGGAGGGACGGATGGAGGGACGGATGGATGGATGGAGGAGCAGAGGGGAGGATGGACAAACGACCGGACAACGGGGCTGAGGGACGGCAGGAGTGACCAGACGGAGGGATGGACGGACAGACGGCTGGAGGGGGCTGGCCGGGAGGGGGCCCGCGGGAGGGGGGCGGCCGGGGGCCCGATGGCCAGGCCGCAGCCCCGGGCACCGGAGCGGCACCGACACCGGGGGGGAGGCACCGGGGGGGACCCGGGCACAGCCCCGAGCCCGCAGCGAAGCCGCCTCAGCGCCGCGGCCCCTTTAAGCACCTCCCCCTCCGACCCCCCCGCGGGCGGGAGGTGGTGCGGGCCGCTGGGCGGGGGACAATGGGGCGGGGGCGGCACCACTGTGGCTGCGGGGGGGGGAGGCAGGAAGTGCCGCGCGGCCCCGCCTGCTCCTCCTCCTCCTCCTCCTCCTCCTCCTCCTCCTCCTCCTCCTCCTCCTCGCCCACCCCCTGCCCGTCGCGGCGGGGAGCGCTGCGAGGTGGCCGCGGGCTCGCTGGCACCGGGGGCACCGGGCACCGGCACCGCCTGCGGCTGGGTGAGGGCAGCGGGCGCCGCCGGCTCGGAGTAGGCGGGGGGCGGCCTCGAACCCGGGACCTGCGGGTGGGGCGCGGAGCCGGGGCCGGGATTCGAACCCGGGTCCTTTCGGGGCGGCCTCGGCCCGGGGCTCCCCCACTGCGGCCCCGCGGGCAGCCCCGGCCCCGCCGACCCCCGGCTCCCCCGTGCCCGCCGCACCCCAAGCCCCCCTCCCCGGTTCTCCCTTTCGCAGCCCACCACTGGTTCCCCCCACTGCAGCCCCACTCGCAGCCCACCCCCCAGTTTCCCCCATCGCAGCCCCATTTGCAGCCCTCCTCCCCAGTTTCCCCCCGCTGCAGCCCCCACGGGTGCTCTCAGCCCCGGGTCCCCCCCCGGGCGGCCTCGCCCCCCGCCCGGCCATGGCTTGCAGCCTGAAGGACGAGCTGCTGTGCTCCATCTGCCTGAGCATCTACCAGGACCCGGTGAGCTTCGGCTGCGAGCACTACTTCTGCCGGCGGTGCATCACCGAGCACTGGGTGCGCCAGGAGCCCCAGGGCGCCCGCGACTGCCCCGAGTGCCGGCGCACCTTCGCCGAGCCCACCCTGGCGCCCAGCCTCAAGCTGGCCAACATCGTGGAGCGCTACAGCGCCTTCCCTCTGGACGCCATCCTGGGGGCCCAGCGCAGCCCCTTCCCCTGCAAGGACCACGAGAAGGTCAAGCTCTTCTGCCTCACCGACCGCGCCGTCGTCTGCTTTTTCTGCGACGAGCCTGCCGTGCACGAGCAGCACCAGGTCACCAACGTGGACGATGCCTTCGAGGAACTGCAGGTGGGTGGGTGGGTGTCCGGCCCTGCCCGGCCAGGGGTCCGGGTGCTGTCCCTCTTATCCCCCCTGCCCAGCTGCGCTGAGCTGCCCTACCAACATCTGTCCGTCTGTCTGTCCCTGTGCCTCGGGGCAGTGTGTCCCTGTCTGCCTGCCCACGTGCACCTTAGCTGGAGCTCTCTCTGTTCGCATGTGGGTCTGGGGAGCTGCTCCCCATAAAATTCCCCTTTCTGTCCATGCATTCAGCATGTCTCTACCCCGGTGCTGCTGTGCAGGTGCTGGCACCCAACGGGCACAGTCCTTCCTCCGTCCCCAAACCCACAGGGCTGCCGTTTCGAGGGAGCTTTGTGCCCGTGCCTGCGGGGAGGCAGCCGGGCGCTGACCTTCACAGGCACCGACTCATCCCCTTGCTGCCGTCAGCGCCCGGTGATGCCCCGGTAAACATTTGTGGGGCCACCCTGTGGTCCCGAGGGGGCTGGGGGGTTCCCAGCACCTCTGGCAGCTGGCAGTGCTGGTGAAGCTCAGCCTGGGGCTTCAGGAGCCCGGGACCTGCAAGAAGCTTTGCTTTTCCCCTAAATCCCGTGGGTTGTCTTTGTCTTTGTCTTTTCTTAACGCTGCCAGGTCCCCCAGCTCACAGCCCCACCATGCATGGGTGCAAGCAGCCCCCCTCCCGCCCCCCCGGTTGCAGTGGGGAACTGGGCAGACTGGTCAGACTGGGCTGCAAGCTGGGTCTGAGTGCCTGCCTGTGTTGCAGCGGGAGCTGAAGGAGCAGCTCCAGGGCCTGCAGGAGAGCGAGCGAGGCCACACCGAGGCCCTGCACCTCCTCAAGCGGCAGCTGGCAGAGACCAAGGTAGGAGTGGGGATGCACTCAGTGTCCCCAGGGGTCCTGAGGCAGGACTCTGTTACCCCTCCAGCCCTTTATTGTGGGCGGAATCGCTTTAAATCTGTTCCCCTGCCCTGTCCCTGCTGTGCACTGGGGCTTTGCAGCTGCTGGGGTGGTCGTACCCCCCAGCACAGCCCCGTGTCTCCGTGCTGTCCCCCTGCTCCTTGATTCCTTTGCTGGGTGGGCACAGGAGTGAGCCTCACCAGCCCAGTTCTGGGACCTCCAGCCACCCTACAGACACACCAAGACCCAAATCTTGCTGACTGTGCCCTATTTCCCTTCCCTGGCCATGTGTAGCCCTGTGGCAGGCTGGCCCCTGCGCCTTGTCGCTTATTTCCCCATTTCATTTAGCACCTTCCTCTTTCTGCTTGCTTGGGCATTATTTGCGGAGGGGCCTGCTGTTCACACTGCCCTTCTCCCTCAGCTTCATGTCCACTCCCCGTTACCAGCTGTGGGGCAGAGGGTGGGTTATCTGGACTCCACCGCGTACCCGCTCAGGTGCTCAAAAACACACCTGGGGCATCCCCAGCAGTGTTTGCAGTGGGTCAGTGTTGGCCTGGACAGGCAGGGGGCTACAGACCCCACCACGCTGGGGCTTTCTGTGGGGCTCACGCCCACCCATACCCCCCAGTCATCGGCCAAGAGCCTGCGGGCGACCATTGGGGAGGCCTTCGAGCGGCTGCACCGGCTGCTGCGGGAGCGGCAGAAGGCGATGCTGGAGGAACTGGAGGCAGACACGGCACGGACACTGACCGACATCGAGCAGAAGATCCAGCGCTACAGCCAGCAGCTGCGCAAGGTGCAGGAGGGCAGCCAGATCCTGCAGGAGCGCCTGGCCGAGGCTGACAAGCATGCCTTCCTGGCCGGCGTCGCCTCCTTGTCCGAGAGGTGGGTGTGTGGGTGGCCAGGGTCCGGGGTGCCCAGCGTGGGACCTCGCCAACCAGCGCCTCTCCTGCAGGCTCAAGGGGAAGATCCACGAGACCAACCTCACCTACGAGGACTTTCCTACCTCCAAGTACATGGGCCCGCTGCAGTACACCATCTGGAAATCTCTCTTCCAGGACATCCACCCGGGTGAGGATGGAGTGGGGGGTTACCCAGTGAGGGTGAGGACGAGCCCACAGGGACATTCCTGTCCCCAGTGGGAGCTGGGGGGAGGTGTGTGGGGGAGGACAAGCGGCTTCTGCAGAGCTGCTTCGGCTGCCGAAAGCCACCTGCATGCCCCCAAGGTGGGTGCACAGCTGGGTGGGGGTCCCAGGGGTGCTGACAGCCGCCCCTCCCTGCAGTGCCGGCGGCGCTGACACTGGACCCCGGCACAGCCCACCAGCGCCTCATCCTCTCTGACGACTGCACCATCGTGGCTTATGGCAACCTGCACCCGCAGCCACTGCAGGACTCGCCACGGCGCTTTGATGTGGAGGTGTCGGTGCTGGGCGCAGAGGCTTTTGGCGGCGGTGTGCACTACTGGGAGGTGGTGGTGTCTGAGAAGACGCAGTGGATGATCGGGCTGGCGCACGAGGCCGTCACCCGCAAGGGCAGCATCCAGATCCAGCCCAGCCGGGGCTTTTACTGCATCGTCATGCACGATGGGAACCAGTACAGCGCCTGCACCGAGCCCTGGACCCGGCTCAACGTCAAAAGCAAGCTGGAGAAGGTGGGCGTCTTCCTGGACTATGACAAGGGGCTGCTCATCTTCTATAACGCCGACGACATGTCCTGGCTCTACACCTTCCGGGAGAAGTTCCCTGGCAAGCTCTGTTCCTACTTCAGTCCTGGGCAGAGCCACGCCAACGGCAAGAACGTCCAGCCCCTGCGCATCAACACCGTCCGCATCTAGTGGGGTATGCGCCCTGCTGGGACACCTGAGGATGGGCACGAGCCTGGGGCAGTGGCCGTGGGACAGGGGACGCTGCCCTGCCTGCGGGGTGCAGCAGTGCTCACTCGGGTTGCCCGGGCAAGAGAAGGCTTGCACTGCCCTGCTGGGGCCGGATCCTGCCCGGTATCACCCACCCTCAAGCCCGAGCTGACTCTGGGCACCGGGCAGGATGCGGCCGGTGCCTCCCAGTCCTGTGCTTCCACACGCGGCTCTGCAGGTCCGTCCCTGCCCTAGCCGCTGCAATAAAAGGTGGATTTGGAGCAAAGGGGCTGGGTGGTGCAGCCCCTGTGCGGGGTGGGGGCACCCCCGGGGCGTGGGTGATGCTGTGCCGTAGTGCCCTGTGCCGTCCGTAATATGTCGTGTCCTCCTGTACCACGGTGTGCCATGGTGTGCACTGTGACATCCCGGGCTGTGCTTTGCTGTGACGTGTCGTGCCGTGCCATGCTGCACCCTGTGCTGTTGCTGCTGCATCGCGTGCCCTGTGCCAGTCGGTGCTGTGCTGTGCTGTGCCGTGCTGTGCGTACTGCACCGTGCTGTGCTGCACCGTGCCGTGCCATGCCGTGTGTTGTGCACCGTGCCATGGCTCTGCGGTGTGTGCTGTGCTGTGCCGTGGTGTTGCTGGGCTGGGCCATGACGGCGCTGTGTGCCAGGCCGGGCCCTGCCCAGCCTCCTGGGACTGGCAGGTGCAGCCCTGGGGACCGGGCTGGAGGGGACCAGGCTGGAGGGTTGGGGGGCACACAGTGCGTTAGGGGACAGGAGGAGCACGGCGGGGCTGTGGGGGGGCTGTGCCGGGCAGAGGGCGCGCTGTATGGCGGCTGGGATATAGGGCTGCTTGGTGTCTGTACGGGGGAGGCGTGGAGGGGGCGTGATATGTGGGGGACGTGGTACATGGGGGGGGGGGAGGTATGGGGGTGTGGGGTCTGGGTGCGTGAGGGGTAGGGGGTGTGATGTGGAGGGACGCGATGTACAGGGGGTGCGATGTGAGGGGTGGGGGGTGTGATACGGGCTGTGGGGGGTGTGGTACACGGGACATAATGCATAGAGGTGTGCTGTGGGGGCGTGATACTTGGGGGTGTGTTATGGGGGGGCACGCTGTACAGGGACGTTATGTTTCCGGGCTGTGATATATGGGGTGTGCTGTCCGGGGGCGCGATGCCGGGGCCGGGCCTGCCGGTGCCGTTCGTGGTGGCGGTGCCGTTACCGGCCGGGCCCGCCCCGCTCCCCGCCCGCCCGCCAGGCGGCGCTGTCGGGCCCGGCCCGCGAGGGCGCATGCGCGCTGGGGGAGGGGTGCGGGCGCGCGCCGGGCGGGGCGGGGCGGGGCGCGGCCGCCATCTTGCCGCGGGCAGGGCCCGGCCGGCAGCGGGGCCGCGGGGGTCGGTGCGGGCCGGGGGGGGGCCGGGCCGCCCCCCGAGGCCCTGCCGCAGCCATGGAGCCGAGCGGCGGGCGGAAGGAGAGGCCGAAGCCCCGGGAGCCGGCGGCCCGGCTGGAGAAGGCGAAGCAGAAGTCGGCGCAGCAGGAGCTGAAGCAGCGGCAGCGGGCGGAGGTGGGCGGGGGGCGCCGGGGCCGGGTCCCGGGGGGCTCCTCCCGGTGCCCCCGCGCCGGGGCCGGGCCTCGCCTCACCGCCCGCCGCCTGTCCCCGCAGATCTACGCGCTGAACCGGGTGATGACGGAGCTGGAGCAGCAGCAGTTCGACTCCTTCTGCAAGCAGATGCAGGCGCCCAGCGAGTGAGGGGCGGCGCCCCCGGCCCGCCGGCACCCGCCCCTCGCCACCGCGTTATTTATTACTTCGCCTCGAAGAGCAACTTTTCCCTTTTTTTCCTTTTTTTCTTAATAAAAGCAGTGGTTGTTCCGCACTTGTCTGGCTCCTGGTTGTGCTGAGCGGCGCTGTGGGCTCGGTGTGGGGAGGCCTCGCGGTGCTGGCAGGCTCGGTGGGAACGGCGCGGGGGCAGCGGCGGCCGAGCCCCCCCCGGGAGCACGGGGCCGGCCCGGGGCTGGGGGCAGCGGCCCCGAGCCAGAGCAGCTGCAGGCGGCGGCCGCCAGCTCCGGCCGGCCTAGGCCTCGTCCCGCGGGCCCCGCACCCGCCGTGTCCCTGCCAAGCCAAGCAGCGCCTGTTTACAGCGGCGCGGGGCCGCCGGGGTCCCCCAGGCGCTTGTCCCGCAGTCCTGACCGGGACGGGGTCGTTTCTGTCCAGGTCCCGCTCGCAGCTGCTCGCGCTGCAGGAACCTCCCCAGGGGCCCGAGCCGCAGATTTGCTCTGGTTTCCTGTGCTGCTCGGCGCAAGGTTTGACCTTCGCTTCCTTCCTCCACCCACACGCCCTCCGCTTTCCAGCCGCGGGCAGGCTCACACGCGGCAGTTGTTCTCCAGCTTTTATTTCCAGAGAGTTCGGCCGGCAGGTTTCAAGTTCCATTTTTCCCTTCTACATTCCTCCCTCCCTCCCACACCTCATCAAGCGAGCGCAGAAAGGAAAAAAAGAACACGGCTGAGATATTATTTCCCTGTGGTGATGAGTAAAAAATAAATACCGGAACACTCCCTGTGTCTCAGGGCTGGGTTTTGGGGAGAACCGGGCCCAGCTTTGTTGCACTCTGGAGATTTGATCGGTGGCTTCCTCCCAGCCCAGCGCGAGGGGACAGCCGGGCCCCACTGCCCTCTCCAGGGTTGTTTCCTCACCGTGGTTGGGATCTTGGGTGTAAACATGCCACAATTACATGCTGGCAATAAATTACTGTGTACAGTGGGAACGTGTCAGCTGTGTGAGCATCACCTTGATTCACATCTCAGCTGCCGCCCCAGGGCTATGCACCGGGGACAGCCTAGGAACCGTCTGGGGAGGGTTTTTGGGTCAAATCCCCCAGGAAAGGGGGAAAGCGGCCTCCAGAGTGGAGTTGTTCTTCTGGCTGTGGCTGCGGATTCGCCCAGCACTGCAGGGACGAGGGCACGGGCAGGGCAGTTTGGAGCAGGCAGCTCTCCTGAATCTGAGAGCTTCCCTCTGCGGGAGCTCAACTATTTTCTTTTCTAAGCAGGCTCTGCTGCAGCTGGGAAAACACTTGAAGGGGGTGAGTGGTGGCGTTTCCCTCTCCAGGGGCTGCAGCGTTGCGCCTGCCAGGCTGGGTTTGGCTTCCGCTGCCGCCGCTTTCCCCAGGAAGAGCTAAGGAAAGTGGGGAGACGAGACACCCCGGTGCTGGCACCCGAGAGCGGGGGAGAGGAGAGCTTTACTGCGTGTTCGGTGGAGCGTAAGGCCGGAGCAGTCCTCACCAGGGCGGCCGCCACTTCGCCCTTAGGCTTTGCAGCTCCAGATGGCAAAGGGGGAGAAGATGTAAGACGCCGACCAGGCGAGGTAGTAGATGGAAGCGACCGTCGTGGGCAAGAGCAGCACAGCCAGAATGCCTGTGAGGGAGAACCATCAGCACCCAGGGCAGAGCAGCACGTTTGTGCCTTGTGCGGCAGCGCTGGGTGGCAGAGCTCGACCGGCCTTATTGCCTGGATCGCTGCCAGACTTCCCTGTCCTTACCTCCAGCATAGATCACCTTCTTCCAGAGCTGAGACTCCAGCACCTTGTCATGGGGGTAGAAGCCCCGGTCGACCATGAAGAGGATCATGACGATGGCAGTGACACGCAGCAGCATGATGTTGCCGCCCGTCAGCAGGAAGATGCTCACCAGCAGCGAGGAGGCGTAGGGGCAGGGCAGCCCCCGGTAGGTGAAGGGGATCTCTGTGGGGTGCGACACACTCAGCCGGGTGCCAAACAGGGCGCAGCCACCCCGTGAAGTGCCACCCCTCCCCAAAGCCCCCAGCTCACCGCTGGAGAAGAAGCAGAGGCGAGCGAAGACGGCCAGCACGTAGGCGATGGCCAGCAGCCCGTCCAGCACACCCTGAGTCTGCAGCAGCAGCGCCGTGGCCAGCCCAAAGGAGGTGAAGTCAGCAAAATCATCCATCTTGGCACCTGTGGGCAGTGAGTGGGCGGCTGCCGGGGCGGGGACAGCTCCTGGCAGCCCCCCTTTGCACGGTCCCGGTCCCGGGGTGGTCACTCACCCAGCGCTGAGCAGGCATTGAGCTGGCGGGCGACGGCTCCGTCGGCCAAATCGAGCAGAAAGCCCCCGAGGAGCAGCCAGCAGGAGTGCTGATAGTGCCTGGGGAAGTAGGGGGAAGGTGGTGAGTCCTGTGGCAGCACCGATTTAACTGGATTTACCCTTTTTTTTTGGCTGCTCCCCACCTGTTCAGGCTGCAGAGGATGGAGGAGAGCCCCATGATCAGGTTCGCCATGGAGAGCGCGTTGGCAGCATTTTTCCGGACAGACTCCAGTGCCTGTGCCCGTCCCACCTGCTTGCTCAGGAACAGCTTCTTGGTGTACTGGAAGATACCTGCAAGCCACCGAGACGCCGGTCAAGGGCTCAGCCCCTCGGTGACAGGTTTCTGGCTGGGATTTATTTAAGCACCCGAGGTAGCAGGTCGGTGCTCGGAGCCGAAGCTCCGAAGCCCCCTTCCAGCGTTGGGAAGGGGCCAGCGGAGGTTTTGGGGTGCTCCCCCCCAGCAGGAGCCTTCGCGGTGCGCCTTCCCCCTCCTCCTCCTCCCGGCTCGGCGCGGGTCACAACCGAAGCACCGCTCCCCAAACCGTTTTTGCACAGCTTGTTTTTTTGCAAGCACTGCAGGGGGAAGCCCCTGCCTCCATCTGCCCGCGGGAGGCGAAAGAAAAAAGTGAAACGATAACAAAATAACAAAATAACAAAACAAAACAAAACCAAAACCAAGACCAAACCCAAGCTTAGAATAAAAGCCAACCCCAGTGTTAAGCTCTATTGATCTTATATACCTATAGGGCTATGCTTTAGAGAAAGTGTTAAGGGTCATGTCCTACTAGTGTGTTTTGCACCCTGCCTTTGCCGTGGTCCCAAAGCCAGGCAAGCTGGTGACATCCTTCATCTGAAAGAAAACAGCATGTCAGAGCACAACAAGAGCCACAACCGCTCGCCCCCCCGCCGCCGCAGCCCCCGCCATCCCGCGGGGCTGAGACCGAGCCAGCTCGTGGCGGCCAGGCACGACGAGCCCCCCGGCCACCGGGCGCTGCCACCTGCAGAAAGGAAGGAAATTTCCCGTTCTCCGAGCTGGGCTGCGAGCGGGGTGAGGTGCCGCACCGCCGACCTTTGGCCACCCCACCCTGGGCCGCACTGCCGGGGTTTCGGGCTGATCTGAGTGGGCGGGGATGGAAAAACACCCCAAAAAAAGCCGTTGAACGGTGCCCTGCAGGGGTAAATTTCACCGTCCCTCCTGCCCCATTCTTTTTTTCGTGCAAGAAACGGTGTTTTTGGGGGGACTGCAGTTGTGCATCGTGCCATCCCCCCGTGCTGGGGCTGAGCCGGTGGGTGTGGGGTCTCTCCATTCTC
Source organism: Aythya marila (assembly GCF_965140915.1). Lineage (NCBI taxonomy): Eukaryota > Metazoa > Chordata > Aves > Anseriformes > Anatidae > Aythya > Aythya marila. Next base: position 7,936,324 of record NC_139062.1, on the reverse strand, counting down.
TGGGGAGGGGAGCAGCCTTCATGGCGGCAAAAACAGGCAAAAAGCGGCGGTTTTGGTTCTGACCGAGGTGACAGCTTGTCCGAAGCAAAGCCCTCAGGTGGTGAATTCCTTTGCAAACCCCGTCCCGTCCCCGCACTGGGCAGGATCAGGCCCTGGGCAGGGTTAGTGGCACCGTCGCGCTCTGCCAGCATCACAATGCCCAGGCATCACCACGGCACCCAAACTTGTCCGTTTTTGGTGTTCCCAGCCCCAAAAGCAAAGGGATGGGGTGAGAGGGATGGCAGGGCAAGGGGGGAGCTGCCCCACATCCCGCCCAGCCCCGTGCTGCGGGCAGCGCTCTGCACAGCAATTTCTGTGAGGAAAAAGGGCGGATTTGGCTCTTTCCATGCGGCGTTACGGGGGCCTGCTCCAAACTGGGAGTTCTCATCGACAAGAAGGAGGGTTTTCCAAAGGAGGCGCAGGCTCGCCTTCTTGTTTTATTCAAGCTGCCTCTTTCTGTAATTTTCTGCCCCGATTTGAAGGGCTGAGCGAGCTGTGCCGCTGGCTGCCGGCCCGGTTTGCCGCTGCCCGCCCAGCCGAGCGCGACACCGGCCCCGCAGGAGAGCGTGGAGCAGCTCTGTGCCAGCACCTTAAAGCTTTCTCTTATCCCCTTCCCCCCCAAACCACCCAGTGCCAGCGACCCCCGACCAGCCTCACTTGGCCGATGACCACCACGAATCCCTGTTTTGTGTTAAACCACCAAAACCAGTGATTTTTCAGGGGGAAGCCTTGTGCTGGGGGCAAGCGTTGTCGGGGCGTCGAGGCGGGACTTACCGGCCGGCGGTGACACCATCCACATGGCCGCAGCACCGGGGGCACCCCAGGGAGGGAAACTGAGGCAGGGGCGGCAGGGCCGGCGCTGGCCCCGTGTGGCAGCACCGCGTTATATAGGGATCGGCTTTGCCGGGAACCGGCTGAGTCACCGGGGGGGTGGGTCCGGCCAGAGGACACGGGGGTTTTCGGAGGCGGCTGGCACCGCCGGCGAGGGAGGAGCTGCCCAGGGGCCGAGCTGGCCACGTGCCAGTGCCAGGCTCAAAGTGTCCACGCCAGCCTCAAAGGAGCCGTGCCAGGCTCACAGCGCCCGTGCCAGGACCAAAGTTCCCAAGAGAGGCTTGCAGCGCGTGTGCCAGCTTTGCACCACCCCTGCCAGGCTTGCAGCACCCATGCCAGCCTTGAAGCACCCTTGTTGGCCTTGAAGCACCCATGCCAGCCTTGAAGCACCCTCGTTGGCCTTCAAGCAACCATGCCAGCCTTGAAGCACCCTTGTTGGCCTTGCAGCACCCATGCCAGCCTTGAAGCACCCATTGCAGCCTTCAAGCACCCATGCCAGCCTTGAAGCACCCTTGCTGGCCTTCAAGCAACCATGCCAGCCTTGAAGCACTCACACTTGCCTTGAAGCACCCATGCCAGGCTCAGAGCTCCTGTTCCAAGCTTGCAGCACCCATGCCAGGCTCACAGCACCCTTGTCAGGCTCACAGCACCCATGCCAGGCTTGCACCACCCGCTCCGGGCTCAACCCCCACCAGCCCCACAGCACCAGCACCGTGGTGCAGCCCCTGTCCCGTGCCCCCTCTGCCACCCGGGCCTGGCACGTTGCCCCACGTGGTGTCCCCCGGCCTCGAGGGGATCGGGGCACCATGGTGCCCACCCTTCTGGTAAGGAACCACTGGCTCAGCCTGCAGCCAGCGCCCATCCTGTCCCCACCGTCCCTGGCCTCCTGAGGGCGTCACCGGTTGTGCAAGGTTGTCACGAGCCGGGGCGGCCTCAGCTGCCGGAGCAAAGGGCCCACGCGGGGACCAAAGGTCCCCCAGGCACACTGACAAGGGCCAATAAAACCATACAGCCCCGCGGCAGGACAGGGATGGGGATTTTCCACCCGACTTGGGGTGGCTCCATCCTCGTGGGGACACGGGGGTCCCCGCCGGGACGGGAGGGGGGAAGCAGGGGGCCCATGCATGCCAGCCGTGGCGGGGCCGCCGTCAAAGGGCCCTTTGTTCCCGGTCACGCGCCGCGGCCGGCGGTTGCGAGGCGACGGCCGGGCCGGGAGGGCAGGAGGCGGCGAGCGAGAGCCGGGCCCACGGCCTCCGTTGTGGCCGCACGCCAGGGACGGGGCACCCGGAGGGGCCCACCCCATGGCATCAGGGCACCTTGGGGTGCTTGTGCCCATAGTGCCTGGCTGTCTTTGAGAGCCTGTCCGTTCCCCCCCAGCTTCAGGGTGTTTCGGGGTGCCCATCACCGTGGCCTCAGTGTTCCATCAGGGAGGAGCCGATTCTCGTGGTGGCAGGACACCTCAGGGTGCTCATCCCCGTGTCACCTGGGTGTCTCTGGGTGCCCACCAGGGCACCTGGGGGGCCGGGGGATGACACATGGCATCAGGGCCCCTTAGGGGGGCCCGTCCCTGGGACATCGGGATCCTGCTGTGTACCCATCCCCGTGGCATCAGGGTGTCAGTGGGTGCCCATCGCCACGGCATCAGGGCACCTTGGGGGCCCATCACTGTGCTGTCAGGGCACCTTGGGGAGTATGGGGACAGCTTCCCCATGGCACAAGGGAGGCCTCAGAAGGGCCCATCCCCATGGCCTCAGGGTGCCTTGGGGAGGAGGATGGAGCCCATCCTTGTGGCACTGGGGCACCTCATGGTGCTCATGGCGTCAGGGTGCCATGGGACAGAGGTCCTTGCCCTGTGGGTCTCACTGCATCTCGAGGAACCCATCAGCACAGCTTCAGGGCACCCCGGGGTGCTTGTCCCCATAGTGCCTGGGTATCCCCGGGCTCCCTCTGGGCCCATCCCCGTGGTGTTTGGGTGTCTCTGGGTGCTCATCCCCACGGCACTGCGGTGTCTCTGGGCGCACATCCCCGTGGCACCTGGGCACAGCCACGGGTGCAGCCGCGCTCCCCGCGTCCGCTCTGCCAGTGCCATCTGCTGGCAAAGGCGGCCGCTTGTGCCAGGCGCCGCACGTGCCAGGCTGCACACACACGCGTGTGCACACCCGCTCTCCCCCAGCACACGGGACACACACGGTGTCAGCTCTGCAGGTTTATTTGCCCTCTGCGATGCCGGGAGGTCGCTGCTGCCCATCTCAGCTGTTGTTCTTTATGGTCTGGAAGAGAGAAATGGCTGAGGGGGGTGCGACACACCGGTGCCCTGGTAACCCAGCACCTTGACATACCCACACCCCAATGTCCCAGCACCCTGATACCTGGGCCCCCAACACCCCAGCACCCTGGCACCGCAACATCCCAGCACCCTAGTGCCCTGGCACCCTGACATCTGGATACACTGCCCCCCCAGCACCCCAACACTATGGTACACCAGCACCATACATCCCAGCCCCATGGTACCCTGACACCCCAACACCCTGGCACCCAACATTATGGCACCCCAACAACCTGGTACCCAGACACCACAGCATCCCAGCACCCCATTACCCCAGAACCCCATTGTCCCAGCACCCCAGTGCCCACCTCAGCGATCCAGTCCTCAAAGGCAGAGACACGAGTGAAGACAGTGGGCTTCTTTGGGGTGTCGCAGCCCAGTCCCGAGACGAAGCTGGCGATGCCATGCACCTCCCAGTGCCCATCATCAGCCTGGCAGTTCAGGGGGCCGCCCGAGTCGCCCTGGGGATGGGGTTGGGGTCAGTCTGGGGTTGGGGTGCCCTGGTTTCCCCAGCACGGAGCAGCCCAGAGCAGCACTCACGTTGCAGCCAGCCTTCTCGGCTCCGCCAGCACAGATCATGGTGGTGCGGATGGCCAGGCTGCCCCACCAGTCGGGCTGCGTGCAGTGCTCATAGTCCACCACGGGCATCAGCGCCTCCTGCAGCCGGTCCGGCAGCGGGCCGCCAGCTGCCAATGGGGGGGGGGCTCAGGGACCCAGACGGACAGCCCTGTGCCTGGCATCCTGCCCGACAGCCCCATCCATCACACGTCCATCCGGCATCCATGCATCACCTGTCCATCATCTGTCTATCCATCATCCATCTATCCATTCTTCCATCCATCCCACCATCCCACCATCCATCCATCCAAGCATCCAAACATCTGTCCGTCATCCATCCATCATCCATCAATCCTTCCAACGAGCCCTCATCCCTCCCTCCCATGTCCTTCCCTCCATCCCATCCTTCCCCCCTTCCATCCCTCCATCCCTCCCTCCATTTCCCCATCCCTGTATCTCCACGCATCCCTTCCTTCCACCACCCATCCCTCCTTTCCTCCATCTCTTCATCCCACATCCGCCCCCACCCCCCTCCCCGGGGAGCAGCCGGGCACTGTCCCCACGCCTCGGGGACGCACTGGACAGACGTCCCCAGCCGCTCAGGTAGCAGGGGTAGCCGTCGGGCAGGATGGTGCCGGCGGGCGGCAGCTGCCCCGTCTGCACTTGGTTGTTGAGCACCGCGTTGTGCCGCAGTTTCATCAGGGCGATGTCGTTGCTGCCACAGGAGGACACACACATGTCGTGGGGGCTTTGGGTGGGGACGGCATCCCCCCGCGCCTCCGGGACCCTGCTCACCCGCAGGCCACGCATGAGCTTCTCCACTTGGGGTGCACGAAGATGTCAGAGGAGGCGACAGGGATGCGCTGCTCAGGGCCCTCGGCAGTGCTCATGTCGTACTCACCCAGCACCACCTCGTAGGTGAGCGTGGAGCTGCCCGTGGGGACACGGCCCTCAGGGGATGCCACGCTGTGTGGTACTGGGGGTGCCCCGGGGGATGGGGGCTGCAGCCGTCCTGCACCCATCCCCACAGCCTGCACTCCTGTGTGCCCACCCCGCACCCTCCTTGCACACATCACCCCCTTGCACAGCCCATCACCCCCCTGCCCGTCCCCGGTGCATCCTGGACCTCCTGCATGCACCCACCCTGCATCCCTTCCGCACCCCTTCCATGCACCCACCCTGCACCTCGCACCCCCTGCACCCATCCTGCACCCTGCACCACCTCTGTGCACCCATCCTCCCACCCTGCACCCCACATCCCCTCCATGTGCCCATCCCTGCACCCTGCATCATCCTTACCCCACCCAGCACCCCCCCTGCACCCTACACCCATTCCATGCACCCATCCTGCACCATGCAGCCCACCTGCACCCATCCTGCACCCCCTACCCCTCCTGTGCACCCCCCCCGCCCCCATCCTGCGCCCCGCTCACGAGATGCAGTGCGCGGCCGTCATCACCCAGCCGGGTGCGATGAGGGTGCCCCCGCAGGTGTGGCGGAAGGTGCCGTCACGCTCGTACTGCAGCGAGATCTGCAGCGGGGGACACGGGGTGGAAAGGGGCCACGTCACCCACTGGGTGTCCCCACCGCGTCCCCGTCCCCATCCCCGTGCCGCTCACCTGCCAGGGCCAGCTGTAGGGCACCGCATCCTCCCCGTTCACCACCCGCGACTGCGGTTCTTTTGGCAGCACCGCGGCCTGGCAGCCTGCGCGACAGGGTGTTGGTCACCCCAGGGTGCCGGGACCCCCAAATTGGGGATGCTGGGGGAGGTTGGGGACAGCTTACCGCTAGCCACAAGCAGCAGGGGGACAAGGAGCGTCAGCATCATGATCCCAGCTCAGCAAGGGCCCACGGGTCGACCGCCAGCCTTAAATCTCCCCCCTTATCGGGGCACTCCCTACCCCAAGGACACCCCTGGGAAGGGGCAGCCGGCACCCAGCTGGGTGCTGCCAGGGGGCGCGGGGTGCCTCTGTGGGGTGGGGGCGTGCCGGGACCCCTCCCTGCGGTCACACTGTGGGGGGCACCCCACAGGCATGGCTGAGGGGGTCCCAGCGCCCTGTGTGGGGCACTCCGGGGTGCCAGCCCCCCTGGGAGCCACACAGGTGTGGGGGCCGGGGGTTAACCATTAACGCCTGGCCTTGGCTATAGGGGCCGGGGGGGGGGCACGTGGCCACCAGCACCCATCCAGCCAAGCCTGCGTGGGCGCGACCGGGGGCTGTGTGTCCCCATATGGTCCCCCATGGACTCAGTGCCATATATACCACGTACACCCCCTTGGCCCTGCAGCCCCCCTCCCATAGCTGCTCCGCATCCTGTAGCCCCATACCTCTCTTGCTCCTGGTGCCCCCAGCCCCCTTATAACCTCTATACCCCCACAGGTCCCTTGTCCCCTCCAAAATCCCCATACCACCAGGTATCCAGTCCCTGTGCTCCCCAGGGCTCCTCTGCCCCCATAGCCCCTGTGCCCCTGGTGCCCCCAGCCCCTCAGTTACCCCCTGCACTCCCCATAGCCCTGGTGTCCCCTCATAGCTCCCATAGACCCCCAACACCATTAGTGCCCCCAGACACCCTATATCTCTGTGCTCCTTATAGTCCATATATGCCATGATAAACCCCATACCCCCATGTACCTGGTGCCCCCCCCAGCCCCTGTGAACAGCTGTGTCCCCCAGAGTCCCTGTGTCCTCTACAGTCCCCATATCCTTTATGCACCTGGCACCCCATAGCTTCTATATGCCCTGTACCCCTATAGCCCCTGTGGCCCCCATACCCTCATGTCCTGGTCCCCCTATAGCCCCAAAGCCCCCATGTTCCCCAAGCCCCCTCCCCCCAATATGCTCCATACTACCCAATGCCCCTGGTTCCCCCCATAACCCCTACAAACCCTTGTGTCCCCCATAGCCCCCACACCCAGATGAACCCCCATGTCCCCAGTATCCCTCATGCTTCTGAATACCCCTGGTCCCCCCATAGTCCCTACAAATCCCCGTGCAGCGATAACCCCCATATCCCCTATATCCCCATACCCTCAGTATCCTCCACAGTTCCCAATGCCCCTGGTTCCTCCACAGCCCCATATAACCACATTTGCCCCCCTATAGTCCCTCTACTCCCCACACAGCTGGTGGCCCCCATCACCCCCATAGACGTCCATGCCCCTGTCCCAGCTTGGGGCTGGCCCAGCGCCACCACCCTATGCTGGGGGCTGTGGGGTCCCCTGGTGGCGCTGGGTGTCCCCATGGGCCCGCTTGTGTCACCTGGGTGTTGCTGTGGGCACATCACACAGCAGCAGCCCCATGCGCACGTGTCCCTGTGTGTGTGTGTGTCTGGGTGTCCCCACAGCCCCCCGTGTCCCTGCGTGCTCCCCATGTCCCCACGGTGCCCCCACATGTCCCTATGGGCGTGCACAGAGGTGCCCCCCGGGGTCCCCACGCACCCACATTTCCCCGTGGGTGTGCACAGAGGTGCCGCCATGTGTCCGCGAGTGGAGGTGCTCCACATGTCCCCACGGTGTCCCTGCGTGTCCCCATGTCCCTGTGCCAACGCACGGAGTTGCCCCCAAGCTGTCCCCGCACACCCCACGTCTCTGTGCACCGAAGTGTCCCCAGGTGTTGCCACGCGTGCACGGGAGCTGCTCCCCACGTCCCCACACCGTCCCCGCGCCCCCCCGTGGGCACGCACGGAGGTGCCCCCACGCTGTCCCCGCGCCCCCCGGTGTCTCCGCGCACCGAAGTGCCCCCCAGGCTGTCCCCAGGTGTCGCCACGCGCCCGCACGGGAGCTGCTCCCCACGTCCCCAGGCTGTCCCCACGCCCCCCGTGGGCACGCACAGAGGTGCCCCGCGTCCCGCTCCCCCCGGCGTCCCCGTGTCGCCCCCCGGGTGTCCCCGGCTGTCCCCGTGCCCCCCCCCCAATGTCCCCACGCGCCCCTGCGTGCACGCGCGGCGCTGCCCTCCCCGTGGGCGCGCGCCCCGGTCCCCCCCGTGGGCGCGTGCCCCGGCGGCCCCGCCCAGATCGGCGGGCGGGCCCGGGGCCGGGGCCGGGGCCGGGACCGGGGCGGCGGCGGCGGCGCGGAGCGGGACGGAGCGGGACGGAGCGGGGCGATGGGGCCGCCGGTGCCCGCCGCGCTGGGCGCCCTGCTGCTGCTCGGTGCCCTCGGAGTGAGTCTGGGGGCGGCGGGGAGCGGGGCCGGGTGGGAGCAGGGGGGGGGTTCCCCCCCACACCGTGTACCGGGTCCGGGGCTGGGGGTCCCCCCCCCCCGTGCCCTGTCCCGTGGAGGAATTCGGGTCCCCCCGCCCCTCTCCCTCGCCGTGCGCTGTGCCCCCGCGGCTGGGGACGCCGTCCTGACCGCCCCGTCCCGCGGGGGAGTTGGGGACCCCCCCCGCACCCCACGCGCAACTGGGGACGTGGGGGAGGCGCTGCAACGCCGGGGAGAGGGGGGCAGCAACCTGCCCTGACCCCTGCGGCACCGGGGTCCCCCGTGGACCGGGGGGAGTTGGGGTCCCCCCGGGGGCTGTGGGGTCCCCCTGCCCCATCCCCAGCCCAGTCAGGGAGTCGGGGTCACCCACGGAGTGGGGGCGCGTGGGGCCCCCGTGCCTTGTCCCCGAGGGAACTGAGGTCTTCCTGGATTGGAGATGGGGGTCCCCACCACCCTGCCCCATCCCATCTGGGAATTGGGGTCCCCTGGCCTTTGGGGTCCCCACCATCCCCCAAAGCAAGCAGGGGTTCAGGCCGTGACCCCGTGGGACCCCATAGATCCCACGGGGGGCACATGTGGGGGTGCATCCTGCTTTCGGGGTACTGCGCACCCCCAGGGTCCCCCCATCCCCCTCTCCCGCCCTGGCTAAATTTAAAGGGTGACAGGCAGCACCGGGCAGCCTGTAAAAATAGCGTTCCCGAAATACCCCCGAGGCTGGGGGGGCCACCAGTCATGGGGGGGCTGCCTAGGGGGGTCCCTTGGGTACCCCCAGGGGGTTCAGGGTGCAGGCTGGGGCTGCTGAGATAGGGCTGGGCCTGGTCCCCAAATCTAGAGGGGTCCCAAAGTGTGGAGCTGGGGGGGTTCCACCGGGTGCTGTGGGGCCCCCACCCGTGCCGGGGGGGGCAGCGGGGTGGTTTGGGGCTGGGACGCTGCCCGGGGCGGAGAACAGAGGGGCCTTTCTGCTCAGGGCCATGCTGGCAGGGCCGTGCCCCCCCCCCCCGCCTCCACAGGGCAGAGGGGTGACGAGGCTGGGGGGGGGGCTGCGGCTTTGCATCCCCCAGCCCTGCTGCCACTGTGCGGGTGAGGGGGGTCTGGGGACAGCGGTGGCACCCTGATGGGGGGGGGGGGGGCACCAAGCATGCTCGGGACACCCAGGAATGTGCCAGGGTGAGGGAGGGGGGGGCACCAGCCCTATGGCACCATGGCGTCAGGGCCAGCCCCACCCTCCCGTTAGGGGGGGTTTGGGGGCTTGGGGGTGCCCCCCCCCAAAGTGTCCCGCGCCGGGAAGGGTTAAGGCAGGCGCGGGGAGAGGTCAGGGCAGGAATGTGCGATAGCATCGGGCCTGGGGGCAGGGGCGGGTGGGGGGGGGGCACGGTGGGGCACGCACACGCGTGTGCACGCACAGACACACGCGTGTGCCCCCCGGCTGTGTGCACGCCATGCCACGGGGGGGCTGGCACCCGCATGGCTTGTGCGCAGCCCTGTGCCGTGCCGCCCTCGCACACTTGGGCTTGCACACGAATGTGCGTGCCGCTGCGTGTGCTTGCACGCCTGTGTGTGAGTATGAGCGTGCTGTAGGGGATGGCTCTGCACGTGTGGGGCCTTCAGCCTCGCACCACCCTGCTGGGGACCCCCGGGGACCCCCTGGGCTCTGCCACCGCCGCATGTGGCCCTGTGCGCTCCGGGCGCGCTTTGCCCCTGCCCGGTCACCAACTCCTGCCGCGGCCGAACGCTCCCATCGCCAAAGATGGCCTGGCCAGGAGCAGGCCGGGGAGGAGGAGGAGGAGGCCGAGGAGGAGGAGGAGGAGGGCGCCCGCCCGCCTGGGTCGGCCGCCAGCCCGGCGTGCCAGCGCGCCTGGTCCCCTCGCGTTCCCTCTGCCCCGAAACGCGGCCATTCGGGATAAATTAGGCAATGCAGAGCGGGGAGGAATGTGCCCGGGGGGGGGCACCCTGCTCCCCCCTCCCTCCGCTCCCCCTCTCCTCCAGCGGGGTTCAGGCTCCCCCCAGCCAACACTCCCACCCTGCAGCTGTTTTTGCCCCCAAATCACTGGGTGGGGGGAGAGAGTCGGGGGGGGTCAGGCAGCTGCTGCCGTCCCCCGGGGGCGTCCCCGCCAGCTGTGGCGGCACGGGGGGGGGGATTGCACCCCCTCCAACCCCCCCCCCAGCCCACAGGCGCTCAGCACCGCAGCCGGGTGCCCTTGGCCGGGGAGGCCGGCGGGTGGAGGAAGCTGGCGGGGGGAAACACCTTTTGGCTTGGAGAGCTCCGGCCTTGGGGAAACAATGGGGCTGGGGGGGGCGGCTATTAATAACCCCCCCCGGTTATTATTCCTGGCCCCTCCATGGCCGGGGCTTCCTGCGCGCCGGGGCGATGCGTCACCCCGTGCTTCCTCCTCTTCCTCGCCCAGCCGCCGCGGTGCAAAGGGGGGGGGGGCACATCCATAGGGTGGATTTATAGGGGGGGCCCTCTGCGGTTCGGGGCGTCGAGCGAAGCCGCACGTGGCACCGGCGGACGTGACAGCGGGGTGGTGCTTCCTCCTCTTCCTCCTCCTCCTCCTCCTCCTCCTCCTCCTCCTCCAGCCGGTGCTGTGGAGCTGGGGGCCCCGCACCTCATTTCCCCGGTCCCAATGGAGGCCGGGGCAGGATTTGGGCCAGTGAGTGGAAAATGTGAGCGGCGGCGTCCGGCCGGGCGCTCTGCCCCACCGGGTGAGCCGGGCGCCCGGGTGCCGCGGCCGGGGCCGCTTCCGGTAACCCGAGATGGGTCCAGGCCCCCCCGCACCCCCCTGGCGCCCGGCCCCGCCACTGGACAGCTGGGCTGGGGCTGCCGGGGGGGCACCATGCCCGCCAGGCCCCACTGCATGGGGGTGGTGATGGCAGAGCACCCGCAGGCTCAGTGCATGAGTGGGAAGCAGCGGCAGAGCACCCTGACACCTGCAGCGTGTTTGGGGGTGCAGGGGGGGGATGGCAGAGCACCCACCCCCTCAGTGCATGTGTGGCCGTGGAGCACCCACAAGCTCGGTGCATGCATGGGGGCACCAGCAGAGCACCCCCACACTCAGTGCATGCACTGGAGGCACCAGCAAAGCACCCACAGGCACTGTGCATGCATTAGGGGGCACCAGTAGAACACCCCCAAACTCCATGCATGCATGGGGGGGGTCAGCAGCAGAGCACTCACCAGCTCAGTGCATGCCTGGGGGACCTCCCCTCATGCCTCAGTTTCCCCCACTGCACCCTCTATGCCAAGGCCAGCAGCGGTACCTGCGGGGCGTCCCCTCCCGCAGCTGGGTTATTTTGGGGCGCCCGCCGTCTGTGCAGTGGGGGGGGGAACGCCACAATTCCCACCCATTGTGCGGGCGAGCGGGTAAATCCCCCCCGGGCTCCGCGCCGGCCCCCAGCGCCTGCTTAATCCGCCTGCGCTTGTTTGCACAGCAAAGTGCTGCCCCGACGGATTCCTCCTCACCAGCCTGCACGGGCGCCAGTGTGTGTGTGTGTGGGGGGAGCGGCCCTCATCCCCCCCCCCCCGGCACTGCGGGAACCACAGTGGGTGCTGGGGGCACCCAAGGGGGCAGCCGGCAGGGTGCTGGTGCCCGTTCACGTGTGCACATGGGGGCATTGCAGTTGCAGGGTGTGGATGCGTGGTGCTTTGTCGCTGTGCATGCAAGTCCCCGTGTTGGTGCGTGCACAAGGTTGTGCAAGTGCACATGCAAGCAGCCCTGTGTTGCTTTGCACACACATCCCTGTGTTGGCACATGCGTGGCAGTGCAAGTGCATGTACGTGCCCCATGTCACTGCACTTGTGGTGGTGCAAATGCACATGCAGACATTGCCGTGTCGCCATGCACACGTGTCCTTGTGTCAGTGTGCACGTGCAGCAGTGCAAATGCACTCGCATGGCACCACATTGCTGTGCACACACATGCACGAGCCGGCATGCGCACGCAGTGGTGTGGATGCACGTTCCCGGCCACACGCCGCCGTGCACGGAGCACTCACCCCCGTGTCAGCACACACGTGGCGGTGAAAGCTCCTGTGCATGGCCCCATGCCGTGGTGCACACACGTCCCCCCACCGTGCACAACCTGGGTGCAGCTGCACATGCGTGTCCCCGCGCTGGGGCCGTGCTGGGCGCAGGAATGCGGTGGGTGGGCGGCGGGGGGGGCGCGAGATGAGCTCATCCCCCCCCCCCGGCTCCCTCTTCCCAGCCGCGCCGGCCGTGGTGACTCCACCGCCCAGCTATGCAGCCCCGGCCCTGCCAGCAGCCCCGGAGCGGGGGAGCCCCGGTGACGTGGCCTGGCGGTGATGGCCATGTGTCCCCCCCTCCAGGTGACCCACGGTGCCAGGGGCCTGGCCGAGACCACGTTCCCTGAGGACACGGTGGCCGACCGCGTTGGGGGCGCGCGGGGGCGGCGGTACTACGCCCAGCTCTCCGATGATGAGGACCTGCTGGCAGATGAGGCATCCGGGGGTAATGTGGCACAGGGTGGCACTGGGGGACGCACACGCACACGGGGCTGCATGGTCCCTGGGTGTCCCCGAGGGCTCACGGTGTTGCTCTCGCAGATGGCAGTGGGGAGTACGGCAGCGGTGACATCCTGCTGGTGGCCGGGAGCCCCTCGGTGCCTGGCGTTGGGCTGGCACCCACCGGTAAGGGGACGCCTCTGGGTGGCACCGGTGCCCGCGGGACACTGCGCTCCTCTGCGCTGCGCTCAAGCTCTGTCTCTTCTCCATCCTCTCTGCTCTCCTTCCTCCTCCTCCTTCTCCTCGGCGGGCAGTGCCCGTGCCCCCGCCAGCAGGCATGGTGGTGGCCGAGCCCGAGGATGACCCCCCGCTGAGTAAGTGCCACTTCTTGTGACCCCCCCCCGCCACCTTCCGACTCTTTCTCAGTCCTATGGGCTGGTTTCCTTCAGTGGCGGGGGGCTGGCTGATGCGGGGGGGTGCTGCTGGGGTTGGGGGTACCTGAGGGGTATTTTTTGGGATGCCAACACCCTCTCCTCTCCCCCCCCTCCCCCCCCCTAGTTTATTTCCGGGCGCTGGTGAACTTCACCCACAGCATCGACTACAGCCCCCGGCTGGAGGATGCCAATTCAGATGAGTTTCGGGAGGTCTCGGAGGCCGTGGTGGATACTGTGAGTGGGGCGCACCGGGGGGAACCCCCAGCCCAGGTTTTGGTGGGGGGCACCCAAGGGTGCACCCTCACCGCCCGTGCTTCCCCTGCTTCAGCTGGAGTCAGAATATTACAAGATCCCTGGGGACCAAATGGTCAATGTGGTGTTCATCAAGTGAGTGGGGGCATGGGGGACAACGGGGAGGTTTGGGGGTGCAGGGGAGGTTTGGGGAGGATGAGAAGATTTGGGGGTAATGGGGAGGCTTGGGGTGCAGGGGAGGCGCAGGAGGGATGGGAAGGTTTGAGGTGCAGGGGAAGTGTGGTGGGGTATGGGGAGGTTGGGGGACATGGGTGTATTTGGGGTGCAGAGGAGGTTTGGGAGGGTGGAGAGGTTTTGGGGTGCAGGGAAGTTTGGAGGCAGGGGGAGGTCTGGGGATGAGATGCTTTGGGGAGTGCAGAGGAGGTGTGGGGGCATGAGAAGTTTTGGGGTGAAAGGGAGGTACAGGGTGCAGGGGAAGTTTTGGGGGAGCAGGAAGTTTTGGGGTTACAGGGGGGTTGGGGTGGGGGCTTTGAGGCGCTGATCCCCTGCCCACAGGGAGCTGGAGGGCAGCGTCTTCGTGGAGCTGGATGTGGGCTCGGAGGGCAACGGGGACGAGGCGCAGATTGGGGCCGTGCTGCGGGACGTGGTGGCTGCTGGCTCCATCGCCTCCTTCGTCACCTCGCCCGTTGGCTTCCAGTTCCGGCGCCTGGGGGCCGGTGAGCACCAGGGGGGCACGGAGCACCCCCCACCCTAAACCTCAATTGTGGGGCCACTGGGGACAGCACGGGGTCCTGCGTGCCAGCACGCCTTGAGCCCCCCATTTTTTGCCATTTGCATCGTGATATCTAAGGGCGGGTGATGGGGGGGACAGGACACAGGACACCCCCCCTGACAGTAACCCCCCCCCGTGCAGTGACCCCTCATCTGCGCCCCTGCACCGCCCTGGAGTTCTCCTGCGGCAGTGGCGAGTGCATTGCCCAGGAGTACCGCTGCGACCGCCGCCCCGACTGCCGCGACGCCTCGGACGAGCAGGGCTGCGGCGAGCCCCCCCCAGCCACCTCCCCGGCGCGCCCCGTGCCCCCCAGCACAGCCCGGCCTGCCACCACCCGCCCGCTGGTCACCGTCCCTGCCACCACCCGCCGCCCCCTGCCACCCAAAGCTGGGTGCCGGCCGGCCGAGGCCACCTGCGCCGATGGGCGCTGTGTGCCCCGTGACTACCTCTGCGATGGCGAGCGCGACTGCGCCGATGGCAGTGACGAGGAGGACTGCGGTGAGTTACAAGGGGGGGTGGCGGCGGTGGCGGTGGCACCCCGGGGCGGGTGCTGACACCCTGCCCCCACCAGGCACCCCGTCGCCCTGCGAGCCCAATGAGTTCAAGTGCCGCAATGGGCACTGTGCCCTGAAGCTGTGGCGCTGCGATGGGGACAACGACTGCGGGGACGGCTCAGATGAGACCGACTGCCGTGAGTGTGGCTGGGAGCGGTGGGGACGCGTGGTGACATGGCTCCGGCTGATGGCTGCTGTCCCTTGTAGCCACCAAGGCGCCTGGCGCGGCGTGTGGGCCAGACCAGTTCAGCTGCGTAGCCAGCGGGACCTGCATCCCCGCCAGCTACCACTGCGATGAGGAGCCCGATTGCCCTGACCGCTCCGACGAGGTTGGCTGCAGTAAGTGGCACCTGGGGTCATGGGGACACCAGACAGGGGTTGGGGACACCATGTCGTGGCACTGTGTTGGGGACACCGCACCCAAGTGGGGGGGCGCAGTGATGAGGACAGTGCGCTGCTGCGCACGGCTGGGAGACGGTGCTGGGGACACTGCGCCCAAGCTGTGGCATGGCTGGGGACCCTGATGTGGCACCGTGCTGGGAGCTGTGCTGGGACACTGCGTCCTGCAGGTGGGGCTGGGGACCCTATGCTGGTGACATTGTGCCACGGCACGGTGCTTAGCACTGTGCTGGGGACCCTGTGCCCAAGCCGTGCCGTGGACTCTGCCATGGCACCGTGCTGGGGACGCTGCCAGCCAGGTGGGGCAGGGGTCCCTGGGCTGGGGACCCCGTGCCCAAGCTGTGCCGTGCTGGGGTCCCTGTGCCGCGTCACCCAGCATGGTGCCATGGAACCCCGCGTCCCCTGAGCTGGGTGGGAGACCTTGTGGCGTGGCACCGTGCTGGGACGCTGGGGTCCCCGCAGCCGGGGGTGCTGGGCGCAGGGGGTGACGTGCGCCCTGCAGTGCCGCCGCAGGTGGTGACGCCGCCGCGGGAGTCGGTGCAGGCGGTGCCGGGGCAGACGGTGAGCTTCACCTGCGCCGCCACTGGCGTGCCCACCCCCATCATCACCTGGCGCCTCAACTGGGGGAACATCCCCCCCAGCCGCAGGTGGGTGGGGCCCCGGGAGGGGCGGGGCCAACGGGAGGGTGGGGCCCAAGGGAGGGGTGAGGTCAAGGGGTGGGGTGAGGTCACGGGGGGGGGGTGGGGGACATCTCCCCATGGGGCTTCTGTGTGGGTGGGGCTTGCAGGAGGGGTGTGGCCAACGGTGGGCGTGGCGTGAGGTTCGGGGAGGGGTCTGCAAAGGTGGGGCTCACGCAAGGGGCGTGGCTGTGGGGTGGGAGGAGCTTGTGGGGGCGGGGCTCAGCAAGGGGCGGGGCCTGCTGCGGGTGGGGGCTTTGCAAAGGTGAGTGCTGGGGGCAGGGCTTGCAGCAAGCAGCAGGGTTGTGCCCGAGGCTGGTCCTTGCGCTGGGTGGCACGGTGTGCCGGGCACCGAGTGTGTTGTGCACCAGGTGTGTCATGCACCAGTTGTGTTGTGCACCAAGCGTGTCATGCACCAGGTGTGTCGTGCACCAGTTGTGTTGTGCACTGAGCGTGTCGTGCACCAGGTGTGTCGTGCACCAAGCGTGTCATGCACCAGGTGTGTCATGCACCAGGTGTGTCATGCACCAGGCGTGTCGTGCACCAGGTGTGTTCTGCACCAGGTGTGTCGTGCACCACGCACGCCAGGCACCAAGCGTGCCAGGCACCAAGCACACCGTGCACCAAGGATGCTGTGCACCGAGTGTGCTGTGCACCCAGCACGCCATGTGCCAAGCACGCCGTGCACTGAGCGTGCGGTGCCGTGAGCGTGTGGTGCAGTGAGTGTGCCGTGCAGGGTGTCCATCGTGAGCGAGGGCGGGCAGGGCACACTGACTATCCGGGACGTGAAGGAGGCTGACCAGGGCGCCTACACTTGTGAGGCCATCAACACCCGCGGCATGGTCTTCGGCATCCCCGACAGTGTCCTCACTGTCACCCCCCGCCCCGGTGAGCATCCCCAGCTGCCGCCACCTCCCCGTCCTTTGCTCCTGTCCCTGCGCCCTCAACTGATCCCCTCCCCGTCCCCGCAGGTCCCTGCCCCGAGGGCCACTTCCAGGTGACGGGCACATCCCGCTGCCTGCCCTGCTTCTGTTTCGGTGTCACCACCGCCTGCCGTGCCACCGCCCGCCACCGCCACCGCCTGCATCTGCGCTTCGACCGCCCTGATGACTTCAAAGGTAAGTCGCTGGGACAGGGGGACAGGGCGCAGGGAGGGGGGTGACACACAGGGCTGAGCCTCTCCCCACAGGTGTCAATGTGACGGTGCCATCAACTCCGTCCCTGCCGGCGCTCTCAGCCACCCAGCTGCATGTGGATGTGGCCACTGAGGAGTTCCAGCTCCTGGACCTGTCCCGGCGCTTCCTGGCTCTCGATGCTTTCTGGGCGCTGCCGGCCCCTTTCCTGGGTGACAAGGTGACCGTGGAGCAGCAGCAGGGCTGGGGACACCCCGGCACAGCTGCTGACACCGCGCTGCCCTTGCCAGGTGGACGCCTACGGTGGGGCGCTGAGCTACAGCGTGCGCTACCGGCTGGGCCGGGGGCCCCCTGAGCCAGCCCCCCGCCCCGACGTGCTGCTGCGGGGCCGGGGCCGCCAGCTCCAGGCGCGCGCTGGGGACACCCAGCCCGACATCCTCAACCAGCGCCGCATCCCCTTCACCGAGGTGAGTGCGCTGGGGACGGGCGCTGAAGGGCGCTGACGGGTGCTGGTGGCACCCTGGGGTGACGCCGGTGTTCACCATCCCCACAGGACAACTGGGAGGACGAGACAGGCGCTCCGGTGAGCCGGGAGCTGCTGATGATGGTGCTGCAGGAACTGGAGGGCATCTTGGTGCGGGCAGTGTATGATGGGCGCATGGCCAGTGTGGGGCTCAGCGACGTGGCCATGGATATCACCAGTCCCGGGGACACCGGCTTGGCACCTGCCGGGGATGTTGAGGAGTGCAGGTGACTGGCGATGGCCTGCGGGCACTGGCAAAGCAACGCACCCACTGGTGTGGTGTCACCAGCGCAGTGCCACCGTCATGGTGCCACCATCACACCTCTGTGTCCCCAGGTGCCCCGTGGGCTACATGGGGCTGTCATGCCAGCGGTGCGCCACCAATTTCGAGCGGGTGCCGCAGGGACCCTACCTGGGGACCTGCTCGGGCTGCAGCTGCCATGGCCACTCCAGCACCTGTGACCAGGTCTTTGGGCACTGCCTGGTAAGGACAGGGACATGGGGACAGGGGACATGGGGCTGGGGGCTCAGCCACATGGCAGTGCCACCAACCCCTATGCCGTCCCCGCAGAACTGCCAGCACAACACGGAGGGTCCCCAGTGTGAGAAGTGCAAACCTGGCTTCTTCGGCGATGCCACGCAGGGCACGGCCACCGCCTGCCGCCCCTGCCCCTGCCCCTACACTGAGCCATCCCGCAGGTGGGTGCTGCCCCAGGAGGTTTGGGGGGGGCCTGGTGGCACATCATGGCCCCATGTCACCATCACCTCGCTCGCAGGTTCTCCGAGTCGTGCTTCCTGGACACAGATGGCCAGGCCACCTGTGACGCCTGTGCCCCCGGCTATGCTGGCCGCCGCTGCGAGAGGTGGGTGGGCAGGGGGTGGTGAACGCGGGCTGGGAGCATGGGCACCCCGGCCCCCTCCCACGGGCCCCTGTCCCCATCCTCCCCCAGGTGTGCCCCAGGCTATGAGGGAGACCCCATCCAGCCAGGCGGCAAGTGCACCCGCATCGGTGAGTGCTGCCCCATGTCCCCCCGTGCCCCCCCAGCTCTGCCCATTCCTCACCGTCTCTCCCCGCAGGCCAGGAGCTCATCAAGTGCGATACACGTGGGGGCAAGGACGCGGTGGGCGGCACGTGCCGCTGCAAGGTGGGTATCCACCTGCCCCAAACCCGCAGCACCCAGGCTGGTCCCTGGAGCACCCAGCCCTGTCCCCCGTGGCACCCAGTTCATTTTCCCCAGCACCCAGTTCCCCACGGCATCCCTGTGGCACCCAGTCCAATTCCCCAGGGTTTTCCAGTCCTCCCATAGCACCCAGTTTGTCAGTCCTCCTGGCACCTAGGTTTCCAGCCCCCTGCAGCACCCAGTTTCCCCATCCCCACAGCACCTGTTTTCCCAGTCCCTGTCCCCTCTTGCAGCCCAACGTGACGGGGCGGCAGTGTGATGAGTGCGCGGCCGGGACCTTCCACCTGAGCGACGCCAACCCCGACGGCTGCCTCAAGTGCTTCTGCATGGGCGTCTCGCGGCAGTGCGCCAGCTCCTCCTGGAGCCGTGACCAGGTACCCTGTGCCATGCCGTGTTGTGCTGTGCCATGTTGTGCCATGCCTTGCCAAGTTGAGCTGTGCCGTGTAATGTCATGGCATGCCATGTTGTGCTGTGCCATGTTGTGCCATGCAATGTTGTACTTTGCCATGCTGTGTTGTGTTGTGTCATGTTTCACCGTGCCATACCAAGTTGTGCTGTGTTATGGCATGCCATGTTGCACCATGTCTTGCCACATTGTGTTACACCATGTTGCACCACACCGTGCCATTTGTGCCTTGCTGTGTCATGCGATGTGATGGTGCACCATGCCATGCTGTGCCGTGCCATGTTGTGCTGTGCCGTGCCATGCTCTGCTGTGCCATGGTGCACCATGTTCTGCCTTGTGCTGTGCCGTGTTGTGCACTGCCAAGCAGCACCGTACCATGTCCCATGCCCCTGTCCCCCACCCCTGCAGGTCCGTGTCACTGCTGAGGAGGTGTCGCCACTGCACCTGACCAACCTGGCAGGCACGGGGACGATGATCAAAGGCTCACGCTTCGCTGCCCCACGGGAGCTCGTCTTCTCCGACTTCTACACACTGCCCCGTGACGTCTACTTCTGGGTTCTGCCCACGTCCTTCACCGGAGACAAGGTGCAGTGGTGGGGACGGGGTGGGGACAGCAGGGTGTCCATGAGCCCGGCTGAGCCCTGTCCCCATGCAGGTGACATCGTACGGGGGCGAGCTGCAGTACACGGTGACGCACCGCGCGCCAGCAGATGCCCAGCCACTGCAGCGGCAGCCTGACGTCCTGCTGCAAGGCAACGGCATCTTCCTGGAGCACTTCTCTGATGCCACCCCTGTGCCCGGTGTCCCCACCACTGTCACCGTGCCCTTCCGCGAGGTGAGAGCTGGCGTCCCCCTGGGGTGGGCACTGGGGCTCTGGGGACACATCGGTCACCGCGGGGCTGTGCCTGCAGCACGCTTGGCGCCGGGCAGATGGGCACGAAGCCACCCGGGAGCACCTCCTGATGGCCCTGGCCGACATTGATGTCCTCATGATCCGCGCATCCTACACAGACCAGCCGATGGAGAGCAGGTACCGGGGTGGCGTGATGCTGGCTGGGGACAGGGGACATGCAGGCAGGGCGGTGGGGACATCCTGTCTCGCCCTGCAGGCTCGCTGATGTCCGCCTGGACGTGGCCGTGCCCCATGCCACTGGCCGGGCACCGGCGCTGGAGGTGGAGGACTGTGCCTGCCCCCCCGGCTACCGCGGCCCCTCCTGCCAGGTGAGCCCCCCGCTGTCCCCATGGCTCTGGGGATGCAGCTGGTGGCTGACACCCATCCCTGTCCCCACAGGACTGCGACGTGGGCTACACCCGCAGCACCAGCGGGCTCTACCTGGGCACCTGTGAGCGCTGCCAGTGCCATGGGCACGCCGACGAGTGCCATCCTGAGACGGGCGAGTGCCAGGTGAGCCCGGCGCTGGCATGGGGACATCATGGGGGGTATGGTGGGGACCCCCTCGCCATGCCAGCATCTCCATCTCCCCCCAACACCAGGGCTGCCGGGACCACACGGAGGGCACGCAGTGTGACAAGTGCCAGCCTGGCTACTACGGCGATGCCACCCGTGGCACCCCGGGAGACTGCCGGCCCTGCCCCTGCCACGGGCCCCACACTGACACCCAGTAGGTGCCCCCCACCTCCTCCCCGTGCCCCCAGGGGCCACCAGCTGGGGCTCACCCATCGCCCTGCCCTCCCCTCTCCCATCCAGGAGCTGCTTTGAGGACACGGACGGGCAGCCCACGTGCAGTGCCTGCGCCCCGGGATACAGCGGGCGCCTCTGCGAGAGGTGCTGGAGATGCTGGGGTGGTGGTGGGGTGGCAGGGGTTTTGGGGACCCCCCCTCATTGGCTTATTTCATGCCCCCTCAAAGGTGCTCACCTGGCTACGTGGGGGACCCGCTGCGGGGAGAGCCGTGCCGAGGTGAGTGTCCTGGGGAGGGGACAACGCCGTGTTCTCTGTTGGGGTCCCCACCTAACTGCTGCCCCCCCCCCCGTATGATACCCCCAGAGCCAGGGGCCACCGGTGACCAGTGCCAGTGCGACCAGCAGGGCAGCATTGGCGAGCGGTGCGATGCCCGCGGGCTGTGCCAGTGCAAGGTGAGCCCTGTCCCCATGCCGTGCCGTGTCCCCACATCGGTGGAGGGGGACAAAACCACAGCGTCATCCTCCCCGTCCCCTGCAGGCCAACGTGGAGGGTCCCCGCTGTGCCACCTGCCGCCCCCACCACTTCCACCTGAGCGCCGTAAACCCGGCAGGCTGCCTGCCCTGCTTCTGCATGGGCATCGTCCAGCACTGTGCCAGCACCTCCTACTCCCGCGACACAGTGAGTCCCTGTCCCCACGGGTCCCCGCGGTCCCCCAGTGTCCCCAGGCCACTCACCTGCCCTGCCCGCAGGTCCGGACGCCCTTTGGCCCCGGGAGCTGGCAGGGCTTCGCGCTGGTGAACCGGCAGCGCAGCACCCGCGTGGCCACCGGCTTCAGCGTGGAGATGGGCGCCGCGGGGCCTCGGCTCACCTACGGGCGCTTCGGGGAGCTGTCCCCTGAGTCCTACTACTGGCAGCTGCCCCAACCCTACCAGGGGGACAAGGTAACGGCCGGCACACAGGGGTGCCCCCTCCTCGGGGCGCCCCTTGAGACCCCCAGCTCCATGGGCACCCCTGGGTGCTTGCCCCGTTACGGTTAGCACGGGGAGGTGGACGCAGGCTCGCAGTGCCTCCTGCTTCCTCCCCCCTTCCTTTTCTCTTCTCCCTTTCTCTCTTCCCTTTTCCTTTTATTTTCATTTTTTCTCCTTCTTATCCTTTCTCTTCCCTTTTAATTTTCCTTCTTCTTAATTTTTCCTTTCCTCTTCTTCCTTTTTCTTTTCCTCTTCCCTTTCCCTTTTCTCTTTTTCCTTGCCTTTCCCCTTCCACTTTTGTCTTTCTCCTTTCCCTTTCTTTTTCCTTTTCTTTTTGATTTTCTTTTCAATTTCCTTCTCTTCTTCCCTTTTCCCTTTTTCCTTTTCCCTTTTCTTCTGTTTCCTTTTCCCTTTTTCCCCTTTTATTTTTTTTTCCCTTTTTTCCTTCTTTTCCCTTCCCTCTTCCCCTTTCCCTTCCCCTGCCCGTTCCCTCTTTCCATCCCCTTCCTCCCTTCCCCCCCAACCTCCCCAGACCCCCAGCTCCCCAGAGGCCTTTCCCCAGGGCCAACCCTCAGCTCCCTGCAGGGCAGAACCCGGGGGGGGTCCCCACACATGCAGCGGGACCCCCCCCATTCCCACCTCCCCTTTTCCCACCCGCAGGTGGGCTCCTACGGCGGGCGGCTCCGCTACACCCTCAGCTACACCCCAGGGGGCCGGGGGGCCCCCCTGCCTGATGCCGACATCCAGATCACGGTAGGGGGGTGACAGTCTGGGGGGAGTTGGGGATGGGGTACGGCAGCAGAACCTCCCTGACCCCCCCCGTATCCTCAGGGCAACGACATCACGCTGGTGGCATACCAGCCTGACCTGCCCCCCAGCACACCGCACGACTTTGAGATCGTTTTTCGGGAGGTAGGAGCAGGCACCTGCCTTTGGTCCCCAGCGCCTGGCACCCCCTGGCACCTGGGGGGTGGGTGCCGAGGTGGTGCCCCCCCCTAACAGCACCTCCCTGCCCGCAGCAATACTGGCAGCGGCCGGATGGGCAGCCGGCCACGCGGGAGCATCTCCTGATGGCGCTGGCCGACCTGGACGAGATCCTGATCCGCGCCACCTACTCCACCAGCACGGCCGCGTCCAGCATTGCCGGTGTCAGCATGGACGTGGCCGTGCCCCCCCGGCCTGGCCTCCCCCCGGCGCTGGAGGTGGAGGAGTGCCGCTGCCCCCCCGGCTACCGCGGCCTCTCCTGCCAGGTGAGCCGGCCCCCGGCGTGCCCCGTGTGCTCCGGGTCTGTGGGGAGGTGTGTGGGGGTCACGGTGCTGAGCACCCCCATCCCTGCTCCTTCTTGCAGGACTGTGCCCCCGGCTACACACGTACCGGGGGGGGGCTGTACCTGGGGCACTGCGAGCTCTGCGAGTGCAACGGCCACTCGGAGTCCTGCCACCCCGAGAGTGGCCTCTGCTCTGTAAGTCCCCCTGGGGGGGTCATGGCGCCCTGCGGCTTTTTGGGGTGCTGGGGCAATCTCCCAGTGCCATGCACCCCCATTCTTCTGCCCCCCCCCCTTTCCAGGGCTGCTTGCACAACACGGCAGGGGACTTCTGTGACCAGTGTGCGCCCGGCTTCTACGGGGACGCCACTGCCGGCACCCCTGAGGACTGCCAGCCCTGCGCCTGCCCTCTCGTGCACCCCGAAAACCAGTGAGTGTTTGTAGGGGCTTAGAGGTAGGGAAGTGTAGGGAGGGGATGGTCCCCGATGCTTCCCTGTCCCCCCAGGTTCTCGCGGACCTGTGAGAGTTTGGGAGGCGGCGGGTACCGCTGCACCGCCTGTGCACCGGGCTACGCCGGGCAGTACTGCGAGCGGTGAGTGCTGCTGGGGCACCCCGATGGTGCCATCCCAGTACCCTCGCCCTGACATCCCCATCTCAATGTTGTTCCCATATCCCTGCCCCAACATCCCCACTGCAATATCGTCACCCCCATGTCCTCACTTTAATGTCCCCATCCCAACATCCTCACCCCAATGTTCCCACCCTGATATCCCCACCCCAACATCCCCTCCCCGACCCCCCCCGATAACACCCCCGGTATGTTCAACTGATATCCCCATCCCCATATTCCCACTCCAATATAATCACCCCAATATCTTCACCACAACATCCCCATCTTGATATCTCTACCCCTATATATTGACTCTGATGTCATCACCCCCATATCCCCATCCCAACATTCTCCTTGATATCCCCATCGTGATGTCTTCGCCATATTGCTCCTCCAGTTACCTCAACATCCCCTTCCCAATATCCTACCCATGTCTCCACCCCAATATCCTCACCCCAACATCCCCATCTCGATATCTCCACCCCTATATACCCACCCCAATGTCATCACCTCCACATTCCCATCCCCATATCTCCACCTCAGCATCTCCACTCCAACATCTCCATCCTGTTATCTCCACTCCAACTTCCACACCCCGATA
Organism: Aythya marila; assembly: GCF_965140915.1. Classification (NCBI taxonomy): domain Eukaryota; kingdom Metazoa; phylum Chordata; class Aves; order Anseriformes; family Anatidae; genus Aythya; species Aythya marila. The sequence goes on along the minus strand of NC_139062.1, from coordinate 7,912,500 downwards.
TTCCCACCCAGTATCTCTCCCCAACACCCCCCACATCCTTACCCCGTGCTCCCCCCTGCAGGTGTGCTCCCGGCTACGTGGGAGACCCCAGCGTGCGGGGCCAGACATGCGTGCCGCAGGGCTCGTCGCCCCCCCTCGCTGTCCGCGTGCACCCACCGCGCACGGCGGTGCCGCAGGGCAGCCCGGTGACGCTGCGCTGCCAGGCCAGCGGGGACCCCCCCTTCTACTACCACTGGTCACGGGAGGACGGGCGGCCCCTGCCCAGCAGCGCCCAGAGCCGGCGGCAAGGTAGGGGGCTGGGGCTGGGGCTGGGGATAGGGATGGGGACTGGGACACCAGGGTCTCACCTGCCCCACGCCGCCAGGTGAGGAGCTGCACTTTGCCAGCATCCAGCCCGCCGAGGCTGGTGTCTATGTCTGCTCCTGCCGCAACCTGCAGCACAGCAACGCCAGCCGGGCCGAGGTCATCGTCACCGGTAGGGATGCAGTGGTGGCAGTGGGGGGATGGCAGGGGATGGGGCAGGGGACGGGGCTCAGCCCTCTCATCTCGGTGCAGAGACACCCACCAAGCCCATCACCGTCACCGTGGAGGAGAAGAGGGTGCAGCGGGTGAAACCCGGGGCTGATGTCACCTTCATCTGCACGGCCAAGAGCAAGGTGAGCTGGGGGGGCATGTGGGCCCCCTTGGGTGCTCACTACATCATTTGGGCACCCGTGGGTGCTTTCTGAGTCATGCAGGGCACATGGGTACTCTTGTGTGCCGACATTATCACACAGGCCCCATAGCCACCCACACGGCACACACAGACACCCCTGGGTGCCTACCTGGTCCTGCAGGGTGCAGGGTCATCCCTGGGTGCCCACAAAGCCACAAAGGTCATGCAGAAGCCCCTGTGCACCCATGGAGCAGTGCGTGGCACCCAGACACCCCTGGTGTCCATTGGGACACCTTTAGGTGCCCACCCATCTCCATGCAGGTGCCCACCCAGACCCACAGGACCCATGGACACCCCTGTGTGCCCATCAGGCCCTTCCTCACCCCCCTCTTCCCCCCTCACTCCCCAGTCACCTGCCTACACCCTAGTGTGGACGCGCCAGAACCATGGGACGCTGCCATCGCGCGCCATGGACTTCAACGGCATCCTGACCATCCGCAACGTGCAGCCCGAGGACGCCGGTGTCTACGTCTGCACCGGCTCCAACATGCTGGACATGGACGAGGGCACGGCCACACTCTACGTCCAGGGTGTGTTCCCAAGCCTGAGGGGCACCGGGTGCTCTGCACCCCCAAACTGGCAGGGGTTGAGCCGCGGGGATCCCGAGCGTTGTTTCTGTGTTGGCGCGGGTGAAAGCTTCTTCTGGAAAACCTGGCTCCATTGAGGAGCCCAGACACCGGGGTGATGGGCTCGCGTGCCCCAACTTTAAACTTGACCCCCCCCCTTTTGCAGCCCCTTCAAAGACCCAGATGTTTTATGGACCTGTTGAGTTCATGGAGGGGCACAGACCCGGTGAGTCACGAGGGGGACATCTTGTGCGGGGGCCACACACACCCCCTGCCCGCTGCATGCCAGGGCTCCACCGCGCACCCCGCGCCACACCACCCCCCTGCTTCGTGCCACCCCTTGGGGACAGCACCAGGGGTGGCGCCGGCACACTCTGAACCCCCCACGTGTCACCGCAGCCGCCACCGCCACCGCTCCCACCGCCACCGTGGAGCCGGCACAGCTGAGCGTGGCACCAGGGCAGCCGGCCGAGTTCCGCTGCGTGGCCACTGGCAGCCCCACGCCCACCCTCGAGTGGCTCGGTAGGTGCTCGCCACATGCGGGGACCCAGGGACCAGGATGGGGGACGTGGCAGGGGTGACGTGGCGTCCTGTCCCCGCAGGCGCGCTGCCACCACAGGCGGTCGCCCACGGTGGGACGCTGCGGTTCAGCGCCGTCGAGCCGTCTGACCAGGGGCACTACATGTGCCGCGCGCGCAGCAGCGCCGGCCAGCACACGGCGCAGGGTTACCTCCATGTGCAAGGTGAGTGTTGTCCCCCAACGTCCCCCATTTCTGCATCCCAGTGCTGGCACTGACCCCGTGCCGCCTGCAGGCGCTGGTGAGCCCCAGGTGCAGGTGAGCCCGGAGCGGACAGAGGTGCAGGAGGGCTCCACGGTGCGGCTGTACTGCCGGGTGTCGGGGTCACCCACTGCCACCATCTCCTGGGAGAAGCAGGGGGGCTCCCTGCCACCACAGGTGAGCCGGGTGTGAGCACCCATGGGTGCTCCCCTGGGGTGGTTGCCACTCACCCCATCACCCCATGGGGTGATTGGGTGCCGCTCACCCCATCCCCATGCCGCAGTCCCGCTCTGAGCGCACTGACATCGCCACGCTGCTCATCCCCTCCATCACGGTGGCTGATGGTGGCATCTACCTCTGCGTGGGCACCAGCGCCGCCGGCACAGCCCGCGCCAGCATCGAGGTGGTGGTGGTGCCAGGTGAGGGTTAGGGATGCCGCTCTGGGGACACCACTGGGGTTTGGGGATGGTTTTTGGGACACCCTGGGTGCCTGCCAGAGCTGCAGCCTGCCCCACTCCCCGCAGGGGCCGCGCCACCTGTCCGCATCGAGTCCTCGTCCCCCTCTGTCACCGAGGGACAGACCCTGGACCTCGACTGCGTGGTGGCAGGATCTGGCCACGTCACCGTCACCTGGTACAAGCGTGGCGGCTCCCTGCCTGCCGGCCACCAGGTAGGGCATGGGCAGCGGGGATGTCACCCCAAATCTTGCCCTGTCCCCCTCTCTCTGACACTGATGTGTCCCCACCAGGTGTCGGGGTCCCGTCTTCGCGTCCCCCACATCACGGCGGCTGATTCGGGCGAGTACGTGTGCCGGGTGAACTCGGGAGCCACCGTCCGGGAGGCGTCTGTCATCGTCACCGTCGTGTCCAGCTCTGGGCTGTCCTATGGTGAGGCTGGGCTCAGTGCTGTGGGTGGCCCTGGGTGGCATCCCGTCTCCCTGCCATCACTCCGTCCTCCTTCCCAGGGCCACCAGGCTCGGGTGGCACAGCTCCCGTCAGGATTGAGGCGTCCTCCTCCACTGTGGCTGAGGGACAGACTCTGGACCTCAACTGTGTCATCGCCAGCCCTGTGCAGGCCACCGTCACCTGGTACAAGCGCGGCGGGTCCCTGCCAGCCAGGCACCAGGTAGGGGACACGGAGGGCTCTGTGCCCAGGGTGCAGACGGTTGGGGTTGACCCATGGCCCTGTGCAAGACCACATGGCTACGTGCAAGCCCAGATGGCCGCATGCAAATCCAAACAGCCCTGTGCAAGCTTGAGTGGTCCTGGGAAAGCACAAATGGCATTTGGGCAAGCCAAAATGGTCCCGTGCAAGCTCAAGTGTCCCTATGCAAGGCCAGGTGATGTCCAGGCAAGCTTGAGTGGCCACATGCAAATTCGAGTTGTGCTGGGCAAGCCCAAATGGTGCTTGTGCAAGCCCAGATGTCCCCATGCAAGCCAAGTGCCCCTGGGCAAGCCGGAGTGGCCCCATGCAAGCCCCATCAGCCCCTCGCAGGCTTTAACGTCCCCGTGTCCCCTCCCGCAGGTGTCTGGCTCCCGGCTGCGGCTGCTGCAGGTGACAGCAGCCGACTCGGGCGAGTACGTGTGCCGGGTGAGCAGCGGGGCCACCACCAAGGAAGCCAGCGTCATGGTGACGATCCAGCCCAGCACGGCCGGCTCCTACCGTGAGTGGGGACCAGGGGGTGGCACTACCCATGGGCTGTCCCCATGTGCCGCGGCACCGAGATGGCTCTAACGTGCTCTTGCCAGCGGGGCCCAGCTGTTGTCACAGTGTCACTCTCCTGTCTTGGTCCCCAGCCCCAGGTGGCACAGTGCCACTGCACATCGAGTCCTCATCCTCCACCGTGACTGAGGGACAGACCCTGGACCTCAACTGTGTCATCGCCAGCCCTGCGCAGGCCACTGTCACCTGGTATAAGCGTGGCGGGTCCCTGCCAGCCAGGCACCAGGTAGGGGACACGGAGGGCTCTGTGCCCAGGGTGCAGATGGTTGGGATTGATGCATGGCCCCGTGTGTGCCCCTGTGTCCCCATGCAAGCCCAGTCCCCCCGTGCAATGCCAAGCAGCCCTGTGCAAGCCCAGGTGTTCCCACACAACCTCTGATGGCCCCATGCAAGCTCTGGTGGCCCCATGCAATGCCACAGGGCCCCATGCAAGCCTAAATAGCAACCAGGCAAGCTCAAATGGACACATGCAAGCTTGAGTGGTCCTGTGCAAGCCCATGCAAGCCAAAGCAGCACTGTGCAAGCCAGAGTGGTCCCATGCAACCCCATCAGCCCCATGCAGGCTTTAACGTCCCCGTGTCCCCTCCCGCAGGTGTCTGGCTCCCGGCTGCGGCTGCTGCAGGTGACAGCGGCCGACTCGGGCGAGTACGTGTGCCGGGTGAGCAGCGGGGCCACCACCAAGGAAGCCACCATCGTGGTGACGATCCAGCCCAGTGCAGCCGGCTCCTACCGTGAGTGGGGACCGGGCAGGGACGGGGACATTCTCCACGGGCAGCTGATGCTCCCTGGAGCAGCCACCCATGGTTGTGCCCATCCCGGTCCCGCTGTCACCAGGGTCCGTGCCCAGGCTCAGCGCTGTGTTTGGGGACGGCCCTGTGTGCACATCTGCAGGGGTGTGGAGATGCCATCCGGCAATGCAGCGGGTGCCTGGTGGGGAGGGAAGGGGCTGAAACCCCAAAGTGTCCCCAGCAGCTGGGAGCAAGGCACAGCCCAAGTCCTGCACCTGGTGGTTTCCCAGGCTCCTGGTGTCCCACGGTGGGACACGTGGTGGTGGCAGATCTGGTCTGACTGTGCCATCTCCATCCCCAGCCCTGGGCGGAACAATGCCCCTGCGCATCGAGTCCTCATCCTCCACCGTGGCTGAGGGACAGACCCTGGACCTCAACTGTGTCATCGCCAGCCCTGCGCAGGCCACTGTCACCTGGTACAAGCGCGGCGGGTCCCTGCCGGCCAGGCACCAGGTAGGGGACACGGAGGGCTCTGTGCCCAGAGTGCAGATGGTTGGGGTTGACCCATGGCCCTGTGCAAGGCCACATGGCTACGTGCAAGCTGATGTGGCTCCATGCAAGCCCAGATGTCCCCATGCAAGCCAAGTGCCCCTGGGCAAGCCGGAGTGGCCCCATGCAAGCCCCATCAGCCCCTCGCAGGCTTTAACGTCCCCGTGTCCCCTCCCGCAGGTGTCCGGCTCCCGGCTGCGGCTGCTGCAGGTGACAGCAGCCGACTCGGGCGAGTACGTGTGCCGGGTGAGCAGCGGGGCCACCACCAAGGAAGCCAGCGTCATGGTGACGATCCAGCCCAGCACGGCCGGCTCCTACCGTGAGTGGGGACCGGGCAGGGACAGGGCCCCACAGGACCATGTCACTCCACATCCCCATGGCGTGACCCTGCCATCCTGGTCCCCAGCCTCTGGTGTCACCCCCCCGGTGCGCATCGAGTCCTCCTCCTCCTCTGTGGCTGAGGGACAGACCCTGGACCTCGACTGCATTGTGGCCAGCCAGGGCCAGGCCACCATCACCTGGTACAAGCGCGAAGGGTCCCTGCCCGCCAGGCACCAGGTAGGGGGGGACACGGAAGGAGCATTTTGGGACAGAAAGAAGGGTTTTTGGGGTGCTAAAGGGTGTGCATTCTCCATCCCACGTGTGTCCCCCACAGGTGTCGGGCACCCGCCTGCGCATCCCCCAGGTGTCTGCAGCCGACTCAGGCGAGTACGTGTGCCGGGTGACCACGGGTGGTGTCACTCACGAGACATCCCTCATCGTCACCATCCAGACCGGCGCTGGCTCCTCTTACGGTACCGGGAATGGGTTCAGCGGGGGGACACTGGGACACGATGTGGGGCCGCTACACGCTGACCCTGCCACCCCGCAGCTGTGGGTGTCACCCCACCCGTGAGGATTGAGACCTCGTCTGCTGCTGTGACCGAGGGACAGACCCTGGACCTCAACTGCATGGTGGCCGGGCAGGGTCACCCCCACGTCACCTGGTACCGGCGGGGGGGGGCTCTGCCCCCCAACAGCCAGGTAGGGCTCAAGGAGCTGGTGTCACTGTGCAGGGCTCAGCCCCGGACCCTGTCCAGTCCCCGCTCTCGGTGCTGATGTGTCCCCACGTGTCCCCTTGCAGGTGTCAGGCACCCGCCTGCGCCTTGTCCAGGTGTCAGTGGCTGATTCGGGTGAGTACGTGTGCCGGGTCACCCTTGGGAGCACCACGCAGGAGGCATCTGTCATCGTCACCATTCCCAGCAGCGCTGGCACCTACTACTGTGAGTAGTCTACTAGTCTACTACTGCGAGTGAGAGGGCAGTGCTTGGGGATGGGCACGTGCCACCGCGGTGACAAATGTCCCCGTTCCCTGTCCCCAGCCCCTGGTGCCTCCCAGCCTGTCCGCATTGAGTCCTCGTCCTCCGCCATCGCCGAGGGACAGACCCTGGACCTCAACTGCGTGGTGGCAGGGTCCGGCCCCACCACCGTCACCTGGTACAAGCGTGGCGGCTCCCTGCCCGCCAGCCACCAGGTAGAGTGCAGGCAGCAGGGGGGTCACCCCAAATCCTGCCCTGTCCCCCCAGCCTCCGGTACCAACATGTGTCCCACCCATGACCCCCACAGGTGTCGGGCACCCGCCTGCGCATCCCCCAGGTGTCCGCAGCCGACTCGGGCGAGTACGTGTGCCGGGTGACCACGGGAGGCGTCACGCAGGAGACATCCCTCGTTGTCACCATCGATGACGGTGCCGACCCCTCCCACTGTGAGTGCCACGCCATGGCTGGGGACGCGGGGACCATGCTGGTGCTGGGGGTGCCTCACCCTTAACTCTGCCCGCACAGCCACCGGTGTCACACCACCCATCCGCATCGAGTCCTCGGCGTCCTCCGTCACTGAGGGACAGACCCTGGACCTCGACTGCATTGTGGCCGGCCAAGGCCAGGCCACCATCACCTGGTACAAGCGCGGGGGGTCCCTGCCCGCCAAGCACCAGGTAGGGGCGGACGTGGTGGGACAGGGGCTGGTGGCCCTGCGTGCCCAGCTGATGCCACCCCCTGCCACTTCCCCCAGATGTCAGGGTCCCGCCTGCGGCTGTCGCAGCTCTCCGTGGCCGATTCAGGCGAGTACGTGTGCCGGGCAGACGTGGGCAGCACCTCCCGCGAGGCCACCGTCACTGTCACCGTCACCTCCCATGACAGCTCCAGCTACCGTGAGTGTGGCCATGGGGCGAGGGAGGGCACCGGGGTGGGGAGGGATGTGGGTGACCTCAGTGGCTCCCTTGTCCCCACAGGCCTGCAGAGCCCCATTATCTCCATCGACCCACACAGCATGGCTGTGGCCCCGGGTGAGGATGCCACCTTCAAGTGCCGCATCCATGATGGTGCCCGGCCCATCAATGTCACCTGGCGGATGGGGCCCGGCCAACACCTCCAAGGTACAGTGGTCCCTGGGGTGGCCCCAGCGTGGTCTCCACGGTGGCTCCGGTGCTGACACCTCCTCCTTGCCCAGACAATGTGAAGATCAGCACCAACGGCTCCGTCATCTCCATCACCGGCGCCCATGCAGGCAACCAGGGCGCCTACCACTGCGTGGCCTCCAACCGCTTCGGCGTCGCCAGCAGTGTTGTCAACCTCCTGGTGCAAGGTACGAGGTGGCCGGGGTGTCCCCATCCCTGTCCCTGTGTCCTCCCCATGCTCCAGGTGCTCCTAGGGTGCTGGTGGTGTCCGTATCCCTATCTCTATTCTGTTGTCCCCAGAGTGGTTGTGGTGTCCCCACCCCCACGCTGATGTCCTCTGTTTGCTGTAGGTGCCCCTGGGGTGGTGGTGTCCCCATCCCTGTGTCCTCTCTGTGGGCCAGGTCCCGCAGGGTGGTGGTGACCCCATCCCTGTCCCCTTGCCGATGTTCTCCAGATGCGCCTGGGGTGGTGTTGTCCCTGATGTCCTCATCAAGCTTCAGGTGCTCCTGGGGTGGTGATGTCCATATCCCAGTGTAAATATCCTCTAGGTGCCTCTGGGGTGGCTGTATCCCGACCACCATCCCCATGCTGATGCCCTCTGTGTCCTCCAGGTGCCCCCAGAGTAGCAGTGTCCCTGTGGCCATGCTGATGTCCTCCAGGTGCCCCCAGCATGGTGGTGTCCCCATGCCTATCCCTGCCCTGATGCTCTCCTTATTCTCCAGGTGCCCCCACCGTGTCGGTGATGCCCCCAGGCCCCGTGACAGTGAAGGAGGGCAAATCCCTCAGCCTGGAGTGCCTGGGCCGGGGCGAGCCACGGCCACTGGTGCGCTGGAGCCGTCTGGGCTCACGGCAGAAGGTGGAGCACCAGACGCTGCTGCACATGGACAGCCAGGCTGTGCTGCAGGTGAATGGGGCACCCCAGGGTGCTGTGGGCACTGTGATGTGCCGGGTGCTCACCACCCATCGTGTCCCCTCACCAGCTCTCACCGGCCAAGCCGGAGCATGCTGGGACCTACATCTGCACGGCACAAAGCGCCCTGGGGTCGGCGCAAGCCCGTGTGGACGTCAGTGTGGAGACTGCACAGAGGCACCCCGGGGCCCCCGAGGTCACTGCGCCGCCCTCTGTCACCGTGGTGGCTGGGGACACCGCCACACTGCACTGCTCAGCCACAGGTACGGGGTGGGGACGGTGGCCTGGGGTAAGGGTGCACCTGCCTGGACCTCCCCTGCCTCGGGTGACAGACGGTGACATGAATGCAGGCGAGCCAGTGCCCCGGATCGAGTGGTCGAAGCTGCGGGCGCCACTGCCCTGGCAGCATCGGGTGGTGAACGGCAGCCTGGTCATCCCCCGCGCCGCACAGCAGGACTCAGGCCAGTACATCTGCAACGCCAGCAGCCCCGCTGGCTCCGCTGAGGTCTTCGTCACCCTCGATGTGGAGAGTAAGGGGGCTGCGGGTCTCCCTCTGCCTCTGCCTGCTCCCCTGTCCTCCATCCAGATGCCTCCTGCTCTTGCTGGTCCCCGTCTCCCCTCGCGGCCCTCTCTCCATCCATCTGTCCCTTCCTCTGGCTCTGCTCATCACTTGTGTTCCTCTGTCCCGCCTCTGCCCAAGTCCAGCTCCATCGCTGCTCATGCTCTCCCACCCATCCCTTCCTCGTGGATCTGTCCTCCTTCATCCATCCCAGCTCTCATCCTCCTCTCCATCTCCTCGCAGACTCCTTCATCCATCCCTTCCCAGATGTGCCCATTCACTCGTCCATCTCTGTGCACATCGACCTCTCCACCTCTGCTCGCTCCCCTCCCCATCCATCCCCTGTTCATGGATCCATCTGTTGCACGCAGCCATCTCAGCTCACACTCCGTTCATCCCTTCCTGGTGTATCCATCCACCACTCATCCATCCTGGCTCACATCCCTCCCTCCATCTCCTCACAGACTTCACCTGTCCGTCTATGGATCTGGTTCTTGCTCATCCATCCCAGCTCTCATCTCTGCGCACCTCTCTCTGTTGCTGCTCTCACTCCTCCATCCATCCCTTCTCCAGCTTTCTTCACCTGTCCGTCCTTGTGCACAACCCCAGCTCTCCATCTCAGCTCCCACTCCATCCATCCCGTGCATCCATCACATGTCCATCCCAGCACTCATTCTTGTGCATGTCCATCTTCACCCACACCCCTCCTTCCATCCCTTCCTCGCCAATCCACCCATTCCTGTGCACGTCTGTTGCTATTTCTGCTCACGTTCCTGCATCCATCCCATCTCCTTGGTTATATCCCAGCACTCCTCCCTCTGCACGTCCATCTCTGCGCACACGCCTCCATCCAGCCCTTCCTTGCGGTCTGGTCCACCTCTCACCCACCCCAGCACACCTCCAGCCAAGCCCTCCCATTGCCCCCCTCCTTGCCCCATCGTCGCCCTCCTTGCCCCATCACTACCTCACCGCGTGCTGCCAGGTGCTGACCTCTCCATCCATCCCCGCAGCGCCGCCGTACGCCACGAGCCTGCCGGAGGAGAGCACGGTGCACGCGGGCGATGCAGTGCAGCTGCAGTGCCTGGCCCACGGCACCCCGCCGCTGCTCTACACCTGGGACAAGCTCAACGGCAGCCTGTCACCCCGTGCCGTGCCCCGCGCCGGCCTCCTGCGCATCATCCCCGTGCTGCCCGCTGATGCCGGCACCTACCGCTGCCTCGTCACCAACCGCGTGGGCACCGCCGAGACCTTCGCCCGCGTTGTTGTCCACGGTGAGCACCCCGGGGTGCCCTGTGCCGTGCCAGAGATGCCCGTGCCACATGGTGACACTTCTATGTCCCACGCAGGTGACGGTGGCGCTGGTGGTGGCGGTCCCCTGGCCGTGCGGGTGACGCCGGCGAGCCTGGTGATGGGGGTGGGCGGCATGGCCGAGTTCGCCTGCACCGTCTCAGGGGACCCGCGGGCGCGCCTGGAGTGGCTGAAGGACGGCGGGGAGCTGCCCCCCAGCCACAGCGTGCGGGACGGGGTGCTGCGGTAAGAGGGGCACGAGGCGGCGCCAGCTGCTTGCCTGCACCCCACGGGTCCCACACCTGTGCCCCCCGGTGTCCCTGCAGGATCCCAGAGCTGGCGCGGGGGGCGCAGGGGGTGTACGTGTGCCGGGCCAGCGCGCCGGGCGGGCAGGCAGAGGACAGGGCCACCCTCACTGTCCAGGGTAAGAGTGGCACCCGCGTGCCGGGGCTGTCAGCACAGACACCCACCGACCAGTCCCCGTGAGCACCGGCACCCTACTACCCCCAAGCCCTCTGCCTGCAGGCATCTGCTGACCCCACCCTCACGTACCCCAGTGCCCCCCATCTCCCCAAACCCACCGGCACCTGCTGACCCCATTCCCCCATGCTCACAGGCTCCCTGTATTCCCCCATCTCTCCCCATGCCCCTTGGTACCCCCTTGATTTCTCCCCACAGGCACCCCCCTACCCCAATCACCCCCATACACCTGGCTGCCCTGGCACCCTCCAATCTCTCCCCGTGCACCTCAGCACCTGGCTCCCCCATCCCTGCATGCCCACAGGCACCCCAGTACCCCCTATTTCTTCCCACACCCACGGTCACCCTGATGCCCACATACTTCTTCCCATTCCCCTTAGCACCCCCAGTGCCTCCAATCTCTCCCCGTGCCCTCGTGCACCCCAGAGTCCCCCACATCCCCCCACATCCATGGGCACCTTGGGACCTCTCCTTGTTCCCCGTATCCATGGGCATCCCAATGCCCCCTATTTCTCCCCGTGCTCACAGGCACACTGCTACCTCCCCATCTCCCCATATCCATGGGCACCCTAAAACCCCCCATCTCCCCAGTCCATGGGCTCCCCACTTCACCCCATCTCTCTCTCCACCCGTGGTACCTCCCTGTGCCCAGGGGCACCCCAAAACTCCACTTACCCTCCCCTAGCTCTGCCCAGGGCCCTGATCAACATCCGGACAGCAGTGCAGACAGTGCTGGCGGGCACGGCAGTGGAGCTGGAGTGCCTGGGGCTGGGTGACCCCCAGCCCCACGTCACCTGGAGCAAAGTGGGGGGCCGCATCCGGCCGGGGGTGCTGGTTCGTGCCGGCACCCTGACCATCGAGCGGGTGGAGAGGGCGGACGCGGGGCAGTACCGCTGCACCGCCACCAACGCCGTGGGCACCGTCCAGTCCCATGTTATCCTCCACGTGCAGGGTGAGGGCAGACGGGGATGCGGAGCGGGGAGGGTGTCCCCCACCCTGGTTCAGGGGGGTGACAACTTCGTCTGTCTCCAGCTGCCCCCCACATCGCTGGGCAGCCAGAGGTGAAGGAGGTCTCAGCGGGCTCGGTGGCCGTTCTGCCCTGCTTGGCATCCGGCTTCCCCGTGCCAGAGATCAGCTGGAGCAAGGTGAGCGGGGACGTGGGGACAGGGCGGTGACCTCCGTCGGTGCTGACCCCCATGGGTGCTGACCCCCCCCGGTGTCCCCACAGCTGGAGGGGGAGCTGCCGGCAGGTGCGCGGGTGGAGGGCACGGCGCTCACGCTGCCGGCCGTGCGCCCCGAGGACGCCGGCGTCTACGCCTGTGCCGCCACCAACCGCCGCGGCCAGGAGAAGGCTTTCTACGTGCTGAAAGTCCGAGGTGAGCACAGACGGATGGAAGGACAGGCTGGTGGGGAGGGTAGGGGGGTGGCCGTGTTCCCAGTCTGGCTGACCCCTGGTGTCCCCGCAGAGCACCTGGTGCCCTACTTCACACAGACACCCCGCTCCTTCCTGCCGCTGCCCACCATCAAGGACGCCTACAAGATGTTCGAGATCCAGATCACCTTCCGGCCCGACGCCGCCGATGGTGAGCGCTGCGGGGGCCCCCCGGCCCTCCCAGCCCCGCCGCGCTGCGCCGGCCTTCTCTCACCCCTTCTCTCTCCTCCTCCGTCTGTCCGTCCGCCTTTCCATCTCTCTCCTTCCTTTAGCTCTCATTCTGTACTCAGGTGAGCACCCACCCCGGGGACCTCTGCGTTCCCCCCTCCCCGGGGTGTTTTGGGGTCCCCGTGCCCTGCGGCCGGGCTGACCCGCTGCCTCCCTGCAGGGATGCTCCTCTACAACGGGCAGCGCAGGAGCAGCGGTGCCGACTTCATCTCCTTCGGGCTGGTGGGCGGGCGCCCTGAGTTCCGGTGAGTGCACGGGGGGGCACCCACGGGTGGAGGGGGGCAGCACCCCCATCCTCACCCCATGCATCCCCACCTCATCCCACAAACGCAGGTTTGACGCCGGCTCGGGCATGGCCACCATCCGGCACCCGACGCCGCTGCGCCTGGGCGAGTACCACACCGTGCGCCTCTTCCGCAACCTCACCCGGGGCTCGCTGGTGGTGGACGGGCTCTCCCCGGTCAACGGGACCTCGCAGGTAAGGGGGGGACAGGGGGACCGTGGGGGGGTGGCCTGGGGGCAGCCATGCCCACCCACCTGTGCCCGCAGGGCAAGTTCCAGGGGCTGGACCTGAATGAGGAGCTGTACCTCGGCGGGTACCCCAATTATGCTGCTGTGGCCAAGACGGGGCTCAGCCAAGGCTTCGTGGGTGAGCGGCGGGCTGGGGGGCATGGGGTTGGGGGGCCTGAGCAGTGGGTTGGGGGGGCTGAGCGTGTTTCCCACCCCCCCAACACCGCCATGTCCCACAGGCTGCGTGCGGCAGCTCCGCATCCAGAACGAGGAGGTGGCGTTCGGGGAGCTGGACCTGCAGGCGCACGGCGTCGGCAACTGCCCCACGTGCCAGGACCAGCCCTGCCAGGTGAGGCTGGGGGGGACACACGTGCACCGTCCCCCCCCTCCCATCCCATCCCCGCTGCTCATCCGTGTCCCCCCTCCCCAGAACGGCGGCATCTGCGAGGACGCCGAGAGCAGCACCTACGTCTGCCGCTGTCCCCACGGCTTCACCGGCAGCAACTGCGAGTACTCGCAGGCACTGCACTGCCACCCAGGTGGGTGCCCGCCCTGCGGGGACATCACCCGCTGCCCTCCCTGCCTGGATGCTGCCCCCCCCCCCGGTGCTCACCGCCCATCTCTGTCCCCTCCCTGGGCAGAGGCGTGCGGACCTGATGCCACCTGTGTCAACCGGCCGGACGGGCAGGGCTACAGCTGCCGCTGCCACCTGGGCAAGTCTGGGGAGAGGTGCACCGAAGGTGAGCACGGCTGGGGACAGGGCACGGGGCTGGGAGCCCTCTGGGGACAGGGGCACGGGGGTGGGGACAACGCTGGAGATGTGGGTATGGGGATGGGACCACTCTGGGGACAGGGGCACGGGGGTGGGGACAACCCCAGGGACATGGACATGGGGGACACAAGTGTAGGGATGGGATGACAGTGGGGACATGGGCATGGGGACATGGGTGTCGGGGTGGGGATCACCGTAGGGACACAAGTATGGGGATGGGGATCACCCTGGGGACATGAGCACAGGGCTGGGTACCACAGTGGGGAGATGGGCACGAGGGGACACAGGCAGTGTGGGGACAGGGGACTAGGAACCACCTGGCGAGGTGGGCATCGTGGATGCGATGGGGATGGAGCAGTGGGGACCACCCCAGGGACGCAGGCTTGGGGCTGGGGACTGCCCTGAGGAGATGGGAATGACGGGGATGGGGCATTGGGGACCACCACGGGGAGATGGGGACAATGGGGACGGTGGGGCCGGGGTGTCGGGCCCCACTGGCCGGGTGCTGAGGCGCGGTGCCGCAGGCGAGGCGGTGAGCGTGCCGTCCTTCGGCGGGGCGGGTGCCTTCGTGTCGTACCCGCCCCTCACCAACGTGCACCACGAGCTGCGGGTGGAGGCCGAGTTCCTGCCGCGGGCGCCCGACGGGCTGCTGCTCTTCAGTGCTGGCAAAGCCGCCCCCGTCGAGGACTTCGTCGCCCTCGCCATGGTCGGCGGCCACCTCGAGTTCCGCTACGAGCTGGGCTCAGGTAGGCTGGCACGGCCCGACTGGGTGTCACCAGGGGGGTCCTGGGCATTACTGGGGTGGCCAGGCATCACTTTGGTCCCCGGGTGCTGCCATGGTCTCCTGGGCATCACTGGGGTTCCCCTGGTGTCACTGGGGTCCCTAGGTGCTGCCAGGGTTCCTGGGGCATCACCAAGATCCCCAAATGTCACCAGGGAGCCCTAGCATCACGGGGGTTCCTTGGTGTCATCTGGTGTCCCCTAGCATCATATCACCGGGGTTCCCTGCCATCTCCTGGGTCCCCTGGCACTGCCAGTGTCCCCAAGCAAGCCCCTGGCACTGCTGGGGTCCCCTGGCATCACTTTGGTCTTCAGGTGCTGCCAGCATCCCTGGGAATCAGTGGGGTCCCCTGGTGTCACCGGG